>NC_141355.1:6928633-7473970 GCF_057382095.1 Aulonocara sp. 'chitande type north' Nkhata Bay | reverse complement strand
AATAGAGGCAAAAATGCCCAAAAATGATCTTAAGAAAATATTATAATCATCAATCAAAACTCAGTACCTTCAGTTATCAACTTAAATCACTCAAACAAGTTATATATGGTAACTGAACTGGTGACTGGTCCTTATATAGAACCTTTCCACTCTACCTGAACATTCAAAGCACACTATACAACGTGCCTCATTCATTTACCCATACATAGAAGCAAGCTTTTTCAATCTAACATTCACACTCCAATGAACGCATCGGAGTTCAGTATCTTATCCAAGGATACTCTGACATGCAAACTGGAGCAGGCGGGGATCGAAGCACCAACCTTCCAACCTGCATTCAGGTATAACCTGCAGCTATTGCGACTCATCTGACTAGTGATGTGAGACAGACAGGAAAAGAAGGAGGACCACTAGTCTAGGGTACCTGTGTCCATACTTTGATTCATCTGCTGATCACTGGCCTCCCCATCCTCACTGATGTAGCCTGGTGGAGGTGTTTCTGTTGAAACACACACAAAAAAAGTGATCTTGAACAAAACTTGAAAGCATGTCTTCTCTCAAATCACATTTTCTTTCCCGACATGATGTAAATACAAGAAGCAAACTCACCTGGTATATAGTTGTTTGGAGGTTCGATTCCTGTTGGAAAATTTGTGTTCTCAGGTATGGAATGAGTGTAGTCATCTAGAGGTGGCAGCTCTGGCAGGATTTCTGAGTGTCTTGGCACGAGAACAGGAGGCAGCACTGAAGTGTTGGGGAAAAGTTACCAGAAGAGATTTACATATTTAGAAAAATGGCTTTAAAATGTTGCCGCTCACCATTCATTACAACTTCTCACATTCAAACGGCATGATTTGGCTCACCTGGGGTCTCCACCCTCTGGTAGTGGTAAGGGTTGATGCAGACTTCGTCCTTCTTGAGGTGAAAGGCATACTCACAGGCCTCAATGGCACGCAGCTCGTGGTGGCTGTGAAGGTCTGGCCATCGCCACAAACGGCAGTAGATAACATGGGGAAGGCCCTTCCTGTGGGAGACCTGGAGACGGCCGTCCAAGGATCTGATTGAACAGCAAACAGGAGATGGTGGTGAGAGGGGCAGAACACAGGGGAGGTAGAGGGGGAGGAGTGATACATAATATGGCCAGGTAGGAGAGGTAATGGAGATGGATTGACGAGAAACAAGGATGTTCTCAGCAACCGTCACCTCCAACACTATGATGACAACTCTCCCACATCAAAGTTGTATACACAATAGTTGAGATAGTCACCTGGTTTGGTCAGGGTAGTTGTAAAGGCCTGATGTATCCCACTGTTCTATCGTATTTGGTGTACTCAGTCCCCATATTTCAGAGCAATTGCTGCACACAGAGAAAACAACAAAAACAAAAACAAAAAACAAATGATAAACATGGGACATGACTCATTCAGAAATATCAGTATGGGTATGTAAACACTAAAAGGCCTCTTTTATTGGAGTCTCATGGCAAAAGAAAGACATCAAATTTCAGCTCTGAAAATGAAAGATGGGAACTTCAAATAAGAGAAGCCTTTTTCAACCGAATCAAGGGAGAGAGAAAAAAAGCAAAACCCAAACATGGAATTTGCTAGCACGCACAATGAGTGAGACAAAGGGCATTCTTCACATTGTGGCATTGTATCAAACACTGAAAATAACTCTTTCACTATGATTGTTTATGTCAGAACTTATCTGGAGACATTCAAACAAACACTGAAGGAACACAGTGGCACAAGAGAAGGGGTGGCAACCTTGGCAAAAAAGAAAAAGAAGAAAAAACCTTTCCATTCTCAAAACACTGACAAGAAAATGGGCAGAGAAATGTGAAATTAAGACAAATGGAGAGTAGTTGCTTCTGAATAACAGGACAATAACAGATGCTACGCATTATAAGCTAAAAATACACAACAACATGCATTAGACTTCGTGATTGCAGTGGGATCTCTAAACTGACATTTAAAGTTGGAGTCGTCTGGCTCAAGACAAAGCTGGAAATCCATTTTAGTCCACTTACCCCAGAAACTTTTAGCTCATAATATCAAGTTGTGTTATTAGCAATTTCTACTGCAGGAAACTGCATGATAACAACCTAATGTCAACGTGACACCTATCAAAGTCACTAAACGCTATAAAACAAACCAGTATAAGTACAGCTGCTTGAATGACATTACTTTTAGCTGACGTAGATACCATTTCATTCACACTGAGCCAGTCACTCTATCACTAAAACCTAAATGTCCTAGAACAACTCTCAGGAGATAAAAAAAAAAAAAACAGTTATCTATAGACATCCAAACATTTGATGTGGTACTTGGTGGAACATCATTGAAAGATGTCTGTTAACACGGTGTTCCCACTGAATGCAAGTCTGGGTCATGAAGGCTGGCTGACAAAGATCCACATCAATTGAGCTTTCAGAGTTTCTCTCCCATGGGACTAATGCAAACTGTCTAACAGCAAATATAATAAAAGCTTTTAGTCACAGAAACATGAAAAAGCAGAATCACCAACAATCAGCAGTATTATTGTACCTGGGGATGGTAACACACTTTGTGTTACAGTTCTGTGTGGTGATGGCCTTCTCGAGCTCATCTAGCTGACCCGTCTTCTTCAGCTTCTTCACTAAGCTCTTCACGGCCTTCTCGCACCATTTCTCCTCTTGTCCGTTCTGCTCTGCGCCGCCCGCTCCTCCCGGGCTGCTAGTTGATTTCTTCCAGCCCAAAAGCCTCTTCACCACAGGAGGGGTGAATGGCAATATGGAGGACATCTTAAGCTGGACAAGCCAGGAGTCTCCACAGGACTTAATACAAGTTTTCTCTCACACACAGACAAGAGGGGACTGGGAGCTACAGTTTCGGGTCCTTGCTCTCAGGAGCCCCTCTACTGACCACTGAGTCACAGGATGAACTCCACCGCTAGCAGTGTAAACTCAGAAGAGACGGACACCTTGGGAGACAGGCATACACAAAGTACATCATTACAAAAAAAACTACAGAAAAACAACAGCATTTAAGCTTATAAAAATAACAGGCAGGCATATACAGTGAAACGCTAAAGTCTTGAGATACCCTTCATGTCTTTATACTTTTTCTAGGAAACTGGGAAATAAGTGTAGCGATTAACTAAAATGTGTGCAAACATAAACAGAAATGAAATACAGTTTATAAGGCAAAAACCTTTAGGGTCTTTAAGTATTTTTCGGGAATAATTCTCTAGGATTCCCGAAGGACATTTGATGGTATTCTTTGGATTTTGTCTGCCTTTTGTTCTGTTCTCTCTCAAGATGATCCTATGCTTGTTCAATAATGCTGAAGTCAAGGATCTGTGGAAGCCAGTCCATGACTGACTTTGCTCCAGTGTGTGTTTTTATAACCAGAAATGGTTTTACTGCACTGGCAGTGTGTTTGGGATCACTGTCATGTTGTAAAATTAAGCAGCAACCAGTCAGATTTGCTCTTGATGGTACTTTTTAATGCCTGTCATTTCACCGGTTTTGACAAGACACCAAACACTGCTAGTGGAAATGTAGCCCCAAGCCATGACAGAGCCTCCACCATGTTTTACAAATTGCTGTAGGTGCTCACCAATATGCCATATCTGTATTTATTGATATAAACAAAAAGAAATTCGAATTTGAATTCACCACTCCATAAAACCTGTTGCCACTGATTTCCAGTCCAGTTCTTGTGTAATGTGGCACACCACAGCTATTTCTACTTAATACTAGTTTATGCTGGCAAGTCATCTTTTGCATTTCTCAAATATTTAACTAAAGGAATGGGAACAAGTTGTGTTATGAGGCTGCCTAAAGATACACTTTAGGCATCACTTAAGATACAAATATGTATGAATGAGTCATAGGTCAGTGAGAATGGTTTAACAAACAACGGGACAGGGTCTAGGCTAAAAATGAGTAAAAAGGGAGCCAATATCCAAAGAAAACCTTTGAAACACCCTCAGAAAGCTCGGAGAACTACTATTCAAAACCACTTAAAAAACAAAAGAAAAATGTTAAGAAATAGGGCGGGCTTAAGCCTTTTGCACACTATTGTACTAGACACCGTTACTTCAAAAAGAAATAAGCAGGACCGTTTTGTCAGCAGCACTGAATCTTGTGTGAAGTAAAGAAATGCCCACCTGATGTTAGCTAGTCAAACACTGCCTGGCACCTCAACTATTTAGCTTGCAAAACAATGAAGTTAGCAGACCGGGTGTGTCTCTTCCGTGCCCAGAAACTAGCACGACAAACTGTTAAAGGGCGCTGTGAATCATATCAAATCAATGTGAGAGCATTTTGTGACAGCCAGTTAGTGCTAACACTGACTGGCTTTGGAAGGCCGGCTGCTAGCTGCCTGATAGGGGCCCTGCCTGGATCAAGTCACCACCAAATCAGTTTATCAGAGCTAGCTTGTGAATTTCTGTAATAAATCAAGCAAAGAGCGAAATGCAAATAAAAGCCACAGATAATGAAATTCAATAAACGATAGGTAGTTTACGGAGAATTCATAATCTAGCTAAGGCAGCTAACGTTAGCTTAAGCAAGCTAGCTGCCAGCTTGTTACCAAAAATCCTTTTGTTGTGATCCACGAAACAGCCTCCTATGCGCAACAGTCAAGTCGCGCTACTTTTCTACCTACCATCAGGCAGTCAAATACAGATAAGACACAATTTATCCAATCTCACAAAATGTCACCATAAGGGTATACACAATGTAGTCCATCAGTTGAATAAAGCTACCCGTTCTCTGTGTCTTTTACTCAAACATAGTAAAATGAGCTAGCATCTTGGACGAACTCTTCCAAACTGACCCTGTCTCCCGCTGGCTACCGGAGCTACATCTCCCACACAAAACAACACGCTTCAAAGTCAAGAAAGCCGCTCTAAACGTTCCAATAATTACCCCAGTCTGAAAATTCCAGCTTCCAGTTTCCGAGGAAGAGATGTGCGCCTCTCTAAACGCCTTGGTGACATAAAAATACATGAACGCTGCTGTACTGCAGCTAATTTTGACAAGGCTCTTCTCAACTTGCCACCAATGCTACACAAGCTAGTTAGCTATGTTAGCTAGACCGGAACAACACAACAAACCTGTTGGCTACGGGCAAGCGATTAGGCCCACCTATCAAAAACGTGATTGGAGGATCGGACGAAGACGTAACTGAATACTGGCTCTTGTCCTTGACAATCTTCTTTGTTTATTTGACAGCATGTGTTTATATCTGTCATCGTTTACGGAGGATTGAAAGCAAAACCGGTTCATAGCAGCATTTTTTTTATTACTTGGGTTATCATTATTTACATTTTCCCAACAAAATTAAATAGTAAATTGAAAAATAGGATAAGTTTTATTTTTCACTCCGGCTTATTTATGAAAATGTATCTTTAGAGCTATCAGGTTTGCTGAAAATTTAGTCAGAACCAATAGCTCCTCCCCTCAGGCAGGTGTTCAATTAGGTTATATTGGCTTCAGCTGGTGTCATTATAAAACGCTACATCTATCCACCTCTTTTGGCCTGTGTTTGTTTTTTGTGGCAATGGGTGGATGTTTGTTTCTCTTTCTGGTGTTATTATCAGACTCCTTACAGGGTGAGTGTGGGGCTACCAAAACTGCTTTTCTAGACCTTCTAATTTTGCAGTGACTACATTTTTTTTTTTTTGTCCTTTTTCTCTCAACTTAATTCATGTAGTTCTTTCTGCTGGAAGTGGTCTCAGAAGTTGCACCCGGGACTCTAAACTGTGCAGAGATGGTTCAGAGTGTGTGCTCTACAGGTATCTGTGTGATGGAGAGCGGGACTGTATGGATGGTTCAGATGAAGAGGATTGTGAAACATCATGCAGCAAAGGTATGAGACAGTGTGTATGTTAGATTAGACAAATTGAGTAGCAGAAGTAGTTGAAGATCACAACGGCAGTCACATGAAAGCACAAATAAAGACCATACAATAATTGAGGGGAAGCCAGATTACCCCCTAGAAGTAACCACCTGGTGACAGCTGGAAGGAAAAACTCCTATTTGACAGGAAGAAACCACTGGCAGAACCAGGCTCAGGGACAGCCATCTGCCACAAACAGTTCAGGGTGAGGGGATGTAGAGCCAGAGATAATAACTAATGATTAAATGCATGGTGAGTGAAGTAGAAACACTCAATGAAGCCTAGACCTAGTGCAGCATAACTAAGGGAGGATTCAGGGTCACTTGATCCAGCCTTAACTTTAAGCTTAATCAAAAAGGAAACTTTTAAGCCTAATCTTAAAAGTAGAAAGGGTGTCTATCTCCTGAATTCAAGCTGGGAGCTGGTTCCACAGATAAGGGACCTAAAGGCTGAAGGCTTTGCCTCCTATTGTACTTTTAAATACCACAAGTAAACCAGAATTCTGGAGACAAGGTGCTCTATTGGGGTTATTATGGTACTATGTTTTATGAAGAACTACGATTGTGCATGTGACTGTAACACCTGTAATGCCTGCACACAAGCAGATAAGTTCCAGTGTGCCCATGGGAAGATGTGCATCGAGAAGAGCCAGGTGTGTGACGGTGTACCTCAGTGTCAGGACCGCTCTGATGAGCTTCAGTGCGTGACGCTAATGAGGGGCTGTGTTCATCACTGTGACAACAAGACCCGCTGCCTGCCTGCAAACTTCCTGTGTGACGGCGAGGAGGACTGTACAGATGGCACAGATGAAGCCACTTGTGGTACCTTCTGATGTATTTATAGTACTGAATTGACACTCGTTTTTATGTTGGACTTGTGCATTTGTTTATTTTTTTGGTTTTGAATTATAATGCTTTCCCTGCTGTATTTTATTTTTATTATGTATCCAGGAGAAAACAAAAAGGAAGAAGAGACCATTACAACCTCTGTGCCTACAGTCTTGGTTGGCCCTTCTAAACAGTCCACCTCTTCTCACCCCATTAAGTGTTCTTTCGGCTTCATACCATGCAGTGACAACTCGGAGTGTATCCAGAACCACTATTTCTGTGATGGTGAAGCAGACTGCAGAGATGGTTCAGATGAGGCAAAATGCTCATCGTCTTGTGAAAAGGGTAACCTGTTTGTCATCTGCTTGTTATTAATATGGCTTTACTGCCATCTAGTGAGCAACGCTAGTTTCACATCAGTATTGGTGCATGGCCAGTTGACACTTTGGCTTTTTACTATCAGAGCACCCCTAAAAATTACTATAGCGATAGTATTTTCTTAAGTTATATTTTTCTAACTTTTCTATAGATGACAGGATGGAATGAAAACAGGCTAGATATCCAGTGTTGATGATGTCATGATGTTACAGTGTACTCACACAGAGCCAGGTTTGTCATTAACAGTCTAATAACTCTTGTTCCTGCGGCAGAAAGACGATGCTGAGGTAATTTCATGACACAGATAATTACAAGGCACTGCATATATGACATTATGATTGGGAGCTGAGCCCCCCAGCATTGCCACTGCAAACTCTGACATTACATGGAGCCAGGGCACTATATGCAGATCAATAAATGTAGACCTAACTGCGGAATTTAGGATTAAAATCTCTTATTGTAACTGAAGCTCAAACTGCCAGATGATATTTGTATCAGCAGATAAGCTGGACAGTTACAATCTAATGTGTATGCAGTAGGATGGTCTATGTGTTTGTAGATTTACAGATGTATGCACTACAAGCCTGAGCCCAAGTGAGAGATTAATGTGAACCTAATAAAAAATCATTATACAATCTGTCCTTTGTAGACCAGTTCCAGTGTGCCCATGGAAGGATGTGCATTGAGAAGAGCCAGGTGTGTGATGGTGTGCCTCACTGTCAGGACCGCTCGGATGAAGCAGAATGCACAAAGTACATGGAGGGCTGTTCTCATCAATGCGACAACAAAAGCCGCTGCATTCCCAGTAGCTTCCTTTGTGATGGGGAAAGTGACTGCTCTGATGGCAGTGATGAGGCAAAGTGTGGTATGTGGGCATACTAATGTCCTACCTGGTTTCAGCTTTGCTTGCATATGAGTAATCTTTAATGCTTTGTTTGCCTCCCTCTTGTCAATATAGAAAAGGAGGACTGCAGTGACACAGAGTTCAAGTGTACCAGCGGCCAGTGTGTGTTGGCCGCAATGCGTTGCGACGGTCACCCAGACTGCCGGGACCGTTCGGATGAGGAAGACTGCACCAAAGTGCCAGCCTGCAAGACCAAACTTCGCTGTCCCCAGAGCAAGGAGTGTCTAGTGCAGGAGTGGATCTGTGATGGAGACCAGGACTGCAGAGATGGCACTGATGAGAAGGTGGATGCTAAAAAGCAGCTTCATGCATGCTAAACTTTGAGGAGCAACCATAAAAAATCTTTTAAAAATGATTTGGGGAGTGGTGTGTTTTTTTTTTTTTTGTTTTTTTTTTTGTTTGTTTTTTTTTTTTTTTGTTTTTTTTTTTTTTGTAAGGAGCTAGTGATTTAGTTCAGGTCCTGTTTGTGGATAAATGAAGGGGAAATCATTGTAAATAAAACCAGACATTAGATGTTAGCTGCAGTGTACATCGATGTTGGTGTATTACTGTCATGCCCCTCTTCCTCTGACAGTTTAGATGTCAGGTTCAGAAGACATGAAGCAGGGTTTCTGCATGTTGTTGAATAGTACTTTACTCTCCTTTAAAACTGCTGCATGTCCTCTGATGGGCTAAATGTTCAGCTGGCCTCCTGCAGTTTTTTTTTTTTTTTTTCTCTCTCCCTCCATGATCAGGAGTGAAGTGGTAAAGTGCATGTTTAGATGATTAAAATTTAATTGGACTTTCAGGATTGTCCTGTGGCTCCAGTGAACTGTGGAGAGTTCCAGTGGTTGTGCAAATCCAAGACCAAGTGCATCCCTAAAGCCTGGCTGTGCGATGGCATGAAGGACTGCAATGATGGCAGTGACGAGACTGAATGTGAGTAAATTTAGAATTATTCACAGAATTAAACATCAATGTGAAAACTTGTAGCAGTAAGGGTCTTTATCTTATTCCAGTTTTACCACCTGCTATATCTGTTTAGCACATAGTATAAAAGAGGACATAAAATATGTCGATGTTTGTCTGAGAATATTCTATTTGCAAAATGAGACTGTCCCAATTCTTTAATTCAAATTGGGATGTTTAGTTATATGAGCTGTAAAATGCCTGTAATGTGTAAATTCTAGCTGAAGAGTAGTAAATGGATGGTCATGTAATTTAAACTGCTGCTTAAACTTGTGTACATGAATGCTGTTCATGTTTACAGGTCCGGCTGTAACATGTGCCCCTCACCAGTTCCAGTGTGGCAGTCAGGAGTGTCTGGATCCAAACCTGGTGTGCAACGGCATGACAAACTGTGCAGATGGCTCAGATGAGGGAGGAAGCTGCCATACAGACTGTGCAGAGGAAAATATCATGCACTGCTCCCATGGCTGCTACAACACACCTCAGGGACCGGTGAGAAGTCTGTCTTTAAAATTCTGTGTGCTCGATCAAATTTACCCAGCAGAGACGGTGCCTGAAAATGGATTGAAGGGTGTATGTAGCAATATTGCCATGTAAAGTCTGATTGTTCTGGATAAACGATCCCTTTTGTTGATCCAGTAAAGATGTATATGAAGGCTATGAGCCTGCAGTGACTCAAAGTGAGTAATCTAAATGTTAGATTTGCATTTGGTGTTTCTAGCGCTGTCGCTGTGCAGCAGGTTTCAGGCTCATGGAGGATGGGCTGGCCTGTGCTGATGTTGATGAGTGTGAAGTTCAGACTCCAGGTGTGTGCAGTCAGCTATGCATCAACGCTCCAGGCTCGTACAGATGTGACTGTCAGCCGGGCTTTATAATGGAAGCAGATGGACACCACTGCAAAATCACTGGTAAAGCTCCCTTTAATAAACAGCATGGCGTTGTCACTCTTGAAGTGGAACTGGACAAAGTTGAAAATGTCAGCACGCTGCAGCCACACCAAAAGCAAATGGGTTTGACTTTTGCCCATGCCCCATTTCAAGATTAATAACATTCTTGCTACATTCTGTTAAATATGACAAAAGCAGATTTATATGTAAAGTTTGTATCTGTCTTGTGTGAAACTTGTATGAAAAGCACACGAGTGAAAACAGATAAGAGCCCTTGAAAGATTATATAAATGAAACTTGTATGTTTTGGATACTTACTAAAACAACATGAAAGTAATGAGAAAGTGGCCACTTTCATGAGTAAATCATATAAGCCTTATATGATTCACTATATGAAGTAGGCCACATCTTATGCAAGTCTTTTATACGTTTTTTTTTTTTTTTTCTTTTTCTATTTCTTTTCCATATGGGTAGCGGGACATTTTGGGAATTGCACCCATTTTATTTATTTTCATTTTTAACGAGTACGCATGCATGTCTGTTGAAACACTAAGCCACATGCAGGAGACCACAAACTGGAAGCGGGGGTAAATACAGGGTGAGGAACACTCATTTTTCTGGTGTGTGACACATTTTCACTTCATTCTCACGCTCACAAGCTGCCCAAAGAAATCTCGTGCCAAATAAGGGCAAGGATCAGAGGGAGGAGAAGCAGTGGGCTCACAGTTGGTGAAATATTTTTATTTTTGTAATGTCCTTATACAAAAGCTGCTTTCAGCTGCTTCCTTAGTCAGAAGAGGTGACAACAGCAGATGGATCTGCATATTTGATTTTTATCTGGAGGACTTTCCTGATACAACCCTCTGAGGGACTCACTTCCTGCTCTCCTCAAACTGGCATCTTTTGTGTGTCAGGCAAATATGTAAACCACAAAATCATGTGTTTAATAGCATTACAAAAATCTAGCCATTCTGCTGAAAGACTCTCCCCTGCCTTTTCACAAGATTTTGCTCACATTTATTGAGTCTTATATTTTTTTAAAATCAACATTAAAAAGGTGAAATGGAGCAAAAAAACCTCGGTGTCGAATAACTTATGCATTATGATCATTTTCTTATCCCTCAGGTGAGCCCCTGCTGTTGTCCTCAATCCAAACGGATATCTACTTGTATGGCTTGCGTAGTCACAGCTTGGTTACATTGCCCTCTTCTGCAAAGAAGGCAGTCTTGTCTCTAGACTATGACTGGAAAGGTCAGAAGGTCTTCTGGGTCAGTCTGGAGATGGCTGCTATAATGTGGTCTTCTCTAGATCAGAAGATGACAGGAAGTCTGATTAAAGGTTCGTACAACTCGAATGTGGCTGGAGCATTCAGAGGAATGTCAGTTTACTCATGTCTGAAAGTTGTATCACGGAACACCTGTGGAAACAAGATGCCACTTGTTTCCACAGGTGTTCAGGCTGATTCTATAGCTGTGGACTGGGTCGGGAGGAATCTGTACTGGATCAATGGGGTGAAGAGTTATATTGCTGCCATCAGATTGGCAGCAGCCTCTGCAAGCTCACTGTACCAAAGCATCATCTTGGATGAAGACTTGGATCAGCCCCGCTCTCTTGCCCTGCTACCACAAAAAGGGTTGATATGAATTAAAAAAAAAAAAGAAAAAAAAAAAAAAGACAGAACTGTTTCAGTTTTTGCAGTAAGCGGCATTCGTGGTCTCTTATTTCATCAGGCTGATGTTCTGGACAGAGATTGGTAATGTAGTGAAGATTGAGCGTGCTGGGATGGATGGGTCAGAGAGGAGGGCACTGGTGAACTCGAGTTTGGGCTGGCCGGGTGGTGTGGCTGTAGATGCAGTCTCTGAGAGGGTCTACTGGACAGATGAAAGACTGAAGGCGATTGGATCTGCAACTCTGGATGGCGACGACATTAGGGTAAAATGTATCTATTTAACCTATCCCAAATCTGCTGTTCTAGCGTAAAGGTTATCAAGCTCTGTCTGTGAAGGCTCTCAGTCATCGTAGTCGAAGGAGCTTGAAGAGAAAAGCCTCTGAAGAAGCTTCTTCAGAGGCAGAAGCTTCTTCAGAGGCAGAAGCTTCTTCAGAGGCAGAAGCTTCTTCAGAGGCAGAAGCTTCTTCAGAGGCAGAAGCTTCTTCAGAGGCAGAAGCTTCTTCAGAGGCAGAAGCTTCTTCAGAGGCAGAAGCTTCTTCAATCGACTTAAAGAAGTCCAGATGCTTTTCTTTCCAAACCTCTTAGTTATCACGCTCTCCTTCCATAACTAAAAATATCACTTTAGATAAGATACCTCTTTATTGTCATTGCGCAGTCATACATTGTTCAATGAAATTGGAAAACTGTCTCATGTCAGCACTACATACGGAAGTCTTTTCCCTAAATGACTCAAGAATATAGAGATGATGATTTTTGTGTAGCAATGAAAAATGTCTAACCTAACTGGTGACTAATACCCTTTTGTGTGTGTGTGTGTGTGTGTGTGTGTGTGTGTGTGTGTGTGTGTATGTAAAATAATATAAATGCCGTTTTCAGATTCTACAGATAAAGGAGACCACAAACCCCTTTTCTGTGGCAGTGTTCAATGACATGCTCTACTGGTCTGATGCCAAGAAACGAGTGGTGCAGGCTGCTCATAAAATCTCTGGTAAAAACCATCAAGTTGTGCTGAAAAGGCCCAGACAGCCTTTTGCTGTGAAGGTAAGGAGTGATGTTGAATTAAAACATGTTAGGAAATGGGGTGGCATAATGTACAATTTTTGGATCCTTTCATGTGTTAAGTGCTCATACAAAGCTATTCCATTATGTTTGAAGATTTTTATTTTATTTTTTTTGTGTTGGAAGCAATTAAGAAGTTTTTGGGCACACCCTAATGGTTAGTCCTGGAAAGCTTGCTGAAGAGTTTTAATTTAAAATGTTACAAACAGGCTTAGAAGTTTTTTTTCTTCTTTTAGATCATCCACCCAATGCTCCAGATGGGCACTGTGAACCCCTGCAAGAAGATGGGTTGTTCCCACATGTGTGTGCTTGCTCCTGGGCCCAGGGCTGTGTGCAAGTGTCCCCCTGGTCTCTTGCTGGCAGAGGATGACCTCAACTGCTCCAACCTGGTCAATTCGGCATTTCTGCTGTTGCTGTCTCTGTCCAGTGTCACTCAGGTTTTGCTAAACGCCTTAATTTTACTCAGTGTAACCTGCATTGGCAGAATATGCTGTATATGGATATGCAACTCAAATGTCTGATAAATTGGAACAATCTGCTCTGGGTAGAAACTTTCAAAGTGGGAATTGGGTTCTGAAAGAGGACAAAATCAAACTGATCACACACACACACACACGTATAAAATGCATCCTTTTTTTTTTTTTGCTTTAGAAATGGTGTATAAATAACTGATGCAGCTTTCCTTTATGTGTATCCTTGGTTTTGGGCTCTTGAGCATTCTGTTTTGCGTCTGCACACCACCACAGTAAAATTAGAATTTTGACTTTGAAGACTTCTTGAATCACAGCTGAAAGTATGCACTTCATTCACATCATCTTTGTTTGATTCTAAAGTCAACTGTGGTGATGAACAGAAGCAAACATTAGATTGTCATTGGACAAATACTAACTGGATTTAGATGCATTTATTAGGAAATGCTATTAAGGTTACTTGGCAAATTGCTCTGCTCTAAACTAATTGTTAAAACAGAACTTCACTCAAAAGTGAAGCAAACTCCACCCCTGCCCTTCTGGACAGGCTGTATCACACAGCAAGCTACATCACTAATCGAGTAATGCCATTAAAAATGGAAAGACTTTTATATAAATGCTTAATTATTATATAAAGACTCTAATCCCAGCAATCTCTGTAGATCTACTTGCAGTCCCAACACACCACAGCCGAGCTGAAGGGCTGGCCCGAGCATCTGGCCCTGCAGATACCGAGCGTGAACAAAGCCAATCTCATGGACTACATCCTCAAGGAACGCACTCTATTTGTGACAGATGATGCCACTTCTTCACTCAGCTCTTTCAGGCTGAAGGACTCACTCCTGACGTCTCAGGGCCAGCTTCTTGAGCTGCTGGATGACGCCGTCACTGCCATGGCAGTCGACTGGATAACACTCAACATTTATTGGAGCAGTTACAAACAGCCCCACCTGCAGGTCACTGCTGTCACAGGCACATACACAGCCATTCTCATAAAGGAGGGGATCAACAGAGTGGGTTCGATTGCTCTTCACCCACCCAGTGGAAGAGTTTGTTTCACGAATATGGATCTGGAGGCTACGGGCAGCACGGCTACAATAGTGTGCGCCAGCATGGATGGTGGTGAGCAAAGAGTGGTGTGGAAGGATGCTGTCCAACCAACATCTTTGGTCTTCTCTAATAATGGGGATAACATTTTCTGGGCTGACACGAGTAAGCTGACACTAGTTTACTTTAGTTTTGTTGTTCCAATAGGTTGTTCTCTTAATGACTTGAGTCAAATGTTCTCAGGTTTGGGGACCATTGGCTCTGTCCTGATTGATGGATCTGGATATACAGAGCTGAAGGTTGATGACGGCCTGGCTGCTGTGGCTGTAAGTGACAACATCCTCCTCTGGATTACAGTCACTGGTAAGAGTCCAAGCATGTACTGTAATAACTGACTATAATTCCTAAAATTCAAATGACATCTTGGCCCGAGCAGCTTTGGTAAATGACTACTTCATAACATGGATAATGGCTCCACAGGAATCAACATCTTTGAGTATAATTTAGTGGTACAACTGACCTTTTTGTTCCTTCAGACAAGACCCAACTCTGGTACAAAGACGCTCAGCAGGATAAGAAATTATGGTTTGAGGTTGGCACACAAGTGGTCGGCTTAAAGGCATTCAGCAAACGGAGTCAGATGGGTATGTAAGAACCACAAACGGAACACCTGGAAAGGCTAACCTGCCCTTTTTAAAGATGTTTCTACATGTCATGTACAAAAAAACCAAACTACCTCATACCTAATTATCTGCTTGATTTCATCAGGCTCTAACCCATGCACAGAAAACAATGGGAACTGTGAGCACTTGTGCCTCGCCACCCCAACAAGTCGCACATGCAAGTGCTCTTATGACCACATCCTTCTGAATGCCACTCAGTGCAGCCCAGAGCAACACTGCCCAGCTGGCAGCAGGCCCTGCCTCGATCACCTCTCATGCCTGCCTGTGGAGAAGTTTTGCGATGGACATGCAGACTGCACGGACCACTCCGATGAGAACTGTGGGACACAAAATTAAAGACTAAAACTGCTCCTGTAGATTGCACCATGGCTAAAACTTTATTTTATTTTTTTCCCCCTTTCATAAAGGTGTTGGCACCCAGCAGTACCCAGGAGCTGAGGTCTTGGCTCCCACTCAACCTCACAGTTCTCCTCCTCCTCCTTCCAGTGTCTCTCCTGTCTCACAAGTCACAGGTCTGAACACAACACTGAATGTCAGCATTCAACGTGTGAACCTGGATGCCCAGCAGTGCAGCCAGAGGCGCTGCAGTGGTAACGGACACTGTGTAGAGACGAAGGGAGTTGCTACATGTGTGTGTTCACTGGGCTACAGCGGTGATTCCTGTGAAAACCGGCTCGTGAAAACCATGCAGGGTCCCATTGTCTACGCTGCCGTGGGTCTCTGTGCAGCAGTTGTGATCATTGTTGTAATAGTGCTGGTGAAGAGGAAGAAGAGTGCCAACTTAAGGTTTTTTGTTTTTTTCTTTATTTAAATCTCAAATTTAACTTTTTCCTTGCTCGCTCTCTCTCCGTGGGTTTTGGTGTGGGTGGGCTACAAGACTTGGCAACATTTGTCCCTTTGCAATAGATGGTGTCCTTGGGTTGCAGCAATGTTTAGTTTTGTACACCTTACTGGGAAGCATTTGCACACATTAACCTACTGGTGGTTTGATGTGATAATTATTTTACAGCTCTTCTAATAGCAGCTCTAAGACTTGGGCACAGTGGCTATATGGTGTGAAATGCTAGCAACAGAATGCTAACGCTCAGGATGGCATTTATATCAACGTTATTAGATGTGGGTTAAAATATTATTACTATATTGATTTTATAACTTGAAATCTGTTTAATTGGAGGTTAGTTCTATTGGCTCTCAATTAAGCATATACAGCAAACAAGGATAGTGGTGATCTGCAAGAACGGATGTCCATTTGTGAAAAATCTGTTTGGATTTGGAATAATCTCAAGCGTGTGGGTTTTAAAATGCCATATCAATCCCTTAGTCGGCACATCTGGTTTCAAAATGGAATAGAATAAGCCTTTATTTTCATTGTACAGTGGTCCCTCATTTATCGCGGGAGTTGAGTTCTAAAAATAGCCCGCGATAGGTGAAATCTGTGAAGTAGCCAACTTTATTTTTATTTGTTTTAAGGTCATAAAACCCCCTCACTACACACTTTATACACTTTTCTCAGACAGGCATGAACATTTTCACACTTTGAGAGTATTTAAACAAGAGAGAAAAGTTCATACATTCGTAGAACAATAAGTCCAGTATTATAGAATGAAACCAAAGGCACCCATGGTTGCCTTTGACGCTGCAAAACGTTTTGTCAGAAAACTTGCAAACATACAGTACAGCACTTCCAAGATTTATGAGAATTTGACAAGCTGAACGCATTCTGAACTGTGCAGGAGACATGGCACGGAGGAGATTGAGAATGGCCTACAGCCGATCAGGACATCGCACTGTAAAAATAAAATAAAATAAAAAATAAAAAACATGCAAAATTGCAAAAAAATCACTGAAGCTGGGAAAGGTGGACCACTGTACAATGAAAATGCCAAGATGGTCAAAACAAAAAATGCACATCTTAGGTTTCATATGAGACTTCATAAACCAAGTGGTGATTTCATGATAGCAGGTTCCATTTCTTATATGGTCTGCCCACCTTCCATATACAGTATCTTTGCATTAGGATATTTTCCTGTGACTACAAAGCTAAAACTGGGCGTAACCACTTGGAATGATGTCAACGGGAGTAAAAATGTTTGTCCTGTCCATTTGTCTGCTACTGAACCAATGCAATGTAGTGTTGCTACCATAATATTTGAGAGAAAAAAATCCAACATGGTTTATAAGAAAAGTGAGCAGGCTTCAGTCTCTGGGCCATGAATCTCAGCACAATTTGCATAGTAATTCACTGATTCAATTATCCAGTCTAGACTATGCTGTTACGTTTGGATAATCTAATTTTTGCCAAGTTAGTGTGGTTATGGATGGTGCATCATTTTCATTTAAAAACAAAGTCAGGAACTTGATTCTTATTCAGACTTTTAGCGAAAATAACTTGGTGTCTCTACAGTTTGAGAACAGAGCTTTTCTGCATCACAGAATTAAACATGTTCTTGCTGCAGGGGAACTGGACCATCAGCAGGCAAGGAGATGAGCATGACTGACCTGGAGAGCAAAGCGGAGACCATTCCCACATCCCATACTGCCTCAGCAGAAAAGCCAGAGGTGGACCTCCCTTAAACCAGCAGCTTCCCGTTTTGTTGCTTTGTTGGAAGCCGTATCCTCTGTGGAATCGAGCTGATTTATGAACAAGTGATGTTTTAAATAAACAGTCTGCATTTTCCACAGTTTCCTGTCATGTTATTTCAGGTTGTTTACTGTTAGACCATCATTGTGAAGTTTGACATGAATAAGCATGAACACTTGGATTATAATAGATGGTAAAATGTGAGTGCAAGTCTGACTTTAATGCCTTGTTTTGACTAAAAGACCTTTAGTTGTGTAAAGGGGGGGACTATTACTTAAACTGAAATAACTACGGTGCAAAAGTCTTGACCCAGCCCTAATTTCACAAGATTTTCCTAGGAACATAGGAAATGGGTGCTGTGACATAATGAAACTTGTGAATGCACAGGAAAAATGATACGAGGCAAAGACATTGTTTGTAGAATTCTAGCAAACTTAAACGTCAGTATTTGGTGTGACACATGATCATTGTCAAAATCTGACTGTACTTTCCTCATAATTCTGTGGGGTTTTTTTTTTTTTTTTTTGGACAAGCTCTCAAACACTGGCTGAAATGTAGCACGAAACCATGACAGAGCCTCTGTTTTACAAACACTGTTGTACTCTTCTCCTTACTACCAGCATACACATTGACAGCAGTTTGATTTGTCACTCATTGATGAATATTGTCAGATTTTCCCTGTCCACTTGTATAATTTGGCATACCTCAGACTTTTCTTCTTTAAAGATTGGCTTCTTTGGTCTTTCACTTTTTTCTCCTCCAGTTCCTTCCATTTTTCATCGTCACACACCATGTTGATTTATGTCCAGTTTCTGGCTAGCAGCTTTTTGTTGCAAAACTACAATGTACGCCTCTCAAACTTTTGTCCTTAGCATTTTATTTTTGTAGATTCAACTAAAGAAATTACTTTTTTTGGGGGGGGGCAACAAGCTGTTAGTAACAATGTGCCTTACAATACAACAAAACTGGTATTTTTCCACATTTTCTGTTGTGTAGGTGTTTTCAACTCTTGAATGGCTCGTAGCTAAGGAAACAAAAAATCTTCTAAAAATGGACAGATACTGAACTAAAATTGAGTGGGGAAAAGCAGCAAATGGAACTCCTTCAGAAAACCTCGAACTTTTGCTAGAGATCACATTTTAAAAATTACTAGTCTGGCTCACTGTATGCAAAACAAAGAAATGAGTGGTGGCTTAAGACTACAGAGGACTGTAAATGATCAGAAATGTCACTTTTAAGTGTCATGGCACACAGTTGAAGCTATTATTGTTATCATGATTAATGTTTTATTTAGGTATTTAGGAGACATATGGTTTGTAACACTTGTGGACAGACACTCTGCAAGGCTTTGTAGTCTTCGTGGTGATGTCACAATCAGCTAGGAAACAATGAATTGCAGTGATCCTTACTCACCTGAATTGTCTTATTTGACTGTTCTGTAAAACACAGGGAGACAAAACGGTGTCCATATAGAATATGTTGTTTCAGTGTCTGCGGAGACACTGGATATTTAATTAATACTATGGAACATCAAAACAATCCAAATCACGTTAGTACTTTTGCACTCAGTGCAAACACTATGCATGAAACTTTGTCTAAAATTCCTTAGGTATTTTACATCTATTTAAATTCTAAACCATTGTTTAAACCAATACCACAAAACACATGTTTACTGTGCTTATGAATAGGCACTTCTGGTGGACTTATTCTTCTACAACCATTGTCCTAGAATTTTTAGCGATCTGTCATTTCAGTTTAGCTGGGGGTGTTTGGTGATTTAGCTTTCATGGTTTTAGGAATCAGCACTACAGTGCATAATATATTGCCAGGAACAGGAACCCAATGATGGCCCGGTACCCACACATTTCCACGGCTATATAAAAAGAAGGCCAACCCAGATGTTCTATTGTTTGCTGAGGACTGAGCAGAAGTGAGAATTTACTGTAATCAGTCTGGAGCGTTTCTATGGTGAGGACACTCGACCATTAAGGTAGGTTCTCAATCATAACTTAGCATTTCACTTTACTGAACTTGTTGTAGTTCAAGATGTTGAACAACTTTACTAACATTCAATAATGCATTTAAATTGAATTCTAAAATGTTTACTTGTGTTACTCTTTAATTCCTTCAAATAGTAATAGATTAGTGGATGCAGCAATACCCTCATTTAAAACTTAATGAATTTTATGCTTGAGACAGTTAAAGGCAATGTTAGCAAAGGGTTGACAAATTTAAATGTAAATCAACCCCTCCCCCCAAAAAAGAAAAAAGATCTGTGCCACTACAAACATGATTCCAGAAATGTCTTTTTTAACAATATTTGAGGTGGAAATCATTTTTAACTGAACCAAGAAGAAGGTACTCTGTTTGTCTCTCGATGTACACACTACCAGTTTACCAATATGGTTCTTTTAGTTTGTTTCAGCAAATACAGGAAGGACAGCAATGGCAGTCCTGAGGGCCACCCTTTGCGCTGTCCTCATGGTGACTCTAGTGACAGCTAAACCAGTGAGTAGCTATACTACTTTACTGCTACATTTTCCCACTGTATAGCAAAGATTGGTGGATTTGTGACAGTTTCATTATAAAACAGGTCCATCTGAAAGAAAGTGAGGATTCACCCAAGTCATCAGAGTCCAGTGAATCCAGTTCATCAGAAGAGACCACCACTAATGATAGGTCTTCACAGGAAACCCTGCAGTCAAATACGCCGGATGCTACAGAGAACCCCCTGGATGCAGCACCGCTTCCCTCTGCAGATGCAGGACCTTCTCTGGCCACTTCTCCTGAAGACCCACAAACCTCTGCTGACCCAGATGCTTTACAACTTGTGCCAGATCCGTCTCATACTGCGATGAGCGTTGATGTTTCTTTAGATGTGCCCAATTCTGGTCCCACAAAGGACTCTGTTAACGCTGTTAACCCTACCCACATTCTACCAAACACGCATCCTTCAGGGCTTTCAGAGACTGGTGTAGTCATAGGTACAATTCAACCACAAGTCATTACCACATACCAAGGATCCACCCAGGGTGTCACTCCACCCTTTCCTACATGTGTCATCCAACCAACACCTACAGCCCCACCACTGATACTCCCTATTGGAACAACACTAGATGGTGGTCCTGTCTGTTTCACTTTCCAGGTCACAACTGCTGAGCCAGATCCACCTAGAGGAGACAGCATTTGATCCCCAACAGAACACAGAAATTGTTGTTCATTTAAGTTTGAGTTCAGCCTAGGTGACCAGGACAGACCACACTATGGCTGTACATATACACAACCTTGACTTGATACTTATATAGATGTCCTAACTACACATGGCTTTTACTTTGCCCTCAACCTTGGCAAATAGGGGGGAAAAAATGGTGCTAATGTATATGCTGTATATATACAATAAACACATCTAAAGCTGTTGCAATAACAAAAGTACAGTCACAATAAATAAATTAATAAACAGCTGAAAATTAAACTGATTAAATGTTTGTCTCAAATCCGGTGAACTGTTTAGTAAAATGAGTGTGTTTTTTTTTTTTGTTTTTTTTTTTTTATTTGGTCGATCTTTGTTTTTATTATTTATTATATTTTATTTTCAGATGTTACAGACGGGACAGACATGAGTGAAATAATAACTGTAAAATAATATTCATTTCTTCGGTAAGAAGTGTGTGCTTCTAAAAGAAGCTAAAAAATTCTCAGTTATCGACTGGGAATGAAGAGATTATAAATATATTCGAGAATGCATATAGAGATGGACCCTATCAAAAAGTCATTTACAAATTATATTGTTCACTGATCAATCTACGGGGTCATGATACAAGATATGTTAAAGGAAGATGGGAAACAGAGAGCAATCTATTCTTAACAGGAGAGGAATGGGACGGGATTTGTAGGCAGCAGTGGTCAGTAACAAGCTCCCCCTCGTGGAGGGAATTCAGCTGGAAGAATGTATTTCGTTATTTTATTACCCCAGCCCAAAAATCCAATTATTCTCAGAACACAACATGCTGGAGGCATTGTGGACATGCAACAGCAAATCATTTTCAAATTTTTTGGGAAGGTCCCCGTGTGGTTCCATTTTGGAAGGAAATACATAAGGTCATGGAAACAATCTTCCAAAAGAAAATACAATTTCATTTTGCATTATTGTACCTAGGCAACCTAGAGAGTCTTAATCTATGCAAACCGGATAAGTATTTGTTCAGTGTGCTGTCGGTAGCTTGCAAAAAGGCCATAACTGGCCTTTGGATTAAAGAGGATATTCCTACCATAGATGAATGGATTGATGTGATATATAATATTTTTGTTATGGAAAGAATAACTTTTAGGCTAAAGTGCCAGGCGGACAGGCATACTTCTTAGTGAGTTCGTGGAGGGGTTTGGCTATAGAGATTGACAGACCACGTGACTTTCGCGCATTGCATGCCGGTAACTCGTGGCAAAACAATCCAAGTACTGCATCAAATCCAACCATTTTCAGCACCGCAAAACGTTCATTCTTCGGTTCCAATAAATTCTTGCTTTTTCTTTCCCCCCCAAAAAGGTATGTACAAAACGAAGGAGAACAATGCTGGTCCGTACAAAGACAGACTTAATGAAAAGTCAAAGAAAAGATACGAGGAAAAAAATCAAACCAGTGAAAGTGTCAGACCCTTATGAGCACACAGAAGGACAAAATACGTTAGCGTGCTGCCCAACTTTCACCACGCTCAGATTTATAATTATACGGTTCTTTGAGTGAGTCCATACACTCCTGAAGTTTAGTAACTTCAGGTCACTGCAACAAGCCCAGGTACAGTTTACCGACGGATGGGTACAGGACCTTGAAATTCACCGTGTAGAACGAAAGACCATCGTACGTATCATAAGTTTACCAGTCTCACAAATCGTCGTCATAAATACACATTCGTTAACCGTTTATTAATAGGTATCATGACCCCGTAGATTGATCAGTGAACAATATAATTTGTAAATGACTTTTTGATAGGGTCCATCTCTATATGCATTCTCGAATATATTTATAATCTCTTCATTCCCAGTCGATAACTGAGAATTTTTTAGCTTCTTTTAGAAGCACACACTTCTTACCGAAGAAATGAATATTATTTTACAGTGTTGCTGAATCACATACCACCATGCCAATCAGATTACTTATTCCATGTGAGGGTGAGGAGGTGACCCTCCTGGATAAGATGGTGAAGGTTTGCTGCGTTTTGGTGAACAGTGTGATAAAAAAAAAAACTGATGTGATGTTCTATAAGGTGGTTTTAATAAAAAAAGAGGCAAAAATTAGTTCGTTTCTTTATTCAACTTTTGAACAGTGGTGCTAACCCTAACCCTACTAACCCTACTAACCCTAGCCCTAGCCCCTAGCCCCTTACCCTAGCAGGTAAACGGCACCGAGGATGGTGGCCGTTATGGGAAGAGGTAGAACTAGACCTACACCTAGAACTAGACCTACATTCATTGTTAGGTTGGTAATGTCACTCATTGCTTTCTCACACCTTACACGCCTCTGTTCCTTCCTCAACTCTCTTACAAGGTTGTCTATCCTATCATTAATCACTATGCGTTCCTCTATGAGGAGCTCTAGGCGCTGAGCTATTCTCTCCATTGGATCACTTTGGGGCTGCTGCAGGGACAAGGTCCAAAACGGCGGTACCTGCTCCACGTCACGGGTTCTATTTATGGACTCACCTGGCAACTTTAGTGATGTCACTGCTGATGTTGTCACTGTTGGTGTGACCTCATGACTCATTCATGCTATCTGAACTGTGGTGTAATTATGAGGTCACAGGGGGATGTGACACAACAGAGAGATGAATCTGGCATTGATATTTGACATCACAACAGAGAGATGAATCTGGCATTGATATTTGACATCACACCAGAGAGATGAATCTGGCATTGATATTTGACATCACAACAGAGAGATTAATCTGGCAGTGATATATAATGCCATATATCAAATGATCACTATGGCATTACTGAGAGTTGAAAAACTGTCTAAAGTCTTTCATCTTTAATAAAATGATCAGCGTTCTGCTCTACCAGGTGTAACAATTGAGTTTAACATCCAGGCATCCATGAAAACGGAATTTATGACATTTAACGGAGTTAGAAGTTAGCAGGGAGTTAGCTCGCTAGCTTCTATCTGAATACAATATACCATGTCCTGACTGCAGGGTTTTGGAAACAAATTAAAACGTACAACTCTGCTATCACTTCCAGCATAAATGAAGACAGAAAACTAAACAGCAGTGATGTTTGTGGGGTTACTGAAGTTTGGCTAGCTGGTATATAATGATGTGCTACGTGACCGCTAGCGACACAGCTACGACACAGCTAGGTCCACCCTACCAGTAGGGTTGCCAACCGTCCCTTAAAATACGGAATCGTCCCGTATTTAGAAACAAAAGTACACGTCCCGTATTGAGCTAATAAGGGACGCACTTTGTCCCGTAATACAGTGAGAATCAAAAGTAGTCTATAAATGTTTATGGAATTAACGCTTTGTTTGAAAACATAATTCCCAGCCCCTCTCCTGCTTTGTGACCAATGAGCTGACAGCACACTTATGACAATTCGAGTATGACAATTCAGATTACTGCTCATCTCATTGGTCGAGGAAAGGTCGCTTACGGAGAAAATACCGGAAGACAACAGATGACCACAACAAGAAGCATGGCCAACAGGGAAACAAACGCCGTCACTGCGGTGCAAGTCTCGGACGACAGTACACCTAAAGCTGGGCAGACACTGTGCGATTTTTTCAGTCGCGTTATTCAGCTCCTGCTCAAACTGCACGATTGACTCGCAGGGGTTAGAAGTTGGTAGGTCACGATGCAGGTCTCACACTATACCGCCCGATGCTCTGATGCGACCTGAGTGCTCACACTGTGCGTCCATAAAATTAAGGTTATAACAGAAAATCTGTCGCTCGCTCTCTCTGTCTCTCACTCACACAGACACACCACCACCATCAACTTTGCTAAATTGCTAATGAAAAACATGATCAGGCAGCTGTGATTTAGCAGCGATGTAGATCCAACTATTTTCACGGTTGTTGTGGTCGTGATAATTTTGTGAGGCCACATCGAAAAGGCTCGGATGAGCTTTTCAAAGTTCTACAAGTTGTGCCTCCATCGCTTGTGTCCAGATCACACGCTGCACAGCCGTGCTGCGCCATCTTTTTCACGGCGTTTACGTGTTTGCGCGCGAGCAGTGTGAGCGGCTCACGAGCGATTGATGATCGGGAGCTGGTCGTGAGGTGTTAATCACTTCTCGTTACCCCACGTATACTACACGACGCACGATGAAGGCCAAAATCGGTCCGATCACTCAAAAATCGGCTCAAAATGGGCCTAAAACCGCACAGTGTGAGCCCAGCGTTAGAGCAGCAATGTTTGTTCCCCTCAGAGAAAGGGAAGAATGGGAAAAGGAAAACACCTGGCTGGAAAAAGTTAATATGGGCATGTGCAGTGAATATCAGCGCTATGTGGCCAGAAGTGTGATAATATAATTTATTTTGTGTAATAAACGACTGCAAGGATAGATGATTACAACAAATAGATGACTAATACATAAAAGTAATACATAGATGAATAATGATGATGAGTTAAGATGCGTAATCATGGGAACAAGCGGGTTTTCAAACGGGAGCAGCTGATTAGCATTAGAAAAGCTGAAATAATACCTCAGCTGAAGCCAATTGTACTAAATGCACTAAATGTGCACTGTTACAAGAATATTTTTCTTTCTATTGTTTTCTATTATTTTAAGTTAAGCAGGACAAAGTTCTTTTAAAGAAAGATTTACTTATATTCTCAAAAGTTAAGCATGACAGGCTTCTGTTTAAGAAAGAGACCTATTTTATGTGTTAATGTTGTCATTTTGAGCTAAAAATAAATGGCTAAATGATCATTTGTTTCACATGTGTTCATATCACAAAGAATACACATCTACTTAAATCAAATTCAAGTCAAATGGTTAAAAAAATAATTTCACACACAAAAAAAGAGCTAGAAAATTCACCACACTGGGAAGGGTGAAGACAACTGGGTCGCCCGGCCCTGGCCACGAGGTGTCCCTTATTTATTTTTCAGGGAGTTGGCAACCCTATCCACACTGGAGAGAGACCGTTCAGCTGTGACTTGTGTGGAAAGTCTTTTTCCTTGAAGGGTTACCTAAAAACACACCAACTCATCCACAGTGGAGTTAAACTAAACTATTTGCTAGTTTAGTTTAGTTTTTGTTATTTGATATTTTGAATCACAGCAGAGAGACGAATCTGGCATTGATATTTGACATCACAGCAGAGAGACTGGATGTGATGTCAGAAAGATGACTGTGATGTCAGAACCCTCTAAATGTTGTAATTTACAGATGGTAAATGGCCTGTAGTTGTATAGCGCTTTACTAGTCCCTAAGGACCCCAAAGCACCTTACATATCCAGTCATCCACCCATTCACACACCGGTGACGGCAAGCTACATTGTAGCCACAGCCACCCTGGGGCGCCCTGACAGAGATATTTAATTCCAAATTATTTGACTGCATCATTGCGTCTTTGAGTTATGACCCAAACTCTCTATCAACTTTGTGAATAAATTCACGTCCCCCTGTGACCTCATAATTACACCACAGTTACACCACAGTTCAGATAGCATGAATGAGTCATGAGGTCACACCAACAGTGACAACATCAGCAGTGACATCACTAAAGTTGCCAGGTGAGTCCATAAATAGAACCCGTGACTCCGTTAAATGTCATAAATTCCGTTTTCATGGATGCCTGGATGTTAAACTCAATTGTTACACCTGGTAGAGCAGAACGCTGATCATTTTATTAAAGATGAAAGACTTTAGACAGTTTTTCAACTCTCAGTAATGCCATAGTGATCATTTGATATATGGCATTATATATCACTGCCAGATTCATCTCTCTGTTGTGATGTCAAATATCAATGCCAGATTCATCTCTCTGGTGTGATGTCAAATATCAATGCCAGATTCATCTCTCTGTTGTGTCACATCCCCCTGTGACCTCATAATTACACCACAGTTCAGATAGCATGAATGAGTCATGAGGTCACACCAACAGTGACAACATCAGCAGTGACATCACTAAAGTTGCCAGGTGAGTCCATAAATAGAACCCGTGACGTGGAGCAGGTACCGCCGTTTTGGACCTTGTCCCTGCAGCAGCCCCAAAGTGATCCAATGGAGAGAATAGCTCAGCGCCTAGAGCTCCTCATAGAGGAACGCATAGTGATTAATGATAGGATAGACAACCTTGTAAGAGAGTTGAGGAAGGAACAGAGGCGTGTAAGGTGTGAGAAAGCAATGAGTGACATTACCAACCTAACAATGAACGTAGGTCTAGTTCTAGGTGTAGGTCTAGTTCTACCTCTTCCCATAACGGCCACCATCCTCGGTGCCGTTTACCTGCTAGGGTAAGGGGCTAGGGGCTAGGGCTAGGGTTAGTAGGGTTAGGGTTAGCACCACTGTTCAAAAGTTGAATAAAGAAACGAACTAATTTTTGCCTCTTTTTTTATTAAAACCACCTTATAGAACATCACATCAGTTAGGGTTAGTAGGGTTAGGGTTAGCACCACTGTTCAAAAGTTGAATAAAGAAACGAACTAATTTTTGCCTCTTTTTTTATTAAAACCACCTTATAGAACATCACATCAGTTTTTTTTTATCACACTGTTCACCAAAACGCAGCAAACCTTTAGGGTTAGGGTTAGGGGCTAGGGTTAGGCTTAGGGTTAGTACCACTGTTCAAAAGTTGAATAAAGAAACGAACTAATTTTTGCCTCTTTTTTTATTAAAACCACCTTATAGAACATCACATCAGTTTTTTTTTTATCACACTGTTCACCAAAACGCAGCAAACCTTCACCATCTTATCCAGGAGGGTCACCTCCTCACCCTCACATGGAATAAGTAATCTGATTGGCATGGTGGTATGTGATTCAGCAACACTGTAAAATAATATTAATTTCTTCGGTAAGAAGTGTGTGCTTCTAAAAGAAGCTAAAAAATTCTCAGTTATCGACTGGGAATGAAGAGATTATAAATATATTCGAGAATGCATATAGAGATGGACCCTATCAAAAAGTCATTTACAAATTATATTGTTCACTGATCCATCTACGGGGTCATGATACAAGATATGTTAAAGGAAGATGGGAAACAGAGAGCAATCTATTCTTAACAGGAGAGGAATGGGATGGGATTTGTAGGCAGCAGTGATCAGTAACAAGCTCCCCCTCGTGGAGGGAATCCAGCTGGAAGAATGTATTTCGTTATTTTATTACCCCAGCCCAAAAATCCATTGGCATTGTGGACATGCAACAGCAAATGCTCCTTTATTTATTGTGCATAAATAGTGAATTGTCCTGACACAATATTGCGTTTCGCTTCTGTTATTACCATGGTATATTGACAAAAACATATACTTTTATTCACAGGATAAAATAGTTGTTTTGTATCACTAATTGCCCAGTACGATTACAGCATACAATATTATTGTCAGTGCTACATTTCTGTGATGCTACCAGAAATTATTTCCACTACTAATTAATTACCGTTGAGCTCAAAGGTCCTATTAATAAACGGTTAACGAATGTGTATTTATGACGACGATTTGTGACATCAGCAGTGACATCACTAAAGTTGCCAGGTGAGTCCATAAATAGAACCCGTGACGTGGAGCAGGTACCGCCGTTTTGGACCTTGTCCCTGCAGCAGCCCCAAAGTGATCCAATGGAGAGAATAGCTCAGCGCCTAGAGCTCCTCATAGAGCAAAATAGAAGGATTAATGCTAGGATGGAGAAACTTGAATGGGAGTTGAGTGCACTAATTGAAGAGAATGCGACTGAAAGGAGGCGTGAGAAAGCACCACAGAGTGCCCTTGGCAACCTACGTCTAGGTGTAGGCATAGGTCTTGCCATAACGGGCACCATCCTCGGTGCAGCTTACCTGTCCACCTTGATTGGCTTATCTTGACATAATAACTATACTGTGCTCTCATTTATGTTCAGCTTTATTTTGCCCTCACCTCCCAACCAGCCATGACAGAAGACTGCCCCACACTGAGCCTGGCTCTGTCACAGGTTTCTTCCTGTTAAAAGGGAGTTTTTCCTGTCCACCGTTGCTCATAGGGAATCACTTGATTGTTGGGGTTGTTAGGTGGGTTGTTTTTTTATTTGTAATTTGCTAATTAAAATAAAGAAAAATTATATTTAAAAATATATATTAATTGCTCTGTGTGTTTACTTCAATGAAGACGTGTATTGACATGAACAAAGTGCAGTATTCCAAGATGGCATCAGAGTTTTAACACCTTTTATACTCATATTTTTATAATTATGTTAAGTTTAAAAGCTCAAAGATAATGACATAGATGGATCTGTTTCTGTTATTATCACAAGACCAAATTGGTCGCACTCTAGGGCCCTGAACAATTAGTTAATATTGTTCATGAGACTAAAGTCAGTGTAAATATATGTGGCCAATATTCTAGTTATTATATTAATCATTATAAGTTATTACAGCAGTGAGTTTGAACTCTCAAATCAAATCACTTATTGTCACATCACATGTGCAGGTACACTGGTACAGCACATGTGAGTGACAATAAGTGATTTGATTTGAGAGTTCAAACTCATCACAGGTACACATGTGATGTGTACCTGCACATCACATGTGCAGGTACACTGGTACAGCACATGTGAGTGAAATCAACCCGTTCTCACTCCCGACGCGCAAAATAATGACGACAGAAACACACACTTCTTTTTTTTTTTTTTTTAGTTTATGTTTTATTAGTTTTCTTATTTATACGACATATACAACAAATTCAATTTAATCACCGTGAGGGGGAAAGCAAAACCAAACCGAACAACAACAGAAGAGACAAACGGACCAAAACAAGACCAAACAAAACACAAGAATAAACAAACCAAGAAATACAATGACATTATACAAAATCGGGACTCCCATTTTGTACATATTTCAACCATTTCAACCAATATTCTTCAAAAGAGTCCGCCTGGCACTTTAGCCTAAAAGTTATTCTTTCCATAACAAAAATATTATATATCACATCAATCCATTCATCTATGGTAGGAATATCCTCTTTAATCCAAAGGCCAGTTATGGCCTTTTTGCAAGCTACCGACAGCACACTGAACAAATACTTATCCGGTTTGCATAGATTAAGACTCTCTAGGTTGCCTAGGTACAATAATGCAAAATGAAATTGTATTTTCTTTTGGAAGATTGTTTCCATGACCTTATGTATTTCCTTCCAAAATGGAACCACACGGGGACCTTCCCAAAAAATTTGAAAATGATTTGCTGTTGCATGTCCACAATGCCTCCAGCATGTTGTGTTCTGAGAATAATTGGATTTTTGGGCTGGGGTAATAAAATAACGAAATACATTCTTCCAGCTGAATTCCCTCCACGAGGGGGAGCTATGCATTCTCGAATATATTTATAATCTCTTCATTCCCAGTCGATAACTGAGAATTTTTTAGCTTTTTTTAGAAACACACACTTCTTACTGAAGAAATGAATATTATTTTAGTGTTGCTGAATCACATACCACCATGCCAATCAGATTACTTCTTCCATGTGAGGGTGAAGAGGTGACCCTCCTGGATAAGATGGTGAAGGTTTGCTGCGTTTTGGTGAACAGTGTGATAAAAAAAAACTGATGTGATGTTCTATAAGGTGGTTTTAATAAAAAAAGAGGCAAAAATTAGTTCGTTTCTTTATTCAACTTTTGAACAGTGGTACAGTCAGAGTACAGTTCAGCAAACCTGATACCTGCAAGGGGAAAACATGCAAAAATAATCAAGGGCCATTTATCACAGCAGCCACAACCACAGACTGTATATAAAAGACCGAAGTCTCATCCTCAGCATTTTGGCAGCTGCTGTCTTGATGTTTTTGCAGTCTGACTTCTTTTTGCAAACAGACGTCGCCCCCTGCTGGTCAGTAGAAAGAAAGCAAATTCAAGGCACTTCCTCACAGACTCCGCTTTTGAAATCTTTGAGGTTACATGCATCTTTCTTTAATATACAGTCTGTGGGCACAACAGAAATTATACAGGATGTTGGCTAGCTGTGGAGCATTGCAAAGCCATCTAAATTTAATTCACATATATTTCCATTTGTATGTAATTTAGTTTTTTAAATTTCAGATTGCACATATAGTATTTTACAATTATAAGTGGGGTTTGATGACAGCTTTAAAGACAAAGCTTTAAAGATAGATCATCAAGTTTATATATAATGAGCCTTTTTTTAAGATATGCATGATTTGAACTAGAATTTTATACAATAAACCATTTTCAACCCTTGTAGCAAGTTCCAACTAAAAATCATAGAGAGAGGGATCCACAATGATAAACTAAAATATGTATTTAGAACTCTAATGAAGAAACAATGCCATCTGTTAAATATCTGACTAACAGGGAGACTATGCAAGTAACAGCACAGGCTGACCAATGCCAATGACAAACACACATTAGTTAACACTTTATCTTACTCAGATCATTTAAATAAGATTTATGGCACATACACCAGATGTATCAGGCTAACTAACCACAACTGCACACCACTGTCACCATCACCTGCGTGGCTTTGAATGATTCAATCGTGCCGCCTCCTATAAACATGCAGGTCATACGGACTATGCTTCTAAATTGTCTTTCTTTGTAAGTATGGTGATCCTATCCAGTGATTCCCACCAAGTGGATCCTGGGAAAAATTCCATCCACGATGAACGTTAGCAGGTAGGGAAAATAGATAAATACATTTTTGTATGTACAAACTGGAGAAGCCGGCTCAGTCTAGCTTTACCCTAGATGCTCGTTACTACATCACATGCCTTCGGTTTTGGTCAAGCATGTACTCTTAATGTTGTGTGGAAGCTACTGTTGATCGTGCTGCTGTGGCTCCATGTTCTGCTCGGGCTGCTGCAGCTGGATGAGTCCTCCATCCTGCGCTGTGTTGTACGAGCCGCAGCTGGTGCACTTCATTCCCAGCACATGGAAAGGCACCGTACAGTGAGCTTGGCAGTCGTTACACATAATCTGCAGTAAGGACATTAAAAAAATAAAAATAAATCATCAAACAGAACAAATATCGGTTTCATATTCACATTTAGATAAATGCACCAGCATTTTATTGTGTTATCGAAGGCCTACTTTGACCATTGCTCCTTGGTACTCAGTGGGCATTGGTGACTGAGCGATCTCTTTATCTATCTCCTTCCAGTGGTTCTGCATGTCACAAGCACTGTGCATGCACAGTGGGCAGCGATAAGCTCTGAAACAAACACAGGGGAGGGAAAAAAACAATCATATGGAAGGCCACCAGCAATCAAATAAGAGGACACAAAAATCCCTACATTGCCACAATGTAGCCTTTAAAAAGCTGATCAGAAACCGTTTTTGCTCTATACCAGGTAGATTGGACAAGCTTTTACAAATTACAGAAGCCTGCACAAAAACCTGACCTCTGACCTTGACGTCAAGGTCACTGAGATTCAAACTTATCTGAGATTTTTTAGTAGATGGAACTACTGTATCAATTTCAAAATCTTACATGGTCTCGTTTACAAACTTGTGTCGACACATCCTGCATGCTTAGCAGGGCGACAACAATACTCCGTCAGCCTTTTACGGCTGAGGGGCAAAAAGCAGACTATAACCCGGTCCCTTAATTACAACAACATCTTATTTTACCAGAAAAAGGAGTTCATTAAACATACCCTGTTCTGATCATGTCATCAAAGCAGGTCCTGTAGAAGAGGGTGAACAAACGCATTGTTACTATTATGTCACAATAGATCGTGAAGATATTTTAATCTGCAGTCAGTTTGTCAGTGCTGAGTCTGTTTTGTCATTACTGCAAAATTGTGTTCTTGGAGACTGTGGCAGCAGGATATACTACAAAGGTAGTTTTGAGTACTATGTGTTTGTCTGTGAACAGATACTGTCAAACTGACAGTGTTGCAATCAGGCACCTATTTGACATTTTGGTCAGATAGGTGCCTGATCCTACTCAAATATCTGTGATTCATTTCCCTACACATGCATTAAACATTCATATTATTAAAAGAGTCACAATAATAAATGGAGTGTGCTTCACTATAGTTTTCTGTCATAAATTTTCCAGAGACTTCTGGATGCTTTCAAGTTAATTTGTGCGTGTGTGTGTGTGAGCAGCGACACTGAACTATCAGCAGCAGCAAACAGGAGAAACAGGAGTGTTGACCTGATTTTGATATTAGACTGTAACTATTTTTCCACCAGCATAGTCGTGTAGGTGAGATATTTCACACAGAAAAAAAACTGGATAAGTCACCAAATCAGTCTAACAGGACTAATTCCAGTAAAGTAAAATCAGTCATTATTAAAGATTAAGATGTGAAAGACTTTTTGTGTTGGAAGTGGGAAAAATGCCCAGTGTGTTTTTTTAAATATCATTTTGTGCCACTGGTAGAAATTAAAAAATACACTATTAAACCCCATAACCCTGAACTGACAGTATCCAGAGAGTAAGGAATCCTACTTGTGTAGAAGATGGCCACATGGAAGAACGTGAGCTCCAATCCTGGATGTGTGAATATCCTGCATTAAAAAACATTAAAAAAAAGAAAGAAATATATATTAAACTCTGGAGAAAACAGATTAAAAAAAGAGCCACCATTCTCCTCGCCTTCTATCCTATTAATGCTGTTACCTCCATGCAGACAGGACAGTTCTGCCTTGAAACATTTTCAACACACTGAAACATAGAAAATAAAGGGAAATTAAAACTGTGAGGGCTCAACATACAGATAGATGTAGGCGAGTCAGGAACACAGCGATAGTCACCTTGTGGTTTCCTTGCAGATCCTGAGCTAAACACAAATTGCACTTCTCGCAGTGAAAGTACTTCTCTCTGGGCCCAATCCTGTAGAGGCACATTTGAAAACTCACTAAATGACAAATTTTGCCATCACGTGTTTCGGGAACAGTGAAATATCAGCATGATAACACAACACTGTGATTTTTATCTCTGACAGTTTCTTAATGAATTAAGAAAAATGGGAAAATTTTGTGGGGAACGTTAAGAAGACATTTCCCCAGTACCCGTATCATTATTACTTAGGGCTGCTCAATTAATCGAATTTTAATCACGATTACGATCTGGGCTTTCAACGATCATTAAAAATGACTGAGCCGATTATTAGCCCCTCCCTCATGCTTTACTCTCGCGCTGCTCCGTGTGGCAAATCAAGCGCACTGCTCTGCATTTCGAACACCCGTCACAACAATTAAGAGGACCCGAGGCAAGCTCGGAAAGGTAAGCAGAAGTTATTTGGAGAGGAGAGTGACTGCCGTTGGTTGAAAAGAAAGGTAAAGAAAAAAAACTTCAGTGGTGTGGAAACATTATGGGTTCGCGGAGTCAGATGTGGATCAAGTAGACACAGTGTGTAAACTTTGCTATGGTGTCGTAGCTGCACCACAGAGCAACACTGCAAAGTTCACATTTTTCATTTATTTCTTATATTGCAAACATTTGCACTGTTATCAGTATTTGCACACTATTTTATATTATTTTTTAAAGTCATTATTCAATACATTGTTATTCTTAACCCTTTAAAGCCGGTCAGAGCAGCATGCTCGTTTTGTATAACTATTTTTAAATCCCTGTAGAACCTGAACCGCTAAGCTAGCACAATAAATTTTTTTCCATATGAAACCAGAGGAGTTACATCTTATGCCATCAGCTTGTCCTAGGTCACGGTTTCCTTCCACATATAGCTTTGCAAAAATTGCATAAAAAGCGCTTGCAGGAACGCGACGCGAACTATCGCAAGTGACGTCATTTTCGCGGAAAATGTAGTTTTTTTACTTGTAGGCCTTAGAACTCGAATTGCACTGCTGGAAATAGTTTATTTTGATGCACATGCACATTCTTTGCAAATTTGCATCATAGGATTGTTTTTTTGTTTTTCCTGCAGTATATAAAAATTGCTGTATCTCCAAAAATAAAACTATGAAGACACTCAAAATAAATTTCCTGTTGTTGTAAACTATTTTTTGCAACTTTTTTGTATTTAAAGTTTTGAGGGATAAACCTCTTAAATTTCTCCAAGTAGAAATATATGTAAAAAAACAAAACAAAAACGATTTTCAATTTTTTTTTGTAGTTTATTGCACTTTTTTGCAATTAATGTAGTTACTATGGGCTTAATACATACACATTTTAAAAATATGGGCTATAACAGTTGTATTGATGTATAGCAACGTGAAATGCTCCCACAAATGGCACTACAGCATGTAAAAAAAAAAATATATAAGCTCTGGCGGACGAAATAAATATCGTCAAATAATCGTGATCTCAATTTCAGTGAAAATAATCGTGATTATCATTTTTGCCATAATCGAGCAGCCCTATTATTACTACTAAAGTTACACATAGAAATATTTAGACACTATAAACATGAAATATATTGAATCAGTTTCTTACCTGCAGATTCCACAGGGCTGACAGTGGTACTGCTTCTTGTCTTTGTCGAACAAGTGGCAAATGTCGCAGTAATACTCCCCAAACAGCAAATGACATTGCTGACAAGTCTGCTGTGTCTACAAAAGTATAACATTTGTACAGCTTTTTCCCTTCATCCGAGCTAACCATAATCAAAAGTACAACTCAAGCACTAAGGTGACATCGAGACGTCCTGCTGTAACCGACGGTGGAGCTCAAACACGTTAACTAGCTTTTCCTCAGTTACCTGCTGCACCGTCAGACACGCTGAGCACTGCACCTCTCTGACTTTGAATCGATCCATCTGGTGGTTCTCCTCTGCATCGTGGCACAGCCGACACACGTACAGTTTACCGCAGCAAGGTGCCTGCAGTACAGCAGAAACGCGATTACACAGGGCACAGACAGGGATGGGTATAGTAGTATGAGCTCAAATTGTGGTCATAAATATTTTGTACTTGCAAATCCGGATTTGTATGTGTAAAAAGAATTTGTGTGTGCATAAAAAAGATTTGTGTGTGGACTTAGCCAAAAAATACGTGTGAAACTCTGCACTCAAGTTTCAAGTTACAAGTACGAATTTTGAACCGTATTTCTTTCTTTCATCTGATTGGCCAATGTCATGTCAATCACAAATTTAACTATCCAATCAGAGAACAGGTGGGTTTGGCTGTCGGAGGGGCGCTTTTTTGAACTGCAGGTCCTTGAAGGGTAATACAGTTTGAAGCTGGAGGATCTCTATATAAATATCCTATACAAGCTAGGTCCCCAAACTTTCAGTAGCTGTTGAAAGGATAAAGTTGTGGTATATCAGTGGTTAGAAATACCATTATTACTTTAGGATTAGTTTAACACAAAGTCAGGGCTGACCCGGGACCATGGCTGTGAGTCACAGTGCGCAGCATAAAGGTCCTTTCACATCGGACGCAGGATGTGCTGCTAATGCTAACTGCTAACTAAAAGCCAAGGATCCAGAACTTGTTGCGCTGGCTGCTGAGCTCTGTGTGTTTTTGCAGCAGCTCTACCTGTACTAGATGCACCTGCTCCTTGTCTTTTCTATCTCTGACTTTATGTCCTCTAAAAGAGTTTCTGGTTTCTTTGCTGGTTCTTCAAATATTCAATAAAAGGGCATTTATTCCCTTCAAGGACCTAAAGCTCCATAAAGCACCCCTCCAATAGCCAAACCCACCTGTTCTCTGATTGGATAGTTAAATTTGTGATTGACATGACATTGGCCAATCAGATGAAAGGAACAAAAAAAAAAAAAACGGGTCAAAATTCATACTTGTAACTTGAAACTTGAGTGCAGAGTTTCACATGTATTTTTTGGCTAAGTCCACACACAAATCTGTTTTACACACACACAAATTCTTTTTACACATAAAAATCCTGATTTACAAGTACAAAATATTTATGACTACAATTTGAGCCCATATAGTAGTCCTATCACAGTTTGTGTAGCTGTAGCAATAAGTCACTAAGCGTGTGTGTGTGTGTGTGTGTGTGTGTGTGTGTGTGTGCACGTGCCTAAATGTAATCCTTATTCTGAAAATTCTTTATTAAACAGTGCTGACAAAGTTCAAGAGGGAGCTTGGCACTGTCATGGAAATTATGTGTGTGTCTGAAAATATGATATGCATGTGTATATATGAATAAACTTTAAATTTCTCCCGAACAGCAGTAAGTCAAGAAGCCCCTCTCTCTTAAACAACTGAAAAAATGCCCTGCTACTGGAAAGAAGTACAAATAATTAAATAACAATTTGCTGCAGTACACCCACCTTTATTTGACATATTTGACCTTATCAAACAAAAGCCAGTGATATATAACAAAACAACATTTATAAATTCCCCTGATAACTGGAGCTGTTTGGATTCTCATACCCAGGCTGCTGGCTGACTGAACTCTGAACAGCTTTAGCCAACATGTCCATGTTCAGCTACTAATCAAGTGTCTGATTAGGCGTGCTGTTATAAAGTTCTTGGCTCACAGTGAAGAGCTTCCATACTAATGACACAGCCTGACCACCCCTTAAGTAATTAATTAAAAATTGGCAATGAGGACATGAGGATAAAATATATTTGTCATGTCACGTGTTAGGTAAAACAGGACATGATATCGTGTGGCATCAGACGTTTTGGCTCCAAGACCTAAAAAAAAAAAAAAAAGTACATTCTCCCTGCTGTTTGAAAATATAAAGATGAGTCATCAACTTATCAAACGTCAGATAGGCTGTTTACACACTTTTAATAGATCTGTACATCAAATTTGGACACAATGTAAAAGATTTAAATATAAACAGTGTGTAAAGGTTACGTAATTAAAACGTATATAAAATAAATGATAAATTCCCCACGCCTTTCCTTGACCCCCCCTGACGTTTTCTGTCAAGGCCAAGTACAACCGATTAGGAAGGCAACAATTTTAAATTCTATTCAGTTTTGTGCTCTTTTGCGCTAAATACATAAACTCTCATTTTTCCTATTTGTCAAATGTGAGAGGGAGCAGGCTTCCTTGTCTCCTCCGCGCGTAATTATGATGGGAAGGACTAAGACCGGAGGGAAAGAGGCGAGAAAAGCTCCAGAAACTCTCAAGCCCCTCGCTTCAACAACGCCGTGCAGATATTATGCAAAATCATGCCGTCCGTCTGAAACATTTATTATTATTTAACCCTGTTACAGCGACGTTTGCCGGCTGAAGACTAAATAACTAGCTAGCTAGCTAACTATGACCGTCTCTAGCAGAGATATACCGACGACATAATCGTTATAGCACAGTTATAACTTGGCACCGTATATTTAAGACAAATGTATGAACATTTTTTAAAGCATTTTACTCACTTTCAATAAGCAGCTTCGAATGTAATGATCACAACCAGCAGAAGCAGCCATGCTTACCCCGAAATGGAATGCTTCTTCTTCTCCCTCCGCTCTAGAGCGTTGCACTGTTGGCTCCTGTGTTGTTGATTATGTCATCGTTGAGGTTGCATTAGCGCCACCTCTGCTTCGGAATGTGGATCGCAGTCTGTACAAATCCTACCCAATGACTCAAAACACAAAAACGGAAAAACAAACAGACACAAAATTAATACAAAACAAAAGAAACTATTTTATACAGTATTTTATTGCGCCCATAAATACTGTCTCTTAAAGAACATTAAACATGTCCACACAACTTCAACCTCCTAGGACCTGGCGTCCACATATGTGGACATCACATTTTGGGTTATTTAGACCAAAATACTCAATTTTGCTCTACAAGGGCCTGATATCCACTTATGAGGACATTATACTGGTACTGTTCTATCAAAATTTTAAACGAATATCCTCATATCCTCATATGTGGATATGAGGGCGAATATCCTCATATGTGGATATGAGGGCGAATATCCTCATATGTGGATATGAGGGCGAATATCCTCATATGTGGCTCTCATTTTTCTTAGAAACAAAAATTAGGTAAAAAAAACAAAACAAAACGCTGATAATTCTTTGTTTTTACATTCATCAGGTCCCAATCAGCCCAAATATCAAAGAGAAATTAAAAATGCATGCTGTGGAAGAGTTCAGGTCTTTGGAGGTTAAGGTTCATTTTAGCCTAAATAGCGATCTCATTTTCAGCCTAACAGTGTTCACACAGACCAGTAAGATTCATTCTAAGTTAAAATATTCTTTTTTTGTATTGTTTCCCTGCTTTATCTACATTTCTTATTTCTGAAATAATCTTATTGTTTATAATATAGAATCCTCCCCTTTGCTTTAGTGTTCCATTTCCCTCACCACATTGCTGTGCACCAGACTTTTTCTGTGGCCTTTGATTTGCTTATGAGTGTCTAAGCCTAATTTCCAAGCCTCTTCATTCTGCTTTAGACCCATGACCACATAAACCCAATAAGCATGCCATGGTAAATGAGCTGGGACTGTGCTTATAAATAAGATGCAAGGATTTTAGACTTTATGAACAGAAACAGAGCAGATTTAGAGGGTTTCTGATTTATTCTACCTGACCTCTATATGGATACAGCCTAGAATACCACACAATTTGGAATTTTCGTTATTCTGACACCTTTTTTCCAGGCATTTTTAAAGTATTAATTTAAAGGTTTTGGACTCACGTAGTAAATATTTCATTTCAAGAAGGCCTACCATCAGTATTTACTATTTTCATCCATAAATGTAGTATCTTAGTATTGAAAAGAAGAAGGTTACCTGAAGGGTAACTGAACTGATTTTAGGTGGGATCAGCTGAATGTGTTTTCTTCAATAAGATTTCAAGTGGCAGTCATGGAATCTGGCTTGTTAGTGTATACAACTCCCATCACTTTCACACCATTTACACTCTCACTCATCTTTACCCCACCTACCTCTATGGAATCCACATTTGTATGGACTAAGTTGGTTAGCCACCACAATTTTGTCTGTTTGTATCTGGAAGTCCCACAGGATCTTAGCTCGGTCATTCTCCACCACCCTTGGGGGCGTCTCCCATTTTGACCTCGGGACTTCCAGGCCATATTTGGCAATCGGCACAGATGTCAGCCACTTGGTTATGGCGTTCCATGTATGCCCTGCCTGCTAGCATCTTTCACCCTGCTTTTATGTGCTGGATTGTCTCAGGGGCATTTTTACACAGCCTGCACCTGGGGTCTTGCCTGGTGTGATAGTCCCCAGCCTCTATGGATCTTGTGCTCAGAGCTTGTTCCTGTGCTGCCGTGATTAGTGCCTCTGTGCTGTCTTTCAGTCCAGCTTTGTCCAGCCACTGATAGGATTTCTGGATGTAAGCCACCTTCTCTATCTGCCGGTGGTACACACTGTGCAGGGGCCTGTCCTTCCATGATGTTTCCTCCTCTTTGTCCTCTTTCTTGGGTTTCTGCTGTCTGCATGCGGTCAGTTGGGGCCATCTTCCGGATGTATTCATGGATGTTCATTGTCTCTCCTGGACCGTGGTGCTGACACTCACTAATCCCCGGCCTCCTTCCTTCCGCTTGGCGTACAGCCTCAGGGTGGTGGACTTGGGGTGAAACCCTCCATGCATGGTAAGGATTTTCCTTGTCTTGATGTCAGTGGCTTCTATCTCCTCCTTTGGCAAACTTATTATCCCAGCAGAGTACCTGATCATGGGTAGGGCGTAGGTGTTGATAGACCAGATCTTGTTCTTACTGTTCAGCTGACTCCTCAGGACTTGCCTGACCCTCTGCAGGTACTTCCTAGCGGCCTCTTCGTGGTTTCCATTTGCCTGTGGGATCCCCAGGTACTTGTAACTGTCCTCAGTGTCTGCAATGTTGCCTTCTGGTAGTTCGATCCCCTCAGTTCTATACCTTCCCTCTATTTGTTATCATCGGACTACACTTCTCCAGTCCGAACAATATTCTGATGTCGTTGGTGTATATCTTGGTGGTGTGTATCAGTGAATCGATGTCTTGTTCACTCTTGGCATACACCTTGATGTCATCTTTGTAGAGGAGGTGACTTATTATTTTCTATTTTTATTAAAGTTACAGCATGTAAAATCTCACCATTAGATGTCAGTAGATTGCAGATTGCAGTCAATTGCTGTCACTTTTCTTATCCCTCCTAATTCAAGTCCATAAACCGAGCTACAGTAGCTCTGCTCACTCTGCTAATTCTGACTGTTGTTCAATCTTGGTTTAATCTCTTTTTTTGCTTTTTGGACAAGCAAACTTACCGAAACGTCTTCAATCATATTGACGACATTTACCTCTCCCTTCAATAAACATCAACTGATTCAGCAGCCTTCATATATCCCGTTCCCGGACCTCTCTTCAGCAGCGCCGCTGGTGTAGTGGTATCATGCAAGATTCCCATTCTTGCGACCCGGGTTCGATTCCCGGGCGGCGCACGCCTCTTTTACAACGGCGATTAAATCTCAAGACATTTTTAATGTGATCAAAATGTTTGACAGTCAAATGTACCCTTTAAAATATTTAGACGTTTCATCGTGACTACTACTCACATAATATGATTTCCAGATGGCTCTATTTATTTTAGCGGATTGAGCAATGATCAGGAACTGAGAAATAAAAATGTGTTCCTCAAAGCCTGTATTAACCATACGTATAGAATAAAAATGCGGGGGCGCATCTTTGTGTGTGGGAGCAGGAGCGCTTGATTTTGGCTTAATTTCAGCGCGCAGGTTGACGCTGCTGACGCTGCTCCTCCGCCATCTTCAACTTCCTATTGTTTGCATCAGACTGAGGCTGTCTGCGGTGTGTGCCAGAGAGAGCAGAGTCGACCGCAGATATATTATTAAATAGTAGATTTAGTCTTTACGTTCGGGTCGCTAAGTTCAGCACAAACCATTTGTATGTCACTGGATTAAAGCTATCTCAGGACGAAACCACTGAACCTTGATGATGGAGGACGATCAACCCAGAACCTTGTGAGTATCAGCGGCCTTGTCTATGCCCTGGAACGGGAAGGCTTCGTCTAACTGCTGCGCGTCCGAAATATTTCCACGTTGTTGTTTCAATTAAAAGCCTTTAAACCTCGTCATTAAGGGTGTTTCATTTCTATTATTATATACTACAATTCATGGATGTAATACAACACACGTAGCTCCTTGTTTGTTGGGTTTATTTGGATAAATAGACGGAACCTTAATTTCCTTGCAAACGAAAGTGAATTGTTAGCTAATGCTAGCTAGCACCTCCTAAACATTCGAACACATCTAGCAAGTCAGTTCTTCGAAAGTACTCCCTTTTGCGTGCAATGATAGCTAAAATAAAACGCTTTGTTTTATTGATAGTGTAAACACTTTAGCGAAAATGTAACAACAAGGATAGTATTTTATAAAGTGTCTAGCTGCCAAGACACTTAGCTCGAGGCCCGTAAACCGGTTAGCGGTATCTTTAGCTAGCTGGCGGACAAGCCACGTCAACGCTCGTGGAGACGGCGTGGGACATCTCCAGTGAGGGGGTGAAATCACTGACTGTTTTTGTAAAGCACACACTGTCCCCGACAATGTTTCGTTCCAATTCATTTATGGCTTTTATGTTGCTATAATTCATTGTTGTGGGTTGTAAGCTAGCCTGGTTAACTAGCCTTTGTTTGCATGCTACTTCCTGTTTGACTAAAGCTCAACTCCCCCATCTCTCTCCTTTTGCAGGTATGTGGGGAATCTGTCCAGGGATGTCACCGAGCCCCTCATTCTGCAGGTCTTCACACAGATAGGCCCCTGCAAGAGCTGTAAAATGATAGTCGATGTGAGTGCTATTGTCTCTGCTGTATACAGTGTGGTGTGGCTGTCTTTCAGCAGTGGCGTGAGCGGTTATGGCGCTGCTTGTGGAAGTCTCGGCCAGTGTGTCATTTTTTTCTTCTTCTTGTAATCCATTATATCGGACCTTTCACATCCATCTATACTAGGTGATTTTTATTTTCTCTAGTGGTTAAATATTTGACTTAAAATCAGTCTTGATTTCCCATTAACAGACAGCTGGAAATGATCCGTACTGCTTCGTGGAGTTCTATGACCACAGGCATGCTGCTGCCTCATTGGCAGCTATGAATGGAAGGAAAATAATGGGTAAGGTAAGCTATCGTATCTACAGGGTGAGTGGGGATGGGTGGGCTGCTGTGGAAAATGTGAGGAAAAAAAAGTTATTTTTAACATGAAAGAAAAACTAGTGGATTTCTGTATTCCATATAATATTGATTAGATATTCTAAATGACAAGGGGTGGCTACTTGATCAACTGATGACAGTTTCTTTATATGATGAAAACTGGTTCCACCAGGCCACTCAGTCTTTATGTTGAGGAAATCTACATAGTTCTTTTGTTAAGTGTGAGCTCTCTGCTTTCAATATTTTAAGCAGAGTGCAGTAATTTAATACAGTGTTCTAAAACAGAGGAACTTGATAAAGCCCTACAATCTAGAACAATAGAGGAAATAATTAACATTGTAAACGGCAACATTTAAGAGACCCCAGGGGCTGATAAAAGAATATTAAAGTGGTGCAGGAATGGTGTAGTAATGAGTTCAGTGCTGGGACTTTAACCTAGAAGTCAAATAGATGTGCTGAGCGACCAGTCTGCTTAGATGAGATGTATGCATTATATTCTATTTGAATTTTTATTTATATTTAACATATTATATTAAATCATTCATTTAATCATTCATTGTTATATTGCGGGCTTTATAAAAATGCATAGCTTTCCTTAAGGTTATTGAAAGCCTATTTGGAGTCAAGATCAGCTTTAAAATAAAAAAAACAAACAATTAATTTAAAATTGGCTTTTAATTAACTTGTGTATTGGAGATTACCAGGTTTTACTGTATATTGTAAACATACTCCACCTGCCTTCTTTTTTTCTCCGCTCTTCTCACAGGAAGTTAAAGTCAACTGGGCCACGACACCAACCAGCCAGAAAAAAGACACAAGTAGTAAGTAAAACTATTTGTATATGAAGAAGTGAAGTTTTGAACTTGAACACACTAAAAGAGTCCCTGTGATAATATTGCTGAATAAGTACTGCAGAACGTAAGCATTTCATTTTTGATTGATTTTATGCTTATTTTGTCCTTCCTCTGTTAACAAACTGATAGCAATCAGCGGTCTCTAATAGGAACTAAGGTTCTTGGAAAGTATAAAGCTTGAAACAGAGTGTGTACTCTAATGCACAGTAGGGCTGAACGATTATGGAAAATAATCTAATTGCGATTTTTTTTGCCCCAATATTGCGATGCGATATGCGATTATTTTTTAAGGTATTTGTCTTCTGTATTATTAAACAAAGACAAGCAATACATCATATAGTATGGCCAATACTATATTACATTAATTTTAAACTGTTCTTTCCTGGAAGACAGACCTCTGTTATGATGACATGAGGTGATGCATGAATTGATGACTGAAATTTTTATTTAACTTCTTCAATCACAACAGTATATTTGAACATACACAATAGTTTATTTTTAGCTTACAAACATCTGAGCATAAAGTGCTGACAAGGAACCCTGGTGTAAACATTAAATGATTAAAATGAAAGTCAGTACAATGTGCAGATTGCAGAAATATACATAAAAAAAATCAGTGGCTTTACCACACTCAGTTTTTCGACATCTGTGAACTACTAGACAGTCATTCAATTAAAAAATAATATTAAATAAATAAAACTAATAAATAAAAAATACACACATCTTACTGATCTCTGCAGTCAGTAACATTACACATAAAGTGCAAACATAATAGCAATTGTATAAACACACACACAAACACGCTTTTAAAGTTTAAAGGCGTGAAATTGGACGGTCTAGCCTTCTGATTAGCGTCACCGCTGTCTCGGTGGAGTTTAATAAACTCGGCCGTCTGCTTCTTGCTATCTAAAATATAACCAGACACTGGTGTAAATTCTCGACTGTCTCATACTTCTGTTTAATAAGTTTTCTGTTTGACGTTTAGTCAGCTGTGTGAAAACCAAGGAGGAACCCACCCGGGGGATTAATAAAGTTTTATTTTATCTAATCTAATAACTTTAATCTCAGCCAAACCGATTTACTCACGAACAAACAAAACACTGAAAAAAGCCCAACAATAACATTTTTAGGTTGTCTAAGTGACTTATATATTACGTTTAACCCGAGCAGCGAAACTCCGCGGTGATCTGAAAATGATGTGCCGGGAGTTGTGCCGTTCTCGGCCGCATCAGTAACCCTCGAGCTCCCGGCTAGCTGTCGAGCTGGTGGGTAGCAGACGCCTCTGAAAACGTCGAAGCACTTTTGCAAATATGGGATATCTTGATAAACCGAGCAGATATTTGATGTTTACACAACTACTTTCTCGCCTGAAAATATGTTAAAAGTTTATTTTGTGACCCAGAAAGATTAGTATGAGTAATTTTAAAACTTAGTAGCGGCCGCCATTGTTGGAAACTGGAGTTTGGCTGGGCCGCGCTATGAATTCTGGGATATGGTAGTAATTTGGACAGCCTTCGGCGCGTCGCTGTGACGTAATCGGTCTACAAATGCGGCCTCAGGAGGATGCAGCCCATGAATTGTATAATATAATCGCAGTATAATCGCAGCCTTTGCGGTTAGAAAATTGCACTTGATCATGTCGCGATATTATCGCAAATGCGATATATCGTTCAGCCCTAATGCACAGCGGGTCTAAACCACATTTTTCCTCCCAAATAGATCATTTTCATGTTTTTGTTGGCGACCTCAGCCCAGAAATAACCACAGAAGACGTCAAAGCTGCCTTTGGTCCATTTGGCAGGATATCGTAAGTTTCAAACTGTTTACTATCAAAGATCAAGTCTGGGTTAACACATATTGCCATTTAGATATATTGAGAAAAGAATGAAATAAATCTCAGGCAGAGGAGAGGGCCCATTGTCTTATTTAGAGACCTGCTAGTCCTCTTACAGCAGAGACTTCTGGTTGTGCTGAATGTTTGTGACAAGCTGCTGTTTGGTGATTTTTGTCTGCAGAGATGCTCGTGTTGTGAAAGACATGGCTACAGGGAAATCTAAAGGCTATGGCTTCGTGTCTTTCTTTAACAAATGGGTAAGTAGGCGTCATGTGAGTTTAATATTGCTGTTAATGAGGCTCGGAAACACTTTGTGTCTACGAATTCTCTCTCTGTATATTAACATTTTCACATAGATTGCTTGTTGGTTTGTTTGCAGTGCTTCTGCAGAGGTGCACTTTAGATTTCATGTTAAGACTCCCAGTGGATGAAATAAGATTATTTTTCTTCATTCCAGGATGCAGAGAATGCCATTCAGCACATGGGGGGGCAGTGGTTAGGAGGCAGACAGATTCGAACTAACTGGGCCACAAGAAAGCCTCCTGCCCCAAAGACCACCCATGAAAGTATGTTATACAGGATTTGTAAGATATGCAGATTTACAGGTGTCCTTATATGTACGGATGGATGGATTCATTAACAGAAGCTTGTCTTTTCTCACCAGATAACTCCAAGCATCTCTCTTTTGATGAGGTAGTGAATCAGTCCAGCCCCAGTAACTGCACTGTGTATTGTGGTGGAGTCAGCACAGGACTGACGGGTAATGAAATATATGAGTACCATTGACAACATAACTATGATAATTACAGCAGATCTGTTGCTATTCAGATGGATATGACTGCTCATATTTAAGCTTTTCGTTATTAGTCAATGATCTTTCAAACAAAGCAGGAAAAAAACCCAAAACGCCTCACCCCTATACGAGTTTAACGATACACAAATGTCACTGCTCGGTATGAACTTTGGTTTTACATCATGTTCAGTACTGCAAGAAGATTGAAAAAGGGCATATTTTTACCTTATCCAAAACCGAATGAGCCATTAAATTAGTTAGTAGTTATGATCAGTGTGATTTCCTCAGTGTCAGGCTAATTAAACCCATCACTGTGTGAGCAAAGGAGACACTGGTTGTGGAGGAAGGCAATTTAAAACTCAACATTTATTTGGAGCCAACATGTAAAATAAAGCTTGCATAATGTCTGCCCAGCTTTCAAGCTAACGCTGCTAGCATCATGTAGGTGATAGACAAGAACTGGTCTGCTGCCAAAGTGAGCTCTTGAGCTCTTCAATTATTTCTTTCTTTATTTTCCCAATCCTATAGTGCAAATATGTTGATATAAATAGACCTCAGAGTTTAACTGTTTTGCTCAGGAGTCCTACTGATTTGTGGAAATTTTTAAGCATAATTTAGTTTATGAATTAATACATAAATGTCTTTACCCATGGTAGCCAAAGCTTTTTGCTGTTGGTTGTCAAATCTTTATTATTAAAATGAGTATATATTTATTAGTAAGCGCAGAGAGATTCAAAGAAGCTGCTCAAGCATCAGTGCATCTGCTAGAGTTCATAGTGAGTTTAACATAGTCATACATGCTTCATTTTAAATGCAGAGATTTAACAAAAAAAGAAAAGCATCAGTTTGTCCCAAAATAAACTTTTCAGATCGTGTTTACCTCAATGAAAGAGACATGTGATGTACTCTATAACTACACTGTAGGTATAGAAATACTATACCTTTTCACTGCTGGAAAAGGTAAAGTATAGCTACATAGCCCAGTCTGTTTATTAGTTTCTGCTTGTTGATTATAAATGTGCTGACCACCTGTATGTGGCATATCCACATGTATCCTGGGTAGCAGTTACTTTATCAGGACACAGCCCTTACAGAAACGGTCTCTAAGAGTCTCATTATTTATGTCTTTTAGAGCAACTAATGAGACAGACCTTCTCCCCCTTTGGACAAATCATGGAAGTCAGAGTTTTTCCTGACAAAGGATATTCATTTGTCAGGTATGTGGATGTTTTCTGTTTTCTTCTTCATTTCTTTGCTTGATCAAACGGTGATGCTAAGGTTTACAGCTGAAAGAAAAGGTTAATGAACTCTTTGGAATGAGCTTGATCCCCCGGCCCTGGTCATAATGATAGACAAGTGTAATTGTGATTACTTTTTGCAGCCTGGAGTACAGATTTTTACTTTGTTCTGTTCACTTTATTGCCCTGAACAGGGGAACTTGATGTGCACCAGTTAGCATGATTAAGAAGGAAAACACCAAAACACTTAACATAAAGAGAAAATATAAAACGGGTTGTTCCAGTGGGTTCATAAACTGTACTGCAAGAGCAGTAGCACTAAATGGAAGCAAAAAGCAGCACTGCTGTGGACACTGAGTATGTCTTAATGGTGTGACGTATATGCATCACATACACCTACAGATTTTGTTTACAGGTCTGTGCTGCAACACATTTGTATCAGTTCTAGTCCATGATGAATGTTAGATGTCTACTGTACTATTAGTAGTTTAGCCATTAATAGCCAAGGAATCTAATGGTTTATCCCCCTCTCAGTTTGCTAACAAACACATGCATTGTGGTCATCATTGCTGAGTGGATATTTATGAAATGATGTTCAGCGTTTCCTTAGTCTCTCTCTCTCTCCCTCTGTTTGTCCAGGTTTAACTCCCATGAGTCAGCAGCCCATGCCATTGTGTCTGTGAATGGCTCGTCTATAGAGGGGCACATAGTCAAATGTTACTGGGGTAAAGAGACCCCAGACATGATGAACTCCATGCAGCAGATGCCTGTGCCACAAGTAAGGGTCCTATGAACTGTAGTAAGAGGGACAGCATTACATAATGACTTGGTATGGCAAAGAACAAACAAATAGTGCTGCAGTATGTCTTGCTCTAGTTCAGCTCAAGTATCAGCTTTTTTGCTATATGAGGGTATGTGAGTGTTACAAAAAGTATGGGGATAATTGAGTATCCTGTACATGAAATTGATATATTTAAGATACTGTGATGTACTCGGGCAAGTGACCCATTGGCTTGTGTTATTGCAACATGGTCACCTGCAGGAGTCCCAAGCAGGAAGAAAAAGTCACCAGTAATGACCTCACAGCTTTATCTAATATTGTACCTGATATGCAAATAAGTGGTTAATTTAGCAAATAAAAAGCCATGCCAGCTATGCCACTGTTAAATAGATTCTGCAAGGTTCTTTGTGGGATCTGCTGCTGTTAAACCATTCTGAAGTTATCCTTTTTTGTGCTATACCCTGCAGCAGAACAAGATGGGCTTTGCTGCAGCCCAGCCTTATGGCCAGTGGGGACAGTGGTACGGCAACGGGCCCCAGATTGGCCAGTATGTCCCCAATGGGTGGCAGGTCCCCACCTACGGTGTCTACGGGCAGGCTTGGAACCAGCAGGGCTTCAAGTAAGTAGCACAGGGCTCCTCTTCTCTGCCTCCTCCTACTCCAACACCATCAGTTCAAGACCAGGCCAGTGAGATCCAGCTTTGGCCACAGGAGGGAGCTATGACCTCCCTCTGCCTTCCAATGCCCCCCCCCCACCTCTTCCCTCCTTCCCTCACGAGCCTGCCAACTTCAGAAGATTGAGAAATAAACAGACCCCCACCACCAAAAAAAAAATAAATCTGAACTCAAGATTTGAGGGTAATCATGTTTCAGTGTATAGTTACTGTGCACATAGTTCATCGTAAAACCTGAAAGCTTTTGTTCCAAAATGTGTTGTCACTTGATTTATAGCCCATAATGGCTCAGAAAAACTGCTTAAAGTAAAATTTTTGAGTTTTTTTTTTTAAAATGTAATTGACTAAATGCAAAAAAAACCCCACATGCTCAGAGCTGAGGGTTTTTTCTTATTCTTTACTTGCCATCCTCTTCTTGGGATAGCTCGCCGATGATGAATCCATTTCACTTTCTGTGTACGGACATCTTCAATATTCTTCACTTGTTCCTTTTTTTGTTGTTGCATGTTTTGTTTTTGTTTTGATCTTTTGTTGTAGCTTTTTACATGTTTCTTTTTGATTTCACTGATTTTTTTTTTTCCCCCCCTCACTGATGTTGTTTGTTATGTTGGAAATGTCGAATATGATGTGCAGGTTACCTTCTTTTGCTTTTATCTGGACAGTTTATGTGCAGTGATGTTTTGTGCACCCAAGATTAATAAAGGACGGGCCTCAAGTTGCTGATAATCTAACATGTGTGGTGAACAGCTCTCTAAATACTCTGCACTAAAGTGTCAGGCAGATGTGGGCTCAGTGTGTTTTGACTGTTCAGGGCAGTTTGTTCAGACAGAGGTTTACACCTCTTGACTTGAAATTTGAAGATGAACTTTAACCTGCGTCTCCACGCTGAATCTCCACTCTGAACTTACCTTTAGTTTTATTGCCTGAACCACAGAAGCAGTAAAAAGAAAGCCTGTGAAAACCGGGTGAGAACTTGTTACTTTGTTATACTTTGTGGCCAAATTTAGAGAAATGAATGTGCTTGCACTGTCATCAGTCTGTAGGCTGCTTACAGCAGGGTTTGTAGTTACCAGCAGTTGGGAGGGGGGTCGGGGGTTTAGCAAGGAATCTTTAGCTTGCTGGACTTAGCCTGTATGCTCTCTGTCTGCTTATCCACCCATGTATAATCAAATTCCTTTTGATACCCCCCACCCCAACCAAAAGCCCTCCACTTTTTTTTTTCTTTTGTTTTGTTATTGTTTTCATCTAGCTTGAATCCCCACCCCCGCCCTTATAACCTCTGATAACTCTGTTTGCCTTCTTGTTCTCATTCTAGCCTGTCCAGATTCCAGTAGCTTTAATACAGACTATTCTTTTGGCTCCCTTTCGCCTTGTCTCTTCTAACCTGCTGGCATTTTGTCTTTTCTCTCTCTCTCTGTCTTTCTTTACCTCGTTTTTTTTGTTTTGCAGTCACTTACCGGCCAGTGCTGGGTGGACTGGCATGAGCGCCATCAGTAACGGTGGGGTTATGGAGCCTACACAGGGATTGAATGGGAGTATGCTAGCCAACCAGCCCGGTATGGGAGCCGCAGGATACCCCACACACTGATAAGTGGGCAGGGTGGGAGATTTGTCAACCATCAGCCTCTTGCTGGCTGTACGGTGCCCTGCGGGGCTGTGTAACACTGCCTCCATTTTGTGGCAGGACTGAGACTTTACTGGGATGTGGAATCTAATGAGAAGGGTGACTTCTGTGGAGATGTAAATGGGATTTCTTGGGGTGGGCTGAGGTAACAGGAGCCAGGGAGCAGCAGTTTGACCCACACAGGTATTTACACCATTTGTGGTAGGAAAGACTGTCCATGAACCAGGGCTCTTACCATTTTTAAGTTAACTGTAAATGAATTATAAAACTGTAAAGGAGAATCTCTTTTTTTCCCGGGTTTTACAGATTGCCTCCATTTTCACTTCTTTCCTCTCGACCACTGAGAGGTTTCTTTTTCTTTTTTTTTTTTGGAACTGAGTCATGCTAAGTTATGATCCTTAATTATCTGAGGAATGGAAATTTGTTCTAATTTTCTCTTGGATTAAAAACAATTGCAGGGATTGTTGCCACTGCTGTTTCTCTGTAAGGGCAGATTAATATTGCACAGTTCTTTCCTCTCTTGGATTTCCCAGAAAAATTTGACTACCAAGAGCATTTTTCTTTTTTTCTTTTCTTTTTTGCATTCCATTTCTCCTTCATATCTTTCTGACAGCCTCAAAACTTTTTTCGCCACGTGTAAATAGCCATCCATTCATTTGAAACGATGTAAGTAAAATGCTACTGTTAACTGTGGGTGCTTGCTTTTCATTTTTTGTTTTGATAACTCGACAGTTAACTCGAACATTGTACGTAGCAGAGTGGCACTATCAAAGGTGACACTGGCACAGTGCAACACGCGACTCTTCCATGCAGGGATAAGACAGCATTGCTATGCAGTGCATACTTTAAAATTTAACACGATTCAAACGTTAAAGTGTGAACATGTTTGACACTTCTGATGTTTCTTTTCTTCTTTTTTTTTAAATATCTATTGAAACGCCAGTATTTTATATCAGACAAATCTGAGTGTATTCAGCTTTACACTTGCTCTTTTTGCCAGAGAGATGGAGAGGCCTACATTGTGTAACTGTTGCCTTATAGAGCTGGTTTCTTTTAGCTGACAAGATACTCTTTTTAATTAGGCAGTGCCTACAGACCTTTTCAGACCTTTTTGTTTCGAAAGGTGTTAGTCCTGAGAACTGATGACTCTGCTACTGTAATCAATGTTTTCTTGCTTTGTCCAATTAAAATGCTAATGCACATAAACCACACTTTGTGTTTGTTTCCCCCCTTTGTTTATTCGGTCATATTAGAGCATCAAATGGAAATACTGCATCTTGGCAACTGTGTCCAAAACTCTAAGCACATCACACGAAACATCTGTAAAAGTCTTGCTGCTTATAGCCTGCCAGTACTTGACCATATTTGTTAAGAAGAAAACCTGCTGATCTGTATCATGGCGCAGTTCAGCCAAATCTTTTTTTTTTTTTTTTTTTTAAGCCACCGGCCGCTTTAATCTTCTAACATCTGCAGCCTTGTGTGTTTAAGACATTAGATTCTGTCCGGCTGAACCAGAGGAACTTTATTTGGTGCCAAAGCGCACAGATAACAGATATCTCACCAAAATGTAGAAACGTGGTCAAACATAAATCAGGTCATGTGATCGCAAAACCCTTAATGGCTTCAAAGGTGAAAATGAAGCACATAAGTGTTTTTAGAATCATATTACAGTAAGTCAGTCACTGCAGCTAAAACTAGAGCTTAAAAAAAAAAGAACTTAAAGCTTTAATTTTATTGTACTTCGTGCATAAAATGTTACAGTTCATAAAGAAAATGAACTTTACATGTACAACGCTCTGTTACTACAATCCTCATTTACCTCAGCACTTTTTTTTTTTTTTTTTAACCACACACTGATGGATGTATCAGGAGCAACTTGGAGTTGCAGTTGTCTTGCTTAACAATAACTTCCACATTGAGACTGGAACAGCCACGGATCAAACCAGAGATGTTCCAGTTGGTATACAACCTGCTCTACCTTCAGAGCCGCAGCCAAGATGGCTTCAGCACAAAAAAAGTTGAAGATACATTTGAATTTTAATTAAAAAAAACAAACTGTGCATTCAGGTTGTCTGTTAGACTTTTAATATTCGGTTCATTAAAGCATCTCATTTATTCCAGTTCATAAAACAAAAAGGATTTCCCACAGTTCTACCACCACCTTCTGGCTGGAGCTTTTTACAGTTTGTCAGAGGACATTTGACTTGTAAGTGATTTTTTTATTATTTTTTTATTTTTATTTTTTAAAGCACAACCATGTGTTTTCTCAGAAAGTGATGTTTGTTCGAAACCCTGAAAACACAATGCAAAGACTTGCTGGGGATTTATGTTTCAATGGGAAACCTACTCTGTCGCCACACTGTAACTGTCAGGTTACACACCTTAGTAATGTTTCATCAACACAACCAACAGTTTATACCAGTGAAACTTGATCTTTCATTAGGAAGAGAAATGCTGTATAAGCTGCCTGTTGATGCTTCTTAGCTGGTATTTTAAAACCTGATGTTTTATTGCTATGAGGCTACAGCACTGTTCACTCCACCACGGTGCTGCTGAGCGAGTTGACTGTTTACCAAAAAAACAACAAAATCACAGAAAAATACACATTTAGAAACTCATGCTACATTTAATACTGTAAGTTGCACTCGTCACAACAGTGATCTGGCTACACCTTTAAGCTAATACTGCATAAACAGTGCCGCCTGTCTGTGGTTAAAGCTCCTTATATCCAAGTTTAGACACCAAATGGACCACAGGTCCTGAAGGGTCTGTGTAAGCTGTTTATACAGCTTATTGTAGGGTCTTAGAATATAAAGCACCTTGGGGCAACTGTTGTGATTTGGTGCTATATGAATATAATTGAACTGAATTTGGACTTTGGTACCAGTGACTTCATATGCATTCTTAACTGGCAGAACGGTGTGATATGGCAGCTAGATTATCAGAAAACAAAACGGGTCACAGACCTGTAGTAGCAGGCTCAACTAGCCCCAGCTCCACTGTGCAGTAAGCAAATCGCAGGCCTTTAATTCTGAGATGCTCATTATGTATTGGCACTCACGTGATCTATATTCCTAAAACGATATAGTTAAAATGAGTTAACTGGAATTCTTGCAGGCTCTCTGCTTGAGGCCTGTGAATGAAGGCCTGGGCACTAGATGGCGCCCTCAGTCCATGTTTCCTACAGGTTGCTGTGGAGCAGCTGGCTTGCTTTGCTGTTATTTAGCACAGTGTGACTAGAACCATCAGTTAGTCTGTCAGCATGTCAAATGGCTGTCTGTCACATCAGAGTGAGCGAGTGAGAGCTTGTTAACGCTCTCTCTCTCTCTCACACACACATAGAAAGTTTATCTCTTTTTTTCTTAATAAAAAACTCCAAACGTTACAGGTGTCTTTTAGATTTCAGTAAGCGCTGTACATATACTAATGTGTATGTTCATATGGGTGTTGTCAGGTATCGGTGCCAGCTCTCCTCAGTCTGAGTTATTGGGTCTTGGACTGCCATGCAGTCTGGCTGGCTGGAATAACAGGCAGCAAGAGCTGACAGGCTGATAAATGGTTTGTCTCTTCACAGCTGCTCAGCCAGGACCCGACTGGGCTTTAATGGACGGAGAGTCTGTTAGAGATGGAGGGGGAGAGAGAGATGTCAGAAGATGACTTAGTGAGCAGATTACAGCTGAAATCAATCAAAGCAGCCATGCTCGGTTTCTCTTTTTGTCTGTCCCGCTTCCTTTCTCTCAGCTTTTTCTGCCGCTGTTATTGCGGCACTCGAACGAAACAAAACCCAAAAAATTCCAAAAGGCTCACTCTTTGCTCTGAAATATACTCACATACTGGTTAAAGAAAGCTGAAGAATGTGTGGGAGCGAGGATACAGATCTAATTAAACATTTAAAAACACTTCTGCTGTTGTGATCTAACAGCTTATAGCTATCTTTGTTTCAGCCCTTTTATCAAGTATTACATCAGGTCTGAAATACATCCACTCCCTGACAGAGTAAATGTTCTTTTATCACGTTCAGGCCTTCTAACCTTTAGTGTCTCAGCTCTAGTTACATCAGTTAAATGTTCATTTTTTAAAACGCTAACATGATATATTATATATACACATTTCTTTTAGTTTAAAGGCTACTTTTAATCACTAGCTTAAGAGCCAAAACTGGGCCATCATTAGAATATGATGTCCTTGAGATGCAAAACACAATATTTAAAAACTTGGTGACGATGTTTTTCATGACTCATATGGGATTATTTTAACACAAGACATCCATATGATGCATTTTTTATGATGACCTCAATATATTGTGATATTAAAATGTTTCTTCCAAACCCCAAAAGCAGACTTACTGGGGATTTAGGCTTCAGCGGGAAATCCATGACAAAATCTATGCTGTAGCTGCAAACCCCTCCCAAACCCTACACCATAACCTACGGCACAACCCTTTCTCTGCCTGAGTTCTGCTTCTGCAGGGAATCTGCATCACAACTTACAATGTGACCAGAAATCCCTTTCAACCATATGTCATAATTTGTCATCTAGGGTGCACCTCCTGAGAAAGGCAACTACACGTCGGGTCAACGCAGCCCATGACGATTGTCACTGATCTGTTCAATAGCATCGATTTTCCACTGCGGTTTTTGAGTGTGTCAGTTAAAGAATAATAATCAGGGTATCAAATTATATATTTAAATATAATCATAGCATCAATTTAAGTACTCACAAAAGCCAGAAATTCCTGGAGGAAGATTGCTGAAACTGTTGGATCTGATGTGAGGCAACACCCAAAGTGGGGAAAAAAGTCCCAGCATTTTATTTGTTTTAACAACAAATAAAACCCAGTGACACAACCACATGGTAATGAACACACAACGCACCAGCACAAGCATAAATGTCGGCAGCAATGTTAGCCACTTACATAGGTTAAGCACTGCAAAGACTACCTGCAGGAGTCTATCAGGCCTTAGGATTGAAAGGAGAGCAGTACTCCAGTTTATAAAATACTGTTGTGTTATTTAAATGGACTTAGTCTGTGCTGTAACAACACCTTCTGTCTAACTTCTATCTCTTACAAAGACCAAAACACATTATTGTTTATTTCAGCACAGTTAACAGTACATATACTGAAGAAAAATATAATAATTGATGGTTTTATGTGCAAGCCATGTTGCCAAGTATACCCTGGCGAACACACTGGACAAAGGCAGGCTAAGAGGTGAACTGCCCATCTGCATGTCAGCTTAACTTTACTGTTTACTGACATTAAACTTGGTGAGTGTGCAAAGTGTGCAAATAATGGAAATAAATTGACCATGGAAATGTCACCAGCACTGCTTAAACCGATACTAGACTGTATCTGCCCTCATAGTAAAACCTGGTGCACCTGGTGTAGAAGGACTGCTGTTTTTTTGGCATTTTCATTTATAGCCAGTTTGTTCTGATAGTTTGGGCTTATCGTTGTTTGTGGTCTATACTGAATTCAAAGTTTGACCTTCGCTGGATAATGGGGGATGTTTTACATAGTCCTTATTTCCTGCAGATATAAGCCTCGGTCCGGTCAGAGTTGCCTGGCAACTCTGTGATGCTGTTGCCATTGCTAGCAAGGTGTGCCTACTTCAGGTGATCATGAGTGTATATCTTGTAAGAAAAAATATAAGTCAGTCACCACAAATTCGGCCCATTTTGCCAAAATTCAACTGCTTGCAGATGAATATGTTCTTTCAGTATAAGATTCACAGATTCTCTAACATTGCAGGCTTTCTGTAGGTCACCTGCAGCAGTAAGTAGAGGATGGGGCAACCCTGCACTGGAAACAAGCGCTTTGAACACAGACCCATGTGTTCAAAAAGGATGCTGCCTTCATCTCATTTTTAAAAATGCATATCTCTTCTTTCCCAGGTGCAGATTGAGCACTGTACAAAGTGTGCCGAGTCAGAAAAAAAATCTCAGAGGAAAGAGGCAAGGGCTTGTGGGACAAGAGGTGCCCTGTGAATTGTTTGAGTGAACAGGGTCCGTGTGTGTTTGTCTGTGTTTCCATGCAAGTGACAGCTTGCTGCAGTGGCTGACAGCAAATAAACATGTTCCAGTAATTAACCTTGACAGGCCCAATGTGGTGCCAACAGCAGAAACCTGCTAATGACACAATTAATCCATAATTAAGGCATTCTGTCACACCACAGTCACACACGCAGTCAGTGATGATCGTGTGTGTGTGTTGGAAGGACTGGTAGGGAAATACAGTATATGCTAGGATGGGAGCAATGCTCCTCTTGTGCTAACGCAACTTGTATTTGTTGCTTTTGCTTAAACCTTAATGTAAGAAAAGATCAAAATAAAAGGACTCAAAGGTTTAGAAATGTAATCAGTGTGTAATCAGTACATATGTACAGCCTTTGAAAAGGTCCCACAGTGAATGCTGAAGATAATGAACTTCTGCAGGTCAAATGATGACCTTTCTCTTTTGAAGGTTTTATTGAATTTGCTTGAACACCTCCAACGGTTTTATCGCAGCCTGTGTGGGTTCTAATATACGCAGAACAAACTGGCAGCAGAGAGGTGTTCCTCGAAGGTTTCTCAAAAATCTAAAAAGGCAGCACATCAAAAACTAACCGCTCACATCTGAATTCCTCATTGCCTCACATCCCTGAGCCTTCAAGTTTAATTCAGTTATATACGCAACAGCAGACTTACTGCACAGCTGAGGGTTGGACCCCACCCAGCCCAAAGCTACTGGGAAATAATTGCTTTTCTTGTCCCCTGATTTTTTTGCACAGGGGGTTCATAACAAGTTTATAACTGCATCATACATACAATTAAGTTCATAAGTATTTGGGCAGTGCCAACATTTTTTTACACCGTCGCAGTCAAGATGCTTTTGGAGTGCAGATGCTTAGCTTTAATTCACGTGGTTAAAAAAAGAAACATTGCATTAACTGTTTACAGCAAATTTTGGCTCGTCCCGCCAAAGAACCAACGAGCTCAAGCCATCGCATGGCATCTGTTGTCTGTCCATGTCACATGAATTGCTACTCCTCCTACAGCAGCAAGGGTGTCAAACATAAGGCCTGGGGGCCAGAATCAGCCCAGGAAAGACTCTAATCTGGGCCACTGGATAGCTTTGGAAAATGTGATGGAGAACAGAAATGTTCGACTTTTAATTGTATTTGTATTTATAAGTTTTACACCTTTTCCTATTGATGAAGCCCTCCCACATGGCTATTCATAATACACCAAACTATTTAAGTTCCATAATTTTACTCATTTACTTTGTATAATTTAAACCCAAAGATACCTTTTATTTACTGCAGCAGCATTTCTTTATCATGTGGAAGATTTGTGATGTATTGTCCTGGGCTACATGAATGTTTGTGTGATTGTGTGAATGACATTTTTTGGTAGAAAGTACTTTCAGGGCTCACTTGAGTAGAAAAAAACACAACATTAATACCACTTAATCATATGGTCTTCATGTGAGAGTAATGCAGGGGTCCAGACTGGTAAAACCATTGCTGTGAAACTATTTGCCCCGCTATTTGTCACACTTATAAGTTTCCTCAAATCAAATGTCATCAAACAAAATTTAATATTACAAAAATATAACCTTAGTAAATATAAAACATTTTTAAATGATGATTTCATTTAATAAGAGAAAAAAGTTGTCCAAACCTACACAGTGTGAAAAAGCAGCTGCCGCCTAAACCCAATAACTGGCTGTGCCACTCTTGGCAGCAAGAATTGTAATCAAGTGTTTGTGATAATGCTCAATGAGTCTTTCTGTCACTATAAAGTAGATTTTGGTTCACTCTTCTTTGTAGATCTTCCATGTAGATTTTTTAAAATTAACATTGGTCAGCAGCCGCTTTCTCCTCAGAACTCTCCCACGGATGCCATTTTTGCCCAGTCTCTTTCTTATTGTTGAATCATGAACTCTGTCATTAACTGAGGCAAGTGAGGCCTGCAGTTCTTTGGATATTGTTCTGGATTCTATTGCAACCTCCTGGATGAGTTGTTGATGTGCTCTTGGAGTAATTTTGGTAGGCCGGCTGCTCCTGAGAAGGTTCGTCATTGTTCAAAATTTCCAACATTTGTAGATAATGGTTGTCTCTGTGGTTCGCTGGAGTCCCAAAGCCCTAGAAATGAATTTGTAACCCTGTCCAGACTTACACATGTCACTAACTTAGTTCTCATGTTCTCATATTATTGTATGCAAACATGCATTCGTCTTACTAACTCTGATTTGATAAGGTCTCTGGCTTGGATGAATTAACTCTCATTCACTCACTCTCATGCAAGTTGCTTCATGGTGCTAAAAAACAGTAAAAGACAAAAAAGCTATCAGTTCACCTAGCTTCTACTGCGAGGCCAATTTTCACACTTGAGTGAATGAGATGGGGAAATGGTTGAATGAAACTGGTTGGACTGAGGAAGCCAGTTGTTCTGCAGTCATGCAGAAAAAAGTCATGCACCATGCCTCAATGTTTTGCTTCAATGTAATGTTGCTTAAGAAGACCAGTTTGAGCTAGTATGTGCAAGCCAAGCTAAACCAGAAAATAAGAAGCTGCAGAAATGTGAAAAAGCCACGTATTTTTGTAGTGAATTTTCTGTTTATCTCAGTTTCTCTGGCTCCATTGTTTACTTATCAGATTCTGGATTTTCTCTCCCTGTGCTGGTGCAGCGAGTCTGCTGAGTAACCAGCAGATCTCAATTTCATGGGAGCCTAAGGGTATAGCAAGATCTGAACACAGACCGCAGCCCACTGAGACTATTTTTATACAAATTACATATGCTAGAAGCATCTACTGGGAAATTATTGCTGAAGACATTCACATCATGTCAGCATTCATGTCCAGTGCTTCCTTGAAGCTGTTGTTGCCTTGTTTAATACCAGAGAACATCTAAAAGGCTTATGATAAACAGAAGTGGAGTGGCAATAACTGTGCCCTCGTTGAGTTTTTACCATTCAAAAAAACCTTGTTTAATGTGTCAGCATAATTTGTTCAACACAACAATATTTACCTTTGATGGTAAGGGCTACTAGCTTTAAATAAACTAAGGAGATGACACGCGTGCCACAAAACGCGCTTCACTTCTTAAAAAAAGAAAAAAGAAAAGTAGGTTTGCAAATAAATTTCCAAGTTTTCCTGTTACAGACATTCAGCCGAAGACCATTACAATTTCTCATATTTTTTTAGAGGTACCCTGAATTCAACATTGTAATAACTCATGTTTAATAAAATGTACGCTGGCTGTGAGATTTCAAATGCACTACAACTACAAAGAAATGCTGCAAAAGCACACACACACACACACACACACACACACACACACACACACACACACACACACACACACACACACACACACACACACACACACACAAAACATACCAGTAGCTGAATTAAATCCACCAGAAATAGAAAACCCCACAATGGAAGTAAAAATAAAAACGAACTCACAAAACACAATGGAAGAGTTTTTGGGAGGACGTTAACGTGACTGAACAGCTACGGAAATGACCAAAACGTGAAGGATTGCACTGATCCATGCTCAAAACAAGCAAATGATTCATCAGTGCTATGAGAAATATGTGTTTTAATCACATGATTCATATGACACTGTAGAAACCTGCACGTTATTAGTGTTTACTGTAAGCATCACTTCTGTAGCTCTGCTGTCATGTTATTGTCTCCCCCAAAACAGTTGCTTTTTGAACTTTTTTTTCTATTTCTATTGTGTTTGCACTTTTGTTGTGTGCTTTTGCAGCACATAGTTATATATATATATATATATATCTAAACACAAAATTCCCATCTCGCCCCTGCAGGCGGTTTATCCTTCAAGCTCGGGTCCTCTACCAGAGGCCTAGGAGCTTGAGGGTCCTGCTCAGTATCTTAGATGCTCCTAGGACTGCACTCTTCTGGACAGAGATCTCGGATGTTGTTCCTGGGATCTGCTGGAGCCACTGGCCTAGCTTGGGAGTCACCGCACCTAGTGCTCTGATTACCACGGGGACCACCGTTACCTTCATCCTCCACATCCTCTCGAGCTCTTCTCTGAGCCCTTGGTATTTCTCTAGCTTCTCGTGTTCCTTCTTCCTGATGTTGCTGTCATTCGGAACCGCTACATCGATCACTACGGCCGTCTTCTTCTGTTTGTCTACCACCACTATGTCCGGTTGGTTAGCCACCACCATTTTGTCCGTCTGTATCTGGAAGTCCCACAGGATCTTAGCTCGGTCATTCTCCACCACCCTTGGGGGCATCTCCCATTTTGACCTCGGGACTTCCAGGTTATACTCGGCACAGATGTTCCTGTACACTATGCCGGCCACTTGGTTATGGCGTTCCATGTATGCCTTGCCTGCTAGCATCTTGCACCCTGCTGTTATGTGCTGGATTGTCTCTGGGGCATCTTTACACAGCCTGCACCTGGGGTCTTGCCTGGTGTGATAGACCCCAGCCTCTATGGATCTTGTACTCAGAGCTTGTTCTTGTGCTGCCATGATTAGTGCCTCTGTGCTGTCTTTCAGTCCAGCTTTGTCCAGCCACTGGTAGGATTTCTGGATATCAGCCACCTCCTCTATCTCTACCCTCCTCTTTCTTGGGTTTCTGCTGCCTGAGGTATTCACTGAGCACTCGGTCAGTTGGGGCCATCTTCCCAATGTATTCTTGGATGTTTGTTGTCTCATCCTGGACTGTGGTGCTGACACTCACCAGTCCCTGGCCCCCTTCCTTCCCCTTAGCGTACAGCCTCAGGGTGCTGGACTTGGAGTGAAACATATATATATATATATATATATATATATATATATATATATATATATATATATATATATATATATATGGCATTTTCCCAGGGTCCAGAATGCTCCTCCACACCATAGACTGTATGAGTGGATGTAGCCGTCCTGATGTCACCCCCCACTGGTTTGTGGAGTTGCAATCAAGGGAGCCTAGGGCCAACACTTCAATACAAAAAAACTTATTTTCAACTACCAGAATCGCCCCCTGCAGGTCACTACAAAGAATCACAGTTTAACTTTTGCACTACACTAGATATTTTAAAATGTAATTTTAGAGGGTCACTTAATTCAAACAATCTGAATTTCTCTCACAAAGTGAAAAGGGATGTTAAGATTTCATGCAAAGATTATAATAAAATGAATGGAAAACATAGCAGTTTTTGCCTGTCCACCATACTGAGCCGCACTGAGCTGAATGGAGACTGTTGAAAGTAGGCCAGATAAAACAAAAGAACATTTACAGCATCAGACCAGCTGACATCCAATTGCACAAAGTGACAACACTTGCCTGACATTTGAGCTAACCATTATATCAACGCTACACAAACTTTACAGGGCCAAGTCTTGTTCAGAGCCCTGCCACACTGTTTATAACTTTGACAGCTTTATTGTGCACTTTGTGTACAGCTTCAACAGCAAGTCACATTCCTGGCATTCGCAAATAGACTTACAGGTGATTTTGTAGCTGTCAGGGTGTTAGCCAGACAGTCATGACTGATTTATAGTCAGAGTGTCAAACATAAGCTGAGTAATCCTGCAGGAAAATGAAGATGAAACTGTGCTCTCAGGTGTGCCACAGCTGCTTCCTGTGTAAATACAGGTCAGGGCAGTTGTGTTCTTAAATTCTGGTTCACACACACACACACACACACACACACACACACACACACACACACACACACACACACACACACACACACACACACACACACACACACACACTCTGATGTTTGTGTATTTCTGTCAGGGTGTGTCAGGCTCACAGTTGACAGGTGTGTGTCACCTCATCATTTAAGCTGTCAGCAGGCAGGAGGACACGATGAAGGAAGCGGGTTGGTTGAGGCTCAGGCCGAGCCACTTCCTGTACGCACACAGTTTGGTTGGAGTCTTGGAGAAGTCCTATGTAGGACAAAGGCAGCCTGCGGCTAACTCCCCCTCCCTATTACCACCGTCTGTAACGCTCCAAATGAAAAAAAAAATCCCCCATCTGACTTGACTCATCGCTCATCACTAGCATAGCGAGACTACACGAGCTGCATGGATCAAAGACTAGATGTCTTGTCCCCCTCCCCTTTCTTAAATTCATCCCAAAAAAAAAATAAAAATGGTGAGGGCTGTATGGATGTATGCGTGTGTGTGTGTCTGCATGAGTGTGTGCGCTGGAAGGGAGCAGCTTGCCAAGCTCCTCAACTTGAAGCGTGTGTTTATGTACTTTGTCACTCAAGAAAATGAGATGTGTAAATCCAAATGTCAGCGAAGAAGAGATTCCTGACAGCGCCGAGCATCATGTTCCAGATTTTTTTTCCTCCTCCTTCTTCTCTCCACTTTTGGCTGGCTGGACGCGCTGCTGACTGCTTCACAGCTGACAGAGAGAGAAGATCTGAGTGCTGATAGGAGCAAACGAGAAGAAGTGGTGGGGTGATGGTAGATAATGTTTCATGAACGAATACACGCAAGCACGCACAGAAACGGGGGCCTTATAACAACCAAGGTCAGCTCTGTGTTTGCGATTGTCTGCACATGACACCACGTGCTTACTTCTTATGGATGGTTTGGGTTAGTGTGTGTGCGCAGATGCTATCTGAGTACAAATTGGACTGAGGCCTCTCTGAAGTATTCCAGTGACAGTAACGGGGGAGGGGGGGTATGTATGTATGGATTGTAAAATTAAGTGTATGTGTATGCATATATCTGTCACTGGCGTTCAATGGCCCTGCCATTCAGTGGTACATGCACAGGGCTGACAGTTCCAGCTTAAAACGTGTCACTCGACATTACCCAGAAAGCACCCGAGAGAGAGAGGAAGTGTGAGTAGAGTGGAGGATAGAGCTGTAGATATGTGTGCAAGTGTGTGTGGCACTTGCAAGTAAACAGTGGCACAATGGTTTGTCACCTTGTTACTTTTCCATGTGTATTCTTAGCCATTAACCACATGCTCCTGCTCAGATCTGATTCGTAAGGTGCACTGGTTCTTAGCTCTGGGGGCTAGAGGCACCCAAGGACACTTGACAGAAGCTGGTTCCTTTCGTGGGGTAAAGAAACCCTACTAATAATGTCACTTACACTGAAAAGCCACCAAATATTTGATTTATACAGAAATCAAACACAGTGTTTGCAGGCCATAAAATCAAGTCCAGCTCCAATGGAAGCCAAAATCAGCCAAAGCCCTCATATACATCTAATTGGCAAATGTCATTACGGGCCCCCCTAAATAAATTGCTCTCGTCTGCACAGCTGCAAGCTGCTTTGGAACCCACCATCTCCTCCTTTCATACTGTTTTCAAATTAGTCAACATCACATCAGATGTTTCCTCAGCAGAGATGGGCAGTCCCATTACTTTTTTCAAGTAACGAGTAAAGTAATGGATTACTATTGCAAAAACGTAATTAGATTACTGTTACTTTCCCGTAGGCACGCTGTCTTACTGCATTTTGTTTGTGAGAATATCTAATGATAATGATGTACGAGCGTGCGACGCCCGTGGCAGCAACAGATGTGTGTAGATCAAAAAAGGATAATATGGAGTGCGGGAGAGAGTACGACCAAGCAGCGTTTAAAGCTTGAAAGTACTGACATCACTTTGAGTTGACCACAGTTAAAAAGCATGCAGTTATTAGAGTTAGGTTAGGTTAATTCAGTGGTTCCCAAACTTTTTTTGCTAGGCCCCCCTTTGTTTTACAAGAAAAATGTTGGCTGAAGAGGCGGATCACATCCTGCTGGTCTCCCGCATGTTCGGAGTGCACGCCCCGCCGGCGACACCCCCATCAACCTTCTCCGGAGCGGACGAGCTGGTGCTGATGGCAGGAATCGCTACGCAGCGGCACGGCGGGGAAGATTTTTGTTTCTACCATCAGCGTTTTGGTGCCGGAGCACGTCGCTGCCTGCCACCCTGCTCTTTTTCCGGCTCAGGGAAATGAGGCTGCCACCGTGCTGTGGTGGCCGCAGTCGCTGACCATATGGAAAGGCTGCTCTTCATTGAAGACTCACGCTCCAGCTCTGTTTTCTGGTGGACTGTCGCTCCCAGAAGAGCCTCATCCCGCCCACCGCCACGGACCGTTTAGTGGCAGGCTGATTGCGGCTAACGGTTCTCCTATTGCAACTTATGGAGAAAGGTTAGTGACTGTTAGTTTCCACAGCAGGGAATTCTAGTGGAACTTTGTTGTTGTCTGTGCCTATCTTAGGCGCCGATTTCCTTTGTGCCCATGGGCTGTTAGTCGATGTTGCCCACAGACGTTTCAACGACGCTCTGTCGTTCTTTTCACTACCCTGTTTTACCCAGGCCGCCGACCCCCTCATCCAGGCCAATTTAGTGGCCTCTGGAGACGTGTTTCAGCATTCGCTTTTAGAGTTTCCGTCACTGTCAACTCCTAATTTCTACAGCGCGGCAGCAAAACACGGAGTTGAGCGGTCAGACCCCCGGTGTTCGACCCCGCAAAATTGTCTGTCGCTCGGGAGGAGTTCGCGGCTATGGAGCGCCTGGGCATTGTGCAGCACTTGAACAGTGCCTGGGCCTCTACACTTCACATGGTGCCCAAGCCAGACGGGTGGTGGCGACCGAAAGGTGCCACCCAGACCTTTCAGCGACTTATGGACTCTGTTTTGTGCGGACTACCTCACGTTTTTGTCTACCTGGATGACATATTGGTGGCCAGCGGCTCGGCGGGACAGCACAAATCTCATCTGCGCCAGGTTTTCCAGCGTTTAGCAGAGCATGGTCTGATCATCAACCCGTCGAAGTGCCAGTTTGGTTTGCCGGTCCTGGATTTCCTGGGGCACTGCATCTCCACTGACGGTGTGGTCCCGTTGCCGGACAGGATTCAAGCTGTCGCAGCTTTTCCGCATCCAGCCTCGGTTAAAGCGTTACAGGAGTACCTGGGGATGGTCAGTTTTTATAATTCTTTCCTTCCCTGGGCTGCTCACCTGTTACAACCGCTCTATGCTGCTTTAAAAGGTAAAATGGCAATGTCTACGGGTTGGGCTGCTGCATGTGTTCCGTGCCAATGCTCGAAGGTCCACAGGTACACTCAGGCGCCCCTCGAACCTTTCCGCGTACCTGGTAGGCGTTTCGACCATGTGCACGTCGATTTGGTCGGACCGCTCCCACAGTCGCAGGGTTTCACACACCTTTTTACTGTGGTGGATCGCACCACCAGGTGGCCGGAAGTGGTTCTCCTGGCTTCCACGACAGCTGAGGTGGTGGCCAGGGCGTTTGTGTCCATGTGGGTTTCGCGTTTTGGTCCCCCTGCTGACAATACCTCTTACAGAGGCCCTCAGTTTGTGTTGGAACTTTGGTCCGCCATGGCTGACGGCCTGGGGGTCACGGTCCACCGCACCACGGCATACCACCCGCAGGCTAACAGGATGTGCGAGCGGTTTCACCGGTCGGGTTGTGTGTGGCGACCCACTAGAGGGCTCCACTCACACCCAAGCTGGGAGGAAGGGTTCTGTTGTGTTTGGGCGCAATATGCTCAGTTCATGTTTGGAGGTGAATAAAGTTGTAGTGTAAAACTAGAGCTCCTGTGTCGTGTGTCACATGCCTCCATACGAGTATACTTAACTCTGAGTATAGAAAATAACATAGAAAACAACAAATAAAGTAAAACAAGTGTTTTGTAGCACTTGTAGCTTATGTGTGGGTGTAGTCAGCTCAAAAATAAAATTGAGCTGAAGGTCTGTTCCTTTATTATGTATTCAGTTGCATATCATGTTTTTAAAAAGTAACTAATTACTTTTGAAAATAAGTAATCAGTAAAGTAACAGTTGCATTCTTAGAGGAATAATTTGTAACTAATTACTATTTTCAAGTAACTTGAACCTCAGTTCTGTACTCAGCTCTTACTGCTGTTCTCTGAGTCAAAGTCACAGGTCTGTGTACATAAAGGGAAAAACGTCAGCTCTTACTCCTGGGCCCTGTTTCAGGAAGCCGGTTTAGTGGAAAAACTGAGTAAGTATACCCTGAGTTAACGAAAACTCTGGGTTTTCGGTTTCACAAAGCGAGTTCAGCTGCAGCCTGAGTGAGTCACTATGACGACACACGCCGTGAAGCTAACCTGCCCCCTAGCAGGTTTACTACAACTAACCCTGACTGTCTCCGCCCCTTTGTCGGAAACCTGACAGTAGGAAGTGTCAGACATGGCGTGTCCCTTCTTTGAAGAGCCAGTAGATCGTGAAGCCCAAATTCTCCGCAGAGCTCTCCGCCGGGAGAGAGTGATCAGAGCGCGTTTGGACATTTTATCATATCCTGATGATTGTCTGTGCGAACGTTACCGTTTCTCAGCACAATCTATAAGTTATTTGGATAACATCCTCAGGCCATATATTACGCATGTGACACATCGCGGACATGCTCTCAGTTCTGTACATATTATTTGTATTGCACTTCGGTTTTTTGCAAACGGGAGCTTTCTGTATAATATTGGTGAAGCTGAGCACGTTTCCAAGGCTACCGTCTGTCGGGCAGTCAGGAATGTTACAGTTGCACTGAAACGTCTCCTGTACACGTTTGTGGTGTTCCCCGGTCACAGACCCACAAGATTTATCAAAGAGGGATGCCACAAAATTGCAGGTATCAGGATGACCAAAACTTAATTTATGATGTGGTGATACTTGAACTACTACTTAAATTTTACATTTATTTTCAGGGTTCCCAGGCGTGATTGGCTGTATAGATGGCACTCACATTCCAATCATTGCTCCTTCAGTAAATGAAGGAGACTATGTGAACAGGAAGTCTTTCCACAGCATTAATGTACAGGTACATAGTTCCCTGTAGCATTTCAAACTAACAAATTATTTCATCATAGTAATGGATGCTAATTTGTGTTCTCTGCACTGTGAAGATCATATGTGATGCTGCCAACATTATCACAAATGTGGAAGCCAAGTGGCCAGGCTCTGTCCATGACTCACAAATATTCCGTGAATGTACACTGAGCATAAAATTTGGACATGGTGAGTTGAAAATACTTTAAAATATATAAAGACCAATTGCTTCAGGGACATTTGAACTGAAGTGTATCCTTCTGTCTTAGGAGAGTTCACTGGCTACTTGCTTGGTGATAGGGGGTATCCATGTTTACCCTATTTGCTTACCCCTTACTCTGACCCTGAACCGGGCCCACAGCAGCGATATAATCTGGCTAATTGCAGGACAAGAGCCAGAGTTGAAATGACTATCGGAATGCTTAAGGCCCGGTTCCAGTGCCTGCAAAGACTCAGGGTCACCCCAGAAAGGGCATGTGACATTATTGTGGCATGTGTGATTCTTCACAACATTGCCACAATTAGAGGAGAACACTGTCCTTCTGAACCAAACAGCAGTGATCCAAACCATGAACATCCTGACCCTCCCACGGACATACAAGATGGAAGAGCAGTCAGAGACACCATATGTCACAATCATTTCTTTTGACCCATCACCTCAACATGGTTTTCTTTTTTTGACTTTGTATGAAAAGTATTTCAAACAAGGTTGGGCAAACACAGACTCTGAAACTACATGAACCTCTGAAATTTTAGCCCAGATAGAAATAAAAATAAAATAAAAAGCTGAAATAAAAAGCTGTTCTTGATTGTTTTTGGAGCTTTAATGTCTCTTTTAACAATGTGTTTCTTTTTCATTAATTAATTAAAATGTTGTATGTTAAAGTCCAGCCATGGTCCTGGGTTACACATGGTAGTTATAATATTTCTTTAACATGAATACAGCAATAATTTGTATGTAAAAAAATGTTTTACAGCTCTGGAGCATGTGTTTTAGGGTCTAATTTCATCTGGCACCTTAACACTAAATGATGCTAAAACAACATTTGTGCTTCAAGCATATAAACATGCACCTGGTGTAGCCTGCCAAGTACACCAGGTGCATACCAAGTATTAAGACTGGTAAATCTGACTAACTAGACTGTGGCTTAGAAAGGTTCCTTTCTTGCTCTGTTTATGCTTGTTATGATAAATTGAAAAATACAGTAGGTGTTTGGCTGTGTAAAGCGGTCAGATCAAGCTGGATTACAGGAGTTAAGAGCCACATGTCAAAACACGTCTTTCAGTCTGCCCCAGGGCTCCATAACAACAGCCCCCATCCCTCGAAAATCCAGCCGCCACCATTCTTCTCATGTCACTCAGTCCCTATCCAAAGGCACAATCAACACTCTCAGCTCCATTTCCTGCCAATGAGCACACTGACAGCACGCACACACACACAAACACACAAGCAACAAAAGGTGATATCAGTTACACGTAGTGCCCCTAGCATGAAATGTTATAGCATTATGTGCTGTACTTGTGTGTGTCAGTCAACAGGAGGACAGTAAATTTTAAAAACTGTAAATCAGTTAAGATAATCTTCCTTCTGTTTGGAGACATACAGCAACAGGTTTTATGAGTCGGTATAATGGCTTGTATGACCAATTTTTCACATAAATAAGAGGAGTTTTCTGACATTTATACTTCATACATAAATCTAGCAAGCTTTTGCATTTATATTATATAAATACATGTGATGAACCCAAGTAAACTCACTAAATGTAGTTTTTGAAGTTAGCTCCTAAAGTCCCTGCCATGAACTGCACTGTTTATAAAAGATTTAGGTTGATGTTCAGGTCCTGGTTACTTTATTTTGTACAATGTATCTATGGTGATGTCAACCAGTAATTTTTTATATCTTCACAATGTGAAGCTTCAAGATTAGTGTTTTGGTCAATTTCATGTTAGTTTTTTTTTTTTAATGACCATATTTGTACGACAGGGTAGCGGTGTTGGTTAAGGCTTGCATATGGGGCGCCATTTGTAAAGTGAAACATGCTGAAATTAACGGCAACATTTTTTCCACAATTAGCTCAAAACCTTACAAAAACATGTTTTTTTGACTCATTTTTCACAACATTTAGTAAAATATTTGTAACTTTTCATATTAGAAACACAATTTCAAATGTTAAATCTAAATGCTAAATATTAAATCTAAATGTTAACTATTAAATCTAAATGTTAAATCTAAATGTTACATGTTAAATCTAAATGTTAAATCTAAATTTAACATTTAGATTTAACATTTAAATGTAATATTTAGATTTAAATATAATATTTAGATTTAACATTTAGATTTAAATATATTATTTAGATTTAACATTTAACATTTATATTTAAATTTAACATGTTTTAAATATGAAAAGTTACAAATATTTTACTATCCATCCATCCATCCATCCATCCATCCATCTTCATCCGCTTTGTCCGGGGCCGGGTCGCGGGGGCAGCAGCCTAAGCAAAGAGGCCCAGACCTCCCTCTCCCCAGCCACCTCCTCCAGCTTGTCCGGGGGAATACCAAGGCGTTCCCAGGCCAGCCGAGAGATATAATCTCCTGGGTCTGCCCCGGGGCCTCCTCCCGGTGGGACATGCCTGGAACACCTCACCCAGGAGGCGCCCAGGGGGCATCCTTGTCAGATGCCCGAACCACCTCAGCTGGCTCCTTTCAATGTGGAGCAGCAGCTGCTCTACTCTGAGCCCCTCCTGGATGGCCGAACTTCTCACCCTATCTCTAAGGGAGAGGCCAGCCACCCTTCGGAGGAAGCTCATTTCTGCCGCTTGTATCCGCGATCTCGTTCTTTCGGTCACTACCCACAGCTCGTGGCCATAGGTGAGGGTAGGGACGTAGATCGACCGGTAAATTGAGAGCTTCGCTTTTATACTCAGCTCCCTCTTCACCACGACGGACCGGTGCAGCGTCCGCATTACTGCAGCTGCAGCCCCAATCCGTCTGTCGATCTCCGGCTCCCTTCTCCCATCACTCGCGAACAAGACCCCGAGATACTTGAACTCCTCCACTTGTGGCAGGAACTCATCCCCGACCCGGAGTGGGCACTCCACCCTTTTCCGGCTGAGAACCATGGCCTGAGATTTGGAGGTGCTGATCCTCATTCCCGCTGCTTCACACTCGGCTGCGAACCGTTCTAGTGCGAGCTGGAGGCCTTCACCCGATGAAGCCAACAGAACCACATCATCTGCAAAAATCAGAGATGAGATTCTGAGGCCACCAAAGCGAAAGCCCTCCGCCACTTGGCTGCGCCTAGAAATCCTGTCCATAAAAATTATGAACAGAACCGGAGACAAAGGGCAGCCCTGGCGAAGCCCATCACCCACCGGGAACGAGTCCGACTTATTGCCGGCAATGCGAACCAAGCTCTTGCAACGGTTGTATAGGGATCGAATGGCCCGTAGCAATGGGCCAGACACCCCATATTCCCGCAACACCTCCCACAGGACACCCCGAGGGACACGGTCGAATGCCTTCTCCAAGTCCACAAAACACATGTAGACTGGTTGGGCAAACTCCCATGCACCCTCAAGTATCCTGGAGAGGATAAAGAGCTGGTCCAGTGTTCCGCGACCAGGACGAAAACCGCATTGTTCCTCCTGTATCCGAGGTTCGACTAACGGACGAACTCTCCCCTCCAGCACCCTGGCATAGACTTTCCCAGGGAGGCTGAGGAGTGTGATCCCCCTGTAGTTGGAACACACCCTCCGGTCCCCTTTCTTAAAGATGGGGACCACCACCCCGGTCTGCCAGTCCACAGGTACTGCCCCTGATCTCCACGCAACATTGCAGAGGCGTGTCAACCAGGACAGCCCTACAACGTCCAGAGCCTTCAGGAACTCGGGGCGGACCTCATCAACACCAGGGGCTCTGCCACCAAGGAGTTGTTTAACTGCCTCAGTGACCTCGCCCCCGGAAATTGGCGGGTCATTTCCCTCATCCCCAGACTCTGCTTCCTCCTCGGAAGACGTGTCAGTGGGATTAAGGAGGTCCTCGAAGTATTCCTTCCACCGCCTGACAATTTTCTCAGTCGACGTCAGCAGCGCTCCGCCAGCACTATACACAGTGCAGGTAGAGCACCGCTTTCCCCTCCTGAGACGTCTGACGGTTTGCCAGAATCTCTTCGAGGCAGTCCGAAAGTCTTTTTCCATGGCCTCTCCGAACTCCTCCCACACCCGAGTTTTTGCTTCAGCCACTGCCCGAGCCGCATTCCGCTTGGCCTGTCGATACCTGTCGGCTGCCTCCGGAGTCCCACAGGCTAACCAAGCCCGATAGGACTCCTTCTTCAGCCTGGTGGCTCCCTTCACCTCTGGTGTCCACCATTTGGTTCGGGGATTACCACCATGGCAGGCACCCACCACCTTGCGGCCGCAGCTCAATGCAGCAGCTTCGGCAATGGAGACTCTGAACATGGTCCATTCGGACTCAATGTCCCCAGTCTCCCTCGGAATGCTGTCGAAGCTCTGCCGGAGGTGTGCGTTGAAGATCTCGCGGACTGGGGCCTCTGCTAGACGTTCCCAGCACACCCTCACAAATATTTTACTAAATGTTGTAAAAAATGAGTCGAAAAAACATGTTTTTGTAAGGTTTTGAGCTAAATGTGGAAAAATGTTACCGTTAATTTCAGCATGTTTCACTTTACAAACGGCGCCCCATATGCAAGCCTGATTATTCATAATCTGTATGTTTGCAGTACTTGGGCACACATACCTGGTATATATTGCTAGGAAAATAAAGGCCTTTTCACAAAGGATGCAGTAGGCTCTATGCTAAATGCTAGCTTCAACGAATAGCTAAATATTTTTGTTGTGCTGGCAATGGCACTCTGCTTTTATGTCTTACCATACATAGACAGCATAATAGACGGAATACATGCCAACCCGAATTTCACTGCTCCTCCCGAAAATCCACCATTCTCCCGAATTTCTCCCAATTTTCCACCCGGACAACATAATTGAAAAACCATATCCCAGAATTCATAGCACAGCCCAGCGAATTCCAGACATGATATATAAGTCATAGATAACTTAAAAATGTTATTGTTTGGCTTTTTTCAGTGTTCTATTTGTTCGTGAGTAAATTGGTTTGGCTGAGATTAAAGTTATTATATTATATTATATTAAATAAAACTTCAGGTGGGCAGGTGCTTCTCCAACAGCATCACCATCAACACAGGAGCACCTCAGGGATGTGTCCTCTCGCCACTGCTCTACTCCCTCTACACTTCAGACTGTGTGGCCACCCATGGCTCCAACACCATTGTGAAGTTTGCTGACGACACAGTGGTGTTGGGTGCCATCTCCAACAACGATGAGACGGCCTACATGGATGAAGTGAAGAATCTGGCATCGTGGTGCCAGGACAACCACCTCCAGCTGAACGTCAGCAAGACCAAGGAGCTGGTGGTGGACTTCAGAAGGGGTCAGCACAGAGACTACAAGCCCATTATCATCAATGGAGCTCCAGTGGAGAGGGTGCAGTCCTTCAAGTATCTTGGTGTCCACAAGGCTAGGCAGCGCCTGTATCACCTACGACAACTGAGGAAGTTCAGGGTCTCTCCAAAGATCCTCAGGATTTTCTATACAGGCACTGTGGAGAGCATCCTCACACAGAACATGACATCGTGGTTTGGGAACAGCTGTGTGAAGGACCAAAAAGCTCTCCAGAGAGTGATCCGTACAGCAGAACGCTGCTGCAGGATTGCTCTCCCCCCGCTTCAGGACACCTACACCAGGAGATGCCGGACTAGAGCAGCGCAGATACTGAAGGACCCGTCCCATCCTGGCAACAAACTGTTCCAACTTCTGCAATCTGGTAGAAGGTTCTGCATCATCCGGGCAAGGACAGAAAGACTCAAGAGGAGCTTCTATCCCCAAGCCATCCGTGCCCTAAACACACACACCTGCCCTCTCACATCATCTATAATTGACTGAGACAGGACTCTTCCAGACACTAAACCCAGGCACAATGTACATTTCAATTCCTTTAATTTTAAATATGTTTATATTGTCTATCCTGTAAAATAGTCAGATGTCTATTCATATTAATGTACAGAATTCACCTGCTTGCTGCTACTACTGCACATTCACCCAATGTATATACTACATATATATATATATAATGTTCTTCCTCTACACCCCCCCCCCCCCCCCCCCAAATTTTTTTGCACATGTCGAGGAGCGTGTCAGGCTACATTTCACTGTGTGTTATACTTGTATAACTATGCATGTGACAAATAAAGAACCTTGAACTTGAACTTCATTAATCCCTCGGGAGGTTTTCACACAGCTGAATAAACGTCAAACAGAAAACTGATTAAACAGAAGGTTGAGATGGTCGAGGATTTACGCCAGCGTCCGATTATATTTTAGATAGCAAGGAGCAGATGGCAGAGTTTCACTCCACCGAGAGAGCTTGTGACGTAATTGTGACGTAAAAGGCTAGACCGTCCAATTTCACAATTGCTCACTTCCGGCCTACCCGGCTTTCGGAGGACCCGGCCTGTCGCTACCCGATCCGTACCGGAAACCCGATCCGTACCCCGCATGCCTTTTTGCCAACATTTGCGACAGTTAATTTATTTGAATGACACGGTTAGCGCCCAGTTAGCTCCTAGCATTTCTCAACAGCTCTGCATCCTTTTCAACTTCCTGGGACATTTAAACAATGGACAATCCGTACACAAACAAATTCATGCTTTTCTCCTCAACAGAGAGCATCCCCCGATTGAACAACAGCGCTGTAAAATAAGAAGAATGACACCTAATTACAGACTTAATAATACAGACTTAGCAATATGTCACGTGAAGATTCATCAGCCAAATTAAGTGTTTACTGACAATTGACAGTGATAGCGCACATCATCATCACTATTCCAATCAATCCTCTCCTCACAGACAAGCATAAACACACTCAGCTATCACTAAATTTAACGCATACACAAACACGATTTGTAATGACCCTAGTTCAGTTTACAATAGGGCTCATTCGCTTGGTCAGCAAGTGGCAGTATCCTCGTACACTGGGGAGTAAACTGCCATTAAACAAACAAACAGAAGAAGAAGAAAACATCTGCACATGGATCGGGGAGTCCTGATCCGTAACTATCTTTTTTTCCCGTTTTTGTCCACATTATATTGAAATGTTTCATTACTGCAAACATTTTAAGAGACACTTATTATTGTTAACATCTTAACAGATACTCTGACCCGTAACTATCGTAAAATGCTTTGAGCGGAAGTAGTGGCCTTTCGCACATGCGTGGTACCGATCGGGTAGTGACACGGCCCACATAGACTGTGAAGGTCGGGTCCTCAGGAGGATGCAGCGTCTGAATTTGGACACCCCCGCTGTTTCCGGCAGGACAATAATAACGGTATGTGTATACCCCCCCCTCAACAGCCTGTCTCCCTAATTCTGAGGTCTCAAGATTGGCAAGTATGAAAGACCTTCATAGCTAGTGTGATGTCAGCCAATAGTTTGAGTTTGTGCAGAGCCATTTTGAGGCTTTGAGATTTGCATTTCTGCCATCAACATCTTGGTCTTAAAGAAAAAAAGAAGAAGAAGAAAAAAGATGTGAAACCACTTGCTTGTCAGTCTTGCCAATCACAAGTAGTTAGCAAATTAACACATATTAGGTTATCCTTCTTTTTGACACATAATATGGTAAAATATTATTTTTTACTTAATGAGAATCAAATCGAATGACCGAGACCATGAACTCATCAAGAAGTTAACAGAGATCAAAGGAGGAGTCCTCCATAGGCTTCTACATGAACTGAAGTCAGCTGCTTGAAACAGCAGTTGTTGCCATCTGGTGGCCTTCAGATAGGATGCAGGTTTAAGGACACATTTTGCTAGCTAACCAAGCTAGCAAGCCAATGCTAGCTTTAGCTTACAATCAAACAAAAAGCAACAAGAAATTAAAAAAGAAAGGCAGTGAGGGCTTAAGTAGTAAAGTAGTCCAAAAAAAACAACCAAAAACCCAGCTGGTGATGATGCTTATACAGTATACTTTGTATGATTGGTCTCCCATTCCTCTAATTTGAATTTAATGCAACACATCTTGTGTTGTGTCCTCCTTTAACCATTTGTCATGTTCTATATAATGTCAAGTTTTATAATAACATCAGTAGAGTATATGAAATCACTGAACACCAAGCCTGTACCTTTATTTGAGCATTTTTTGTATAATGAAGTTTGTACTGGCACTTTGTACTTTTATTGTATTTTGGATTTCTGTAGAGTCATAATCAGACGGCTTTGCTGTCACTGAATTGTAGCAGGTTCAATTATAGTTCAGGGTTTTTACACATAATAATGAAAAAGATATTATCGTAGCTTACTGCAGATACACACTGTCAGAGGACATTGTTTGAGAATCAATTTATGCCAGCTGCTGGTGCCTCAAACTCCTTCACTTTGTCTTTGCATTTCTGTCTCAGGTTTAGCTTGGCAACACATTTTAGCCCCCCAGGCAAAAAGACAGTGTGTACCACCAAGCGCCAGATTTCCACAACTCCAAGGGAAGGATGCCATCGCTCTGCATATTCCTTATAACTAGCTAACTTGTGTTCTTGCTTTGCAGCAGTCATTATAAAAATGAAAATTCCAAGGCTGCCAGATCTCATAAGGGGCCTGAGTAAAATGTGTTAGCCTTGGTAACGTGTAAACTGGGTTGTATTTTTGTGTAGCCTGCAGAGTAAAGCGGTTCAGTGCATATCAATAGGCAGAACGTGCCACTAACATTGACTGCAGTCGGCTGTCACTTAGGTCAGTCGTATTAAAGACGCATGCATTAATGGTTCATGGAGGTAAAAATGGGTAATGATGTTTCTTTCTCAGATCTTGCCTGCGTTGATTTCTCCCCCCAAAAAAGAAAAGAAAAAAAAGAGATACTTGAAAAATGTATATTTAAAGTTCCATCATCACAGACACAGACAGACAGAAAAGAAGAAGAGGACTAGCCGAAGGAGATAAAAGTGATGGACGGCATGTTAAGTGGATATTTTACTCCAGTGTAAGTGTGTCGTGACAGCGAGGATTATGATGTGACACAGAGCTGCTTGGTAGGCCTAAAGCCACTGATTGACACACGTCAGTGATATTTGTAAAAAGCTCTACCAATGGGTGTCAGATAAGTCAATCAGGCTGAGTGAAACAACATGTGTCTGACATTGTCGGTTATGAATTTTACATGAAGTCGATGCCGCAGTGCTGCATTTGCCCAGAGGCAGGAAAGTTGTTGAGGAGGAATGGGAGGCCCAGCTGGGGGCTGACTGATCACCCCTCTCGCCCCTGTTGAAGATGATTGGTAACTGTTTTACTGATCACATAACAAACCTATTTTTGAATGTTACGTTTCTGGACTGCGTATTGGTTATTTATATTGTACTGTGAACACAGGCCGCAGGAGTCACATTGAGATTTGTTGTCACAGCAGAGACTCGTTTTAAAAAAGTGCCTCTTTTTAAAATAAGCTGCGATTGTGATTTGGTGCTATACAAATAAAACTGCGAGTTTTCGTCAAGTCCACCACAATGCCCCTTTCCTTTTATAGCTGCACGTGTGTGTACGTGAGGGTATAAATGTGTACGTTCTGTCAAAGCAGATACCACTGATATGTCAGGCTGTTTGTATGTTATGAAGTAGGTTTGATCTCTGGCATGCTGTGTTTGGGTGTAAAGTGCAGTCAAGTGTTTTATCTCATCAGACCCAGACGCAACACAACACAACCCTCACCACACACACGCACATACAGATACACAGCTGCCAAATACAACCGATGGTCTTGGGTGGCATGGGCTTTTTTTGTGTGTGTGTGTGGTTTCTCCAGCTCTCAGACTCTCAGCGTGACCACGTACGTGTACTGCTCTCCGCTGCCTTTCTCATCTTTTTGCCTCTTTTTGGCTGCCAGTTTTTCTTTCCCAATTCTTCCTCCTCCTCATCATCTCTGCCTGGCGTTAATGTAGGAGTGATTGAGGAGGGCTGTATGAGCAGGCTGACAGAGCTCATCTCTGGCCCATGATGCATGGCTTCCCTGGGCCTCCCTGCTGCCCCATTACACCCTGATTAATTGGCCCTGCTTAAGTCAATAACTCATCCGTTAAAAAACAAAAAGCTCCAGCGGAGAGGAGGAGGAGGAGGAGATAGGGAGAGGCAATGAAGGGCACAAGAGAGGCAAGCAAGTGAAAAAAAGGCCAAAAAGGAGTAGAAACAAAGACAGCAGAGGAGATGAATGGAGTGAGATGAGCTAAAAATGCTCCATCTGGAATTATTCACTAGTTATTCCTGCGTGCCACTCAAAATGTATTTTATTTTGTATCAGAGTATCAAATGTTTGACGTGAGGTTTTAAAGGAAGCTTGGCCTCTCCGCCCTGACATCGGACTCTTGTAAAAACCAAAAAAGTGTCAGAAGTGTCTGAAAGTTCTGTCAATCAACGCCACAAACTTCCAGCAGGCACGGCATTGAAGCTACTGCCGTCAGGCGTCAGCACGGGCACAATGTTCATCCTCTCTTTGATTTGGAGGAGGTTGAATTTTGTCTCAAGTTTCCTCTGAGATTATTACTAACATCCAGTAATTCCACTGTTGATGGAAACAGTTAAACAGCTGCAAGTGATGACTCTTGCAGGTCTGGGCTTATCTGCGCTGATGTAACAATCTGGATCACTGCTGTAAATATTATCTCCATGGGCAGTGTTCGAAGTGACTCAAAGTCTGAATGATGGAGGGCAGGGGATTTGTAGATATGAAGCACCAGGCCACCTGATATGTTGTATCATAATCTGAGTATGCACCGTGTTGTGCATGAATGAAGATGGGCATCTTGGATGCATTTCAAAATCTGTTAGGCAATCTGTCTCCTTCTGGTTGATAGCAGACTTCGCTGTGTTTTGGTTGACAGAATGACACACTCTGTCTCACGCTTAGAAACTGCACCCAGAAATGTTTTGACTGTTAGAAATCCCGCTCTGATTGAAGGCAGTAAATTCATTTCACTGTAGTGAAAACAGTACCTCTTTCATGATCTTTGCTTCTTAATTCAAGGCTCACTTACTGCTCTCAGCAGCGCAACAGCAGAATGTCACGGTCTTTTCTCAGCAGCTTTGTGTTGCTCCCTTTTTTTTATTTGCAGGCAGAAAAAAGGCAGAGATTTGTTGCCCCCTAGTTTGGTGAGAAAGGATGCGATCGCAAATCTTGGAGCTGCATGTAGAAAAAAAAGGCCGAACACTTAATGTTGTGCCCTGTTTGACAGCAGAATGTTTTAGCTTGCAATGTGTGCAACAGATGCACTGCGAGCGGTGGCACAAAATCTTTGGAATATCATGGTTAAGTTAAATACCATCACCTGTTGGTTTCTGGGCTCATTGTCAGTGTTTTGGGCTCATTTACAATATTCAGACAAGATGGTGGTGTCTTAAGCTAGCTTATTAGCAAGCTGCATCAATGCTATTACTAACACAATAACAACATGCCAGTATTTCACTCACCAAAGCTAAAGCACTTACCACTTGAATGTTCTGTACCACACAGGAACCACTGCTAAACAGACACTGTCTACATCTTCAATCACTCCTTTTACACTTTTAACAAATTATATCTATTCACCAGTGAGCGTGCTAATTTTCCAATGGTAGCACTTTATATTACGGCCTGCGAGTCTACAATTAAATGGAATTTTAATGTATCTTTATTGAAATGACAATGAATTAAATGTATCTACATATACTTTAAATTGAGTACACTAGAATAAGCGGGTTCCAGATCAGGTTTTTACAGGAAACAAAGAAAATAATTACACTATACGTACACTTAAGAAGACTGTAACTAATTTGAAGTATTATGTGTAAGTAACTTTAGATAGAGCATGAATAATTCTGATCTTTGCATACCTTCAGTTATGAAAATAACTGAAGGTATGCAAATAACTAACTACATTGTCAATAAATATAAGTAGTGCAGAAGTAATTTTGTGTAACAATATTTCTATATATCTTACATTGCTAGAACAGTGTGCTTTTCACTCAGTTCACTTCATAATATGGCCCTGAAAAATACTGTGTGTTTACGACGTAAGATGAGGAAATACTGTCAGAAATTGCGTAGTGCTTGAAATTAAAAAATGACCTCGTCATTCTAATGTGGCTAATTTTAAGTATTTATACATACACATATTTACATTGTAATTTCACAATAAAAGTCCTATAACATTTGATTTAATCACAGGGAAATTATGCCCTTGGTCATGGGCCATAATATAAAGGGCAACCTTACTAATGATCCTCTCAAAAGTAGCAGCATGCCATCAGTGATGACAGTAGCTTCTTTAGTTTATTGCTTACTGTTGGGTATGACTGAATGAGAGAACAGCAACAAAGACTGTATAGAACACCATCAGTGATTCATTTAGCCACAGGCTAAAAGTTATTTACCATTATGGTAAATGCATCCCTGACATCATTAGACTGACTCATGCAGGTTTAGAGTTATTTACAGTATATTCATACACGTTCAGTAATGAAATGTATGCTTTTTGAAGATCCCTGTGCTGTCTAAAGCTGTCGCTTCTGCCCCCAATAACCAGGCTTGCAACACACACCCTCCCCATACAGCTGCAGACCATAGATCATAGCCCTGGAAAGAAGATTACACCTAATCACCACAGACACTTAGATCATGGTTCTGATCAAATAACAGCTCAGCTGTAATGTCAACATGCGCACACGCACATATCCACTTGCTGAGCGATGGATCTGAGAGCAGAGCCTCTGTTATCTTTGTTATGGTTTGGAGAGCTGACATGTTTGACAGCAGTGAATGTAAGTAGCAGTGTTATGACATGTCTGAGCGACCATGAAAAAGGCCAAATACTGTAGGGCCCAGAACCGGGCTGCTCTTCACACTGGCCCTGACATGAAGAAGATAAGAGTGAATAAACACAGTGAGCCGCAGTGGTCTCCTCCATTGTCGGTGCACTGAAGAGGCTTTTGTTTGGAGACATCTCTGGATTTATTGGTTTGTTCAGATTGTGTATATCTATGTTTACAGAAGGAGGAGAAACCAGACAAAGCAGAAAAAAGGAAAAAGAAGAAGCTGGTTAATAAGTTAGTTGGTCATTGTTCCATCATCTTCCCATCTGCCTGTGTACAATCATCACCATCTTTTAATCTTCACTCTCCAGCAGATAACACAGACAGCCTGGCTCCTTCCTGCTCAGCATGCAGATATGACCTATATCAAACTCTCTCTCTGTCTCTCTCCTACACACAAGCGCGCGCACACAGAGGCAGAGCAGGGCTGTCACGGCACACATATGAGTCTTGCCTGGCCTCTGAGGAAATGCGGCCCAGCTCCAGTCATAAATAATAATGGGATTGGCTACATGACATGTTGAGTGATGGGGCCCCTCTCAGAACTCATTTACATGGCTTTGTGTAGCAATCATCGGCCTGCTAATGTAGCGCTAAGCAAATGAGCCTTTTGGAATATTGTGCAATTTATCGCGAGTCAACTGGCACCGGGCGGGTGCTCTATAAATCACATGCTCTAACACATGCCCCAAATGACAGCTAAATCAACATGGAGTAATTGCTTTGAAATGTGGAGGAAGTGAGCAAGCAGGCTGGACAAAGCATCGATGGTGGCGGCGGTGGCAGGGTGCTGCTGGAAATGTAACATGCAGATGTTTCGGAGAACTGTTGCAACCTTGTGGGCCAGCGAATCGGTCCAGGCCAATGATAGGTTTGACCAATTTAAATAAAAGCAGAGCGCTCCGAGTGACCAGCAGAGGTAGTTACAGATGACTTGAGAACACCCACACACCCACATGCACCAGCGGCAGGCTGTTTTTGGACTATTCAGTGAATGGATGTCAGCTGCTTTCAATGAGTGACTGAATTGTGTGGGTGTGTGTGGAGGGGTCTGTTTGAGGCTGTCAGCACTGGTGAGTGAGTGTGTGTGTGTGTCTTGTGTGTGAGAGATTGTGAGTGAGCAAACACAATCCTGTCCATCAGTGTCTATTACCCTGACAGCGAGTGAGATTAATGACCACAGGGTCAAAGAGAGTCACACAATCTCCCCCCATGCGAATGCACGCACACACAAGAGGAACAGAGAAATATGATCACACAAACACACAGATGTACATGAACATTTTTAGACACAAGAGTGCGCAAAAAGAGGTAAAGAAAGATAAAAAGTTCAAATAAAACAGTATTTACTTCTTGACTTTTTGTTATACTTTAATAATTTAATATATCACATATAACACAACACATTCATCTATGTTACAATGAATCTGTCAGCAGCCAACATGACACATTCTTATGTTGTTTTTCTGACCACATGTTGAATCCAATGCCATTATTTTTCCTTTTTTTCAGGTTCTGGTACATGACTTTACATCTGGTAAATGCTGTACAGTACTATGGACAACAGCGACTGCTTTTTGTCTGCATTTAGCGGTGATTTGACAAACATCAAAAGTTCAGTAACTTTTTTTGTTACTCAAAGTTACCAGCAGCCAGGAGTTATGGCTGAATTGTGCATCAGCAGGATCAACCCAGTGTGTAGTCACATTTCTTGAAAGGTGCACGCTAGGTTTCATAGAAGGTTATGGCATAAGGTTAAGAGGAGTGGCTGGTTACGTCATAGGTTATAATGTAAATTTTCTGCTGAAGCATAATTCAGTCATTACAGTGAGCCAGAAGATCAACATAAATGGCTAAAAGGAGCTAAAATGCTCTGCAGATCTGAGGTAAAACGGGGATAGGATTCAACATATTAATCATAGCACATTTGGAATTTGACCAGTTGTCTTTGATTCAATAGATCAAACATATATGTTTGTTTAACAGCTAATAAAAAGACCCATTATTTTTGAAGATTTATTATAAGGATTTTTTCTAATTTACTTCACACAATAGTGTTCAAAAGAGCACCTCGAAAGGATCTATGATCTTTCCTGTTCAAATATAGAATGGTGTGCATTACAGGCTATAATATGAAAAGGATTCAGTCTGTAGATTTTTTTACCCATTTACTTTCAAATTTAATGACAATTTTTAAACGTCATTAGAGAAATTTAGCCTAAACTCCTCTTAAGATTATTCTGCTGCAGGGACTTTGGAAATGGTCAAACTCTAGCACTGACGTCCACAGGCTAACAAAAGTTAGCTGTAGTTCAGCTAGCCACAAGGTGTTTCAGGCATACCCAAGTAGGAGGAGACCTTCTGGCAGAACCTGTTAACGAGCATGGAGATATGGATGGATGGATCATTTAGCTTATTCATAGACCAAAACGTGTAAACATGACAAAGCTGCACCTGCTCACAGCTTTGATGTTTCAGGTCAAAAACCCTCCAGGTTTTCTACTCATGTTTTGGCAACAGTGGGTATCTGCTCGAATGCTTTACCTCCACATGGTACTTGCGACTGACAAATTGCTCCCACTTGTCTCTGCAACTTAGACGACATATTTAAAATCTTAAGGGTATATAATACTGTGGTTGGGGAAAAAAAAAGACTGACACACTAAGAAAAGTCCTGACCGACACTGTACATATACATAAGGACATATAATGTGTCAAAACAGCTGACTTCTTGGCAAGCCTTGGTCAAAGGAAGTCACTTTGAACAAAATGCCTTAACAACTCTGTTATTAACGATGCAGGCTGCTCAGCTATCTTAATTCCATTTGCATAATGAGCCGGAGCTGATAAGCCACTCATCAGAGTTAATGGAGTGGCTTTCATTAATTAAAACATCTCATTCCCACTGCTGGCTTCATTACTACGCCAGATGGTTGTCATTACACTGCTGTTTGTCAGTCAAAGACTTGACACCACACCGTCAAGGGCTAGTTAATATTACTAACAGAGCTGGGGGAGTTGGTACATGTGGGAATTAGTTTTGGGACCTAAATACCCCTGCAGCAAAGTTAGATTAGATCAGATGTGAAGTTTGCATGATGTTCTACTAGCTCAGGCCACCGTGATTCCTCATGTCTGACTTTTGTACCCAATACTTAGGGCAGCACTATTCACCCCTCACCTCTGAACGTCCTTTGTTCCCATGTATAATAACTAAAAAACTGTTGTTGCCTCGAGACACTGAACTTTCACACCCAGCAGGGCTGGCTCTGTCCCTACTGTGAACCCATGAGCCTCACCTGGGTCAACTTAAACCAATTTAGACCTTTCACTCCTCGTCTATCATCACATGCACTAATAAAAGAACTGACAGCAGTATCACATTTAACAGGGTTAGACAGAAAAGAGGCATATGCCCATCCTAAATAGAGCTGGACTCTAAACCAGGCAGCTTTACATTGGCAATGTTTCAAACCCAACGTCTGTGTCAAGCAATATACATTTAGTGGGAGATTCAGTATGTGCTTGTACTAAGTTCAATATTAGAAGCAGTTGAGGGTGGCCACGCATGTACAGTGCATAAATTGCACTGAGATATTTTGTTCCAGTAAAATTAGATTAGTTAGTTAGTGGTGTCCAGGATCCACAGGGATTGGACCCAGTCTGTCGTCTATATTAGTGTCACTCATTAATATATGATGTTTATGATTTAAGGAAGAATTGGAGTAAATGAGCTGAGTCTGAAAAGGATTTTGACTGTGGGACTGAGGCACGACCAGGCGTGGGGTTTCCCACACCGTCTTGTCATACACCGGATCTTTGGTGCATTTCAATAAGCTGCGATTCCAGGGCGATGATTCCCAAACTGAACCCAAGTTGCTGAGTAATTTCATCAGCAGTGAAATATTTGACTCACAGATTAGATTTCTTTCTGCAATTGAATTTCAGATTTTGTAGTGAATTACTAAATAAGTAGGCTAGACAAAACTATTTAAAAAATGCTGACTGTGGCCCAATAGAGTAGCTGCATCAATGTTTATTCATTGGGACTCAGTGATAAAATTATAAATAAATACCAAAACTGCTGTTAGTTTACCCATGCACGCAGTAGGATTAAAAACCATCAGTCCCCTTTTTGATCTATGAGGAGTTTGGTCTTAGAAGCTATTTGCTAAACTGGGGGGATTCCTACCATTCAAAGCTATACATTATGGTTGCACCCATCAGAACATTTTAGCATGCTAACACATTAAATATGATCTGATCTGCTAGCATCTAGTTCAGCACTGTGTCTCTTCATTGCCGTGAAGGTTCCCCCAAGGTTTGTGTTGTATTGCATTAAATTTGACAGGTATATTAAGTGCCCAAACACTGCACACGTTTTTTCCAAGTTTTTCCAAGTTTTTACAGCAGCAACAAGCTTTATGCATAGACTATATATAGTTGGATACAGTAACTAAATGGTTGGTGCTCTCTGGGGGGCTTGGCTATTTTGGTGACAAAAAGGAACATAATCAAACCAAAGATTGAATGTGTTGAGACAACTAGTTGTGACTGATATGAATCAACCCTAAAAAATAAAACTGAATGTTAAGTGATCACCTAATGCTACTATGACTGGTTAGAAAGCTGTACCTAACTGTACGAGTGCATACCACAGACACAGATAATGCCGCGGTCCTGCGTCGGTGACCCAGTGTTTTGATTTTTGTATTATTATTACACAGACGGGATTTCATCACGGTTTATCATTAATAGTCTTTTTGTTCATGGTTCATGTGATTTCTAGTCCTTATGTTTTGTCTCTTTGTTCTCTCTGGTTTCAAGTCAGTCATGTGAAGCCGTGTCTTTGAGTCTGAGTGTGTAAGTTTACTCGGTGTGTTTCCTGTTTTACTTTGAAAGTCTGGGTGTTATGTGAGTGTATTCGGTTTTGCTTTCTTTGTCTCGTAATTAATTCCTAATAAGTCCCAGCTGTGTTCCCCTTCTGTCTCCCGTTTCCTGATTATTCCGCCATGTATTTTAGTCCTCTGTCATATCCTTCTTGTTGTCGCGTTGTACCCTCATTTTGCTGTGTCCTCTCGTTGTGTCCCTGTTGGTTTTCCTAGCATGACTTTTCTTAGCTTCTAGTTTCCTGTTCCCAGTCCCTGTCTTAGGGAGAGTACACCATGGACAGGTTGCCAGTCCGTCACAGGGCTAACACATAGACATAGACAACTATTCGCGCTCACATTCACTCCCAGCTTTATTTGTTGTAACGGTTATTGTTTTAAGAGTTTTCCAGCAATAAAGCTGCGCTCTAAGTTACTCCCTGTTTCTGAGTCCACACAGCACTAGCCATGACAGATACCTGCTAGTAAGTGCCAAGGAAGCGACCAATAAAACACTCAGCAGTCAGCAATGCCACACTCGTCAATAAATATTATCATCAGTAAATATGAGCACCTCTATAAAAGCAGAAGTTCATGGACTGCATTGTGCTCTCAAAGCTTTTATACCCTGACCATTAAACTGGTACCTCCTGTACAGTTGTTGTGAAGGGGGAAATAGAATGAGACTTACTCACTTTTGGAGCCAGTCTCAAGTGGCCACTGAAGGAACTGCGGTTTTTTTAGTGCCTTCACAATGACTTCATTTTTCACTTATGTGATTTCATACTTTATTAAACTCATGAAATTGTTAGATAAATAAAAGAAATGCAGCATTCATGTTAGACACTGATATCCTAGGAAATTGTCAGTCTGAATTTGACCTTATGAAAGTCTCTTGGACAGAGCAGATAAAACATAAAATAAGCTGTTGACAGGCAGAGTCACCAAGATCAAACTATATGACTCACTTTCCCGGTAGGTCTGTGCAACAAGCAGGCCCGAAAGCTCACTCCTCCCAGCATGCAGCAGGAGGAAGACAGCTGATAAAGGCTGGGTGGTCTCTGCCTGCAGGGCTGCTCAGCCTGTGATTCTTTAGAGATTGTTCGATTCGAGCCTGTAGGACACAGCAACAGAGAGAGGGAGAGAAAAAAGTATATGCATGTCAGTGTGTGTGTGTGTGCGTGTGTGTGTGTGTGAGTAAGCGAGGGAGAGGAGGCTGAGGGGCGAGTTAGATTGGGACAACATTATCTTCTCAGCGTCACCTGGTAATTGTGCCTCGTTCTGTTCAATCTAACTGTCCATTCCACTTAGTCTCTCTCTAGCCCCCCCAAAAGCAAAAGGCTCAGTGACTACAGTGTGGTAGACAGCGCAGTCGAGTCATGCACACACACACACACACACACACACACACACATCACAGAAAGACTGGTTAAACAGACACGCTACAGACTGGACACAACACACACAAACCATGTGTGCGCATGTACACTCATTGGGCTCATGCTTAGTAGAGTAGAGGTGACTCTCCCCATAGTCCACTACCCTCCCAACACACACGCAGGCACGCACACACACATGCACACGATTCGTCACCATGCCCCGGACAAGTGGAACTGCTCTCTAGCTCACTGCTCCGAGGTTGAGGGGCTCCAATTAGTCGGCGCTGGCTCTCCTCGCGCCCCCCTTTTCCTCCTACCCTCCCTCCGATTGCCCGGCTCTGCTGTCAGAGCTAATCGAGCCGCTACCACCTCCCACCGCAACAGACAGGCCTTGTCACCGCCGCTCGGCAAAGGTCAGAGCCTGGCAATTAAAGCTACCCACTGGGGGGTGTGAATAGGGGTTTGGCAGCGGGGAGGGGGGAGAAACAAGGACAGTAGCAACACTGTACCAACCACTCATCATGATAACCAACAAGATTAGCTGTGGGGTGGTGAAAGCATGACACACATACTAAAGAACGTGCACATGCACACAGATGAATAAAAAAGCAACACATTGCATAGCTTTTTCCTTAGGTCAGAGGTTAGAGGTGAGGAGAGATAAACACACACAGGTGGAGGAAAAATGCTGACATCACACATCCACAATAGCATGATGCAAACGTTCTCATGGACATCAAAGTGACAGAGCAGACACCATCTCAATCCTCTGTTTAACAGTCTCCCTGCCTCTGTCCTTGTGCTCCTCACCTCACCTCTCCTCCTATCTCCCCTTCCTTGCCTCCCCCATTCTCTTCACGCCCTCCCTCCCTTCATCCCTTCAGTGCTCCTTCACTCCTAGCTAGACTAATCTGTGCCATCGGCCCCTCCTCTGCCATCCGTCAGAGCCCTCACATTGTTTTGACGTCTAGTTAATTCTGGCCCCGATGATTTATCAAACTCTTATTACGGCCTGCTGAAAGCCTCATTTATTGTCCTGATGTATGGTAATGATAGCCCCGTGCCACTGCCTGCCCTGAATCTTAACCAACGCACTTTTGTCCTCTCTCCTTGTCTCTTCCCTTCCTCATGGATCCCTCTTTCTGTCTCTCTCTGTATACAGCTCCTCTGTGCTGTTGCAATATTCTCAGTGGTTTTGCCTTGTTTTCTCTGTGGCTCTACACTCTCTGTTTTTGTGCTCCTGTGTGTCTCTGTCTCTTCTCTTTTTGGCTATTGTTTCCTCTTCTGAGCTATTCCATCAATGTCTCTTTTAATTCCCCCGTGATACTGAGAAGTCGGTCATCTCCTGTTCCGTCTCATTCCACCTGTCTGTCTCATTTTGAAATGAAAAGCCTTGATGCGGCTCGGGACAAAACTGGAATGCAGCCAAATGCTAAATATCACTGTCAAGGCCCTCTTCTCAACCTGATATGGATGCTCCACATCAGCTGATACATACACATCAGACCCCATAGTTACTATGGGGGGAAAAAAGAGTCATGAGACATTTTACTCCTGCAGCAGATCATCAAATATCGCAGATCTAGAATTACCCCCGCAGCCCTGACACACAAACAAAACACTCCTGCTGAATAATTCAGACTGCAGAAGGATCTTAGGGGCATTAGCCGTCGATGGAGTGCAATAAAAGCTGGTGAGAAATCAATGGTGCGAGACTACACTCATTGTCCACAAAGCAAGATCCATTCCTAATGTGTCTGCAGTTGTTTAAGTTGAAAGCTCCATATTCATTATTCCGATGTTTAATATCTTCCTCTTTGATGCTCCGGCTACAAGTTTATTCTACGGAAAGACACAAGAGGAGAAACTCTAAGAGTTTCTTTAATGAAAAGGCTTCTGTTAATGAAAAGGAGACCCATTAAGAGATTTTTTGATTGTATTTCCACAAGCCTTCAACTGTGCTGTTAAATGACAATAAATGAAATCAAATATGACATTCCCAGAGTGAATGGAAGCTCCCACAGGACCTGTGAAAAATTCACCCTTACTGCTTTCATAAGCATTAAGAGGATAAGCTGCTAATCAAGTGTACTTGATTACATGATCATCAGCAAAAGTGAGTACCTCTATAAAAGCATATGTTCATGAACTGTCCTGTCATTATTTCATGACAGTTAGGAGAACTTTCTTATCGGCATCTAAATAAACCAAAAGATTTCTGGAACAATGACCTTTGGAAAGACAAGAACGAAATGGGCCGTGTCCATGTTTGATGAAAACCAAACACTTCATATAAACAACATATCAACAACTCAAACACGGTGGTGGAGAAGTGATGATTTGTGCTTGTTTTGCACCCACTTGATCTGGGAGCTAAAAATTTGATTCTGTGAAATATTACAGAATAAAACGTGAATCCAAAAACTGAAGCTTGTGATCCCAAGCACAGCAACAAATCTACAAGAAAGTAGCCGAAAAAGAAAAGAAAGGAGGTGTTGCACTGGTCTAGTCAAAGTCCAGACCTGTACCCAAGCTACTGAATCGTGAGTTGTACGTAGCTTTTCACAGGTCTGCACAGAGTCCTGTGAAAATGTTCTCTTTCAGAGGTCACACCTCTCTAGACAGGAAACACACAACACATTCAGATGTGTATGAAAAAAATAACTCATTAATCAGAAGTGGCGAGTATTGGCTTGAATAGCAACGGTAACTAATGACTGGTTAACACTAGACTGACAGGCCTCTTTGTTGCCTTAATACAGAAACACCTTGAGTAGATCACCAGTTCCCCAAATGACACGATTGTGTCATTCATTCATATCTGCATTTTAAAAAAATTCTCAGAGACACATGATTGTTTTGTCTGTACAAAAATGTCATCATAGTATCCTTAAAAAGGCTGGCCGCTGCACTTTTGAGATAACGTTGCTTAACCAGAAGGAAAATGCATTTCACCTGTGGATCTACATACATTTGGAGTTCTAGTGAGTTTATACTGCATGGCAGCATCACGTGTGTGTGGGATGATCAAAAACAATAACAGAGACCATATTTAATGTGATGAAAGATTATGATGCAACAATGTGGCTGAGAGTATTATATTATTTATTGTAACAATGGAGCTCTGTGACTCAGAGGAGCAACTATTTGAGGCTTTGACCACATAGTCAAAACAAGGAAAAAATGCTGCTTAATAACAGTAGCAAAAGTTGTCCAAGTGTAATTCATTACTTTTCTGTTTGACAGCCGGTCTCTCTAAAAGCAATCATTACTCAGGCTATGTGATGGTACATCAGAGAGAGGGGTCAGTGACCCACACAGCTCCCAGATGTACTGTATTTCTGATGATAATATCTTTTGACATGTTTGTGTCTCACTAGTTTCCTGACCGTGTTGTTTACAGAATGGAAACATGTCTAAAGCTGCGATCTCATGAATTAAAAAAAACAACCCACTCTGAATATGAGTGTTTTCATGAAGGCCATGCAGGAATGAAGTGTTATTTACAAATATTGTCATGAAGACTTTAATGTGTCAAATTCCATCCTCTCCTTCAGACCTGCCTCCTGCTTACTGATCACTCTGTAGTCTCTGTCCACCACCACAGTGTTGCCTCCTGCACTGACGCCTGAGGGGACTTTACTTACTTAATTGGCCTGTAACTTTACCTTAATGTCTCCGAGCATCCCATTCAAACAGAGGCTAATGAAGAGTGAAGGCTGCCTGTGTACTGCGGCCCGCAGCAACACGAAACACATGTGGCTTCAGCGGTCGATGCAGCTGTGGTACAATTGTCCGTATATAGTCTTTATATATATATATATATATATATATATATATATATATATATATATATATATATATATATATATATATATATATATATATATATATGTGTGTGTGTGTGTGTGTGTGTTTGTTGTGTGCCAAGGAAGTTGGGATCACTGGTGATGTTAATGGCTCCTGACAAACTGGCGAAAGGGACTAACAAGGAAATTGAGATCATATCAGTAGACATGTCGGTTACTCACAATGCACAATGCATACCCACAGGAAAGCACACACACACACACACACACACACACACACACACACACACACACACACACACACACACACACACACACACACACACACACACAGTTGTTTCGTTTTCTCTTCTCCCTCCCCTCCTCTCCCTTCTCCCTCTTGCCGCTGAAGGACATGTAGTGAGTGAGGTCAGGCATTAGTACTGTTATCTGATGACTGTGTGTGTGTGTGTGTGTGTGTCTGTGGTGGTCATGCTATCTATCAGCCAGCTGTCTACCAGGACTCTCCATTAGGCCTTGAACCTGAGTGATGGCTGCGCGGGTCCTCTACTCACAGCGTCACATGCCCATACACCACCCTGACTGACACACACACACACACACACACACACACACACACACACACACACACACACACACACACACACACACACACACACACACACACACACCTGGGGCTTCAAATGAATGGTACTGTGCTATGCTTCACATGTCACACTGACAAGGCTCTATCGCACACACATGCACACACACATACTCATGCGCGTGCACACACACACGCACTTGCTGATCTCTTCAGTCAGCACACAGGAGCTGCCGGTGGAGCTGTAGTTAGATCTGACTGCACTTTGCTGGTGACTTCATTAAAGAATATGTATTGTGCCATTAGGCAACTGGAGGTCACCTTTAGTGTCTCAGCTGGTCTAACACACCATTCGTTCTCACACATAAAATCCAATCATCTCTTTCTCTTTTTCTCTGCCCCCCCGATTCATCCATCACCCCGTCGTTCTGCTCTCCTTGACCTAATTAGGGAAGTGATAGCTGATCTTTCACCTTTCAGTGATGTCACTCGCAGGCTACTTCATCAACATCGCCTCTCCCTCTCTTTCCTCTCCTGCTTTTTCATTCTGTATCACTTTCTCAGCCCTCTCCTTCTTCTTTTCTTCACCCTCTCATCTCATCTCCCCTTCCGACGCCCTGCCATCCATTTATCTAACACCCTGCAATCCTCTCTCTCTCTCTCGCTCCCTCACCTTGCCATCCTCCTCCACCTCCACCTCCCTCCACCTCTACTCCACTTTTCATCTCTCCTCTCCTCAGCTCCTTATTGCTCTATCAATCTCTCTGACAGAAGATCAATATCAGCTCCACGGCTGCTTTTCTTCCCTTCCCTCTCCACCCCTCTCTTCTCACTTTCAAGCACATCTCCTGGTCTGCTGTAGGATCCGTTTTAGTAGGAAATGTGGCTCTCCATTAGCTCTCTCCCTCGCTCTCTGTGGCTGTTAACCATTTCCATCACAGTTTTACAGCCCGCTTGCTTTTAGCTGTTATCAAAAGGGTAAACACCCACTTGTTTTTTATTTCCCGTGGGCCTTATTTTCTTTCGTTCTTTTTTTTCTTACATAATTCCATGTGGTACTTCTGAATTATTCATGACAGGAGGGTACCTATGCTTGATGCATGCTTGTGTCTGCATTTCAGACCAGTTAGTGTGAATTATAAATTGGCGGGGTTTGTATAGGAAAAGTAGAAACTTCATTCAAATTGTTTACCAAACCAAAGACTAAAAAAAGAGTAAACTAAAGCAGAAAGACTTTTTTGGCTTACACAAAGAGCTTTTTTCTCCCTCACATGTACTATGCACCAATCAGCCACAACATTGGAGCCACTTATCATCTTGCTACAGTGTAATGCCCCTGGCATTCATTTACAGTTTACTTTGAAATGTACCACCCACCTAACACACTGCTACTGATGATGGTACTCCCCGATGGCGGCTTTCTTCCCCCACAAAGGAATATGCACCCGTTACACTGCAAAAAGCTTTATTTAACAGCTTCAAGAACGTTAAAGAAGATCACAAGGCGAAGACCTGGCTTCTAAATTCCCCAGATCCCGATCTGATTAAGGAGCAAAAAAAAAAAGGCCATGGAGACCCTACCCTACACCTCACGTGAGTTAAAGCCACAGTGCCGCAGAAGACTCTCAGACATCCTGTGTGCATACTCATACCCATGGGAGACCTCTGAGAAGGACTAACATAATTTTTATGTATAAAAAAATTATAGTTTTAATGGAACAGCTGATGAATTTATTTGTTAACCTGCTAAGATGTTACATGAATGTCCCATGGGGTTAATCCATACTGAACGAGAATGAGTCGTTCCTTGTTTTGAAGCTTAGTGTAGCCTGTTGGTTGCAGACTTTAGGCTCTGGTTGCCTAGGTAACCTTTAAATGTATTAACAGCATTCTTTACTCTCATTGGCAGTCATTTCAATCACTCGCTTCAAGGATAATAAGAGTTTATCTCAGGCCCCGCCCCCTGCCCCGTTGCTAACATTTATTGTGGCAGTAGTTACTTGAAGTCATGGGGTACTATCAGCTTTGTATGGTTTTTGTTTGACGTTTCCAGCATCAATATGCTTCAAAGTCAATGAGCCTGCTGCAAACATCTTGATAGTTTTAATCCTGTGTATAAGTCGTCATTGTTGATGAGCCTATGTTGTGAAGAAACTGGACAACAAAAACTGACAGGACTTGAAAGAACATTCTGATTAGGTCAGGGGTCAGGGGATCATTACTGATGATGGCTTATACTTTAACAAGGTTAAAAATGGTTAATAGATGTGAAGCTCCAGTGTACAATGCACAGCAAGCTGAACTTATATTTTTGGATGGTCTGAATGTAACTTCAGTATCTGCATATGAATATGGACTCAAACCATCAGTTGATAATGATCAGGCTATTTATTATCTTTATAAATGTTTCCTTACTAGTAAACAATGACTGGTGCACAGAACAGAAAATGCCTGTTGCCTTCCCTGGGGGAGTAGGATGTGTTTGTGTTTCAGTTTAGCTCTAGTCAGGCATCACTTCTTAGTGTAGCAGACAGTCCAAAGTCATACTGGTATCATTTTCAATACACTTGTTGTTTAAGGAGTTTGGAAAGAAAGTGACTGGACTTCTTTAAGTTTCTCCAAGACGTTTCACCTAGTCCAGTTATTATCTTTCCAAGCTCCTTAGACTACAATCAGCTGGATGACTGACAACCTACATTTATATTGTTTCTTTCACAGTAAACTATGGCCTCTTATTAATCATTCAAACACTCTGCTAAATCAATTTTACATTTACCTTCAGGTAATCTCCCCAAATGAAACAGAATGCAAACTTTCACTTTATTTTATGCAAATAAAAGGACTTCTTTTTAAAGTCATCCACACATTTTTTACAATAAGCAAACCTTCAACAGTTTGATGGACAGCTGCTGTAAGCCGCTGTGGATATGAGTGTCATAGCTGCTTTTATCAAGTACCTGGTAAGGTGCCCTCTGTGGCTGTGGCGTAGCATCCCGACCCTCTGAGACAGGTTGCGACACGTGACGTCCATGCCAAAGCAGCAGTCAGACAGGCTGTGCTGCCAGCCTTTCCAATTACAGAGACATTAGCAAGCAGCGAGTGGCAGCTAATTTGACAAGCTGAAATGATGCCCATTCATATCCACCCTGCTTCACTGGCCCAGGGTAAATATTTCCCCAAGCTCAGTATAAATAGAAAGACAATATTTGAACAGCTGAGAGGAGAGACAGAGAGAGTGAGGAAGGAAAGGTAGTAGAAGGGAACTGAAGAAGAGATCTTAATCCTTTATGTATACATGCAATCCATATTCATAAAGAAGCTGCTGCTAAAGGTGAAACTAGAGGGTTGCTTCACAGGAAAGAAATATTATCTAATACAAGAATCTTGTGGTCTAAGGGGTGATATTTGTTGAACCTGGGATTACAGGTGCAGAAGGAAAGCTGATAACAGATTTATTTAAAAAAGTAACAAGCTGAAACTGAGCATCTATTACTACTGGAACCCCATTTACAGGTTAGGACAGTGTGAAAATAAAAACAGGATGCAATGATTAAAAAAAATAAACATGTTGATGTTGATGTGACAGCGCATTAAAAACAGACACAAGTGAAAAGTTTGCTCATGCAAAGTGGAAAATTGTCCTGTGGTGTGACCAATCAAAATTTCAAATTCTTGCTGGAAACCATGGAAACCGTGTCATCCGGACTAAAGAGAAGAGGGACCATAAGAGTACGGTGGTGCAACAAAGTCAAGTCAATTTTATTTGCATAACTCAATATTGCAGTTGCCAAAAGGCTTTACAGACACACACGGGAGAGAGAGAGAGATCATTTGTCAGCGATGTAACATTATTTAGAGGGAGGCTGCTCCAGAGTTTGCGGCCACGATCAACAAAATTTCCACTGTGTTATCAATTTCGCTCTTAATTTGACAGTGGATAATGTGCAGGTGTGGGTCAGGGCATAAACTGACAACTTGCAGCAATGTCACACGGTTCAAGGGTTTTGTGTAACATTGATTTAAAGCCAATCCAGAAGCATACTGGGATCCAGTAGTTCAGGTAAAATATGCAGCCCTATTTATCCTGGTCTGGGACCAACTTTAGTAGTCGCTTGTGACTCCCTGAGTCTCCTTTATTGTGTCTAACTTGTATGTGTTAACCACTACACCACAGATCCTCCCGCTGACTGATTCTGAATTCACAGATTATGGGCTAACTAACACGTTGCAACAATGCTAACTGATTTTTAGCATAAAAAAGTAGCGGCAGTATGTACAAAGAGATGTCAGTGAGAGTGATCCTGTTGCATATGTGTCTCTTTCTCAAGATCCAAAGGGATTTACTAACGCATGGGATGTGCAATTCACTGCCAGTCACGCTGATAATTAGCACTGTGCTTAATATTGAAATGAAGTGATTGCACTTGTGTTTAGAAGACAGCAAAACTTTTTCAAATCAGGCGTAACTAACACACCGAGTGGGCCCAATATTTGGTTTTACGACAAAGTAAAATAATTTCGATTTTGCTGCAATTTAGTTTCAATTGTTAGTTGTCATTAATTTTCAGCCTTAAGGAACCACATTTGTTTTAATTCACATTAATTCAATTTTATTTACAAAGCACTAAATCACAGCAACAGTCAGCTCACTGTGCTTTATAATGTAAGGTAAAGGCCCTGCAATAACACAGAAAAACCCAGCAGTCAGCACTCAGTGACAGAGGGAAGGAAAAATTCCCTTTTAACAGGAAGAAACCTCGGGTAGAACCAGGCTCAGGGAGGGGCGGCCATCTGCCTTAAAGGGCTGGGGGTCAGGGAAGGAAGACACCCTGTTCCTACATGTTCTAACAACATATGTTTGTTTTTGTTCAGTACAATTAAATTTATTTGAAAGCCAGACTGAATTCATTGAGGATGTTATGTTTAGTTAAATGTGTGCTGAGATTTGCTAGGACTAAGGATATTACTGTTTCTTGAAAAGAGTTTTGACCAAGGTGATTTTGAACACAGGGAAAGAATAATGTAGTGGGACTCGTTAATGATGGTTGATTTTTAACAACTACAGTTCAAAAGAGGAGTGGGGACAGGATTAAGTGGTGAGGTGGAGTTTTTATTCACAGTCTCACACAGTTCTGACAGAAATGAGAGAAGTTTTGGTCAGAGCTGGTGATTTTACACAAGGTTGTTCTGTAAGAATTGCAGCTGTTTGAGATAATAATACCTGTTCTGTTAAAAAACTAGGCAAATTCTTCACATCTTTTAGAAGAATGATTGAGCTGTTCCTTGTCTTCCACCTTCCTTGGTTGATTAAAAAGCATGAGGTCATGGAGGACAATACTCTGTTTTCTTATTTATCTGTATTTTTAATTTTATAAATTTATTCTATCTGGCTTTTCTGATAGCTTCTTTTATGAGATGTAACAGATTTTTTTATGAGCCGGATGATGGATAGTTTGAGCAGACTATTTAAATGTATATTAGATTGAGTAAATTTGTTGTTATTTTTTGTAATAACCGCTTGTTTCGCTGGTGTCTTGGGCCCTGCGACATAGTCTTTTTGGCACTTTGGCTGGTCATAAACCTCTCAACTTTTGTAACCTGGCATACTGCGCTGCAGACGCAGTTGCAGCTGCAGCTGCAGCTGGGTTGAAGACACGAGGGTAAGATTGTCAGTTTTTCCCACCGTTTTAATGATATTTCAGCACAGAAGCTCAGAGACATACAGATATACAGAGGGAGATGTTGGAAAAAACTTGAGTGCGTGACACGTATTGTTCATGGAGAACACTGCAGCGGCTTCCTGCACCTTAACGGTGGGTATAAATACAAGCGACAAGTGTTCAATTTTATTTATACAGCGCCAAATTACAACAACAGTCGCCTCAAGGCGTTTTATATTGTAAGCTAGACCCTACAATAATACTTACAGAGAAAAACCCGACAATCTTATGACTCCCTGTGAGCAAGCACTTTGGTGACAGTGGGAAGGAAAAACTCCCTTTTAACCTCCGGCAGAACCAGGCTCAGGGAGGAGCGGGGCCATCCGCTGCAACCGGTTGGGGTGAGAGAAGGAAGACAGGATAGAAGACATGCATAAAAGGCAAGGTTGCAGCAGCGAGCGAAGCAATCATTGTAGCAGGTATACAGGGGCGTTTGAAGTAGCGTTGTCCACAGATCATTAGCAGGGTTCAACTCATACTTAAATTTGAGGTCTATGCAAACCATCACAATGACACACAGGCTTTAGGAAGCGCAGTGGAAACCTTAAAGAAGATCTTAGAGATTTTATTAGTCCAAAAACACAAATGTACACGGCCACTTCATGAGAATTCTACCAAGGATGTGGAAGGCAAGTCACATAAAACTTTTTTGCAAGTTGGGTACTCACATTATCAATAATTGTCTGCATACATGCTAGCGTAGGCACCAGTCACACAGGCCTAGAAACCAGCTGGTGAGGGAAAAATCCATAATTCCTGCCTGTTTTCCAGCTGTCACTTGGTGAAGTTGGCTGCAAACACAGTGCTTCACCAAAAACCTCTCTGTGATAGCTTTGATGGCTAGCAGATTTCTGTGGTTGCCAATAGTTTGCATGGAAAGCACAGAAATAAAATTGCTTCTCTTTTCCTACTTATTACACTTAAACTGTACAACTCTGCAGGATTACAATTTCTTTGGATATTTTGATAACCCTCCTCTATCACTGATATATATCTAACATATGTGATAGCTTTTAAATTGCGATAGACCTCCAGTCCTCAAAGACAGATGAATTGGGAGATTGTGGAGACACTTTACTGCAATAACCAAAAATGAAACTCTCCTGGATAAGTAAGCAATACATTTCATACAGTAGTTATTATATCACATAACTGATGAAACAGCACAGTGAAAATATGATAAACAACATACATAAAAGCCCGCTGCAATAACACAAAGTATGTCTGAGGAGGTGAGTGATTAACTCTGGTGCATGGATGGTTTCCCAGTCTTTTGACTTCCTCACACTGGGAGCCAGTCCTCAGTTATTCACCATGCTGTTCCATTGTCCTGTCATATGGATGGATGGGACAGAGAGCAGCCAGAGAGGCTGAAGCCAGCTCTATTATGTATTACATTCTGCTTGTGCACTTACTCCCACTGCACTCTGTCTCCCCTAACTCCCATCCCTGCATCCTTAGACAGAGAGACAGGCAGAAATGCTCATTGTTCCCTTGGGGCCTCTATTGATCCTGCCAATCACTTCATTTACTGCCTTATCAATGCTGACTCCCACCTCTATTCCCGCCGGTCCAGACCCCGATCAATTCGCGTTTGGCTGACTGCATGTTTGGCTGAGTGCATGTTCGACTGAAAGCGCATGAAGAGAACAAAGCACACACTTGTGCACACACATATACATAGAGACTAACACACAGGCCTGGAGAGAGAGCACACACACACACACACAGATGGATCATTAATCTTGCCCAAAGACAGGTGTCAGTCAAAGAAGGTCAGATTGAAGGAAAGCAGAAAGAAGAAGACAGAGAGAGAGAGATGTCATAAAACTGGCAGGTGGCTGATAACTGCATGAAAACCCATCACTTATTAGTCAGTGTCACACAAACACACACACACATACACCAACCCACACTGAGATTTCTGCTTTTAATTCTTATTGGCCATCAGTGTAACAGATGTGAGCAGGATTGTTAAAGCTGGTGTATTAATTTCGGCACAGACTTTTAAGTTATACAAAGGTTTAAATTATACAGATTTTTAGAAAACTTCATGTCAAATATTCTTTCCGCAAGATTTCCCTGGAGGTACAATCTGGCAATGTGCATGTTTCTCCAGATCCAAGCCATCTATTAAATCTAGTAAAATAATGAATCAAATTAAAAATGACTTGGAAAGCCTAATGTTCTTAAAAAAAGGTGCATGATTTAGCGGTTGAGTCAAATATCAGAAACAAAGAGGAGAAAAGAGAGGAAAGGATGTGGGTGGGAGCGCAGGATGAAAGGGATTAATGATTTTAACAGAATTCTCCGGGGAGTTTTTATCCCATGACAGTGCAAAACTGCAAAGTGAGGTGACTCACTTTATTTGCTTGTTCTTAAGGGTTTATATGGCTATATCTTTTCCTTCAACGAGAACCTTTCACCAAGACGCCTCCTGCATGGAGAAACTAATCGCATGCATTGCTCAGCTGGGATTTTGGCCCATTCTTCCACAAAAACAAACTTCAAATCCTGAACGTTCTGTGGCCCCTTTTATGAACTCTGAGCTTTAGTTCTTTCCATAGACTTCCATTTGGATTCAGCTCAGGTGATCAGCAGGGCCATTTCTTTTCTCTGAAGCCAACTGAGAGTTTCCTTGGCTGTGTTTTGAGATCATTGTTTTGCTGAAACGACCATCCTCGTTTTATCTTCATCATCCTGGTAGATGGCAGCAGACTTTTTATCAAGAATGTCTTGGTACATTTTTCTAGTCATCCTTGCGTGTTAATATCTCCAAACTTCACTGTTGGTGTGCAGTGCCTTTTGACCTGCAAACATGGCGTCTATAATGGCATCTGACCAGACTATATTCTTACAGTAACACTCCTCAATGTTCTTTTTCTTCAGCAATGGAGTCTTGCGTGGTGAGCGTGCATACAGGCCATGGTGGTTGCATTACTTTCCGTTTACTTTTAAACAGTTGTACCTGCTGATTCCAGGTCTTCCTGCAGCTCTCCACAAGTGCTTTTTGGCTCTTGGACAACTCTTCTGGTAATTATTTTCTTCCTCTGTCTGAAACCTTGCAGGTCTTCTTTGGTTTGTGGTAAAATGATGTTCTTCCTCTGGATTATGACCCCAACAATGCTCACTAGAACCGCAGTTTAGTAATTTTCCTGTAACCAAAGCCATCGGTATGTTTGCAACAATAAGGTTGTGATGGTCTTGAGAGAGCTCACTGATTTATACCCACACAAGAAGCATGTCATGATATGCTTCTTGTGTGACACCTTGGTCATGTGACACCTTGTTATAGGCCCTCAGTTGGGACTGAACCAGTTGATGTTAATTTACACTAAGTGGGAGGATTGCTTTCTAATCACTGATAGAATTCAGCTGGTGTCATGACTTTCCCTGCCTTTTTACTCATCCTTTTCTTCATGTGTTCAATATTTCTTCCTCTGTCATTTCTTATTATTATGCACGTGTACATGTAACACATTACAAGAACAATCCTAAGACTGTTTAATGCTATAATTTTACAAAAAAAGGAAAGGTTTCTAAATTTGTGGTGGATAAAATCTGTTGTAAGTAATGCCGGTATTCAAAATATACATGTTCATACCAACGACAAAAATTTGCAAAAGAAGAATATGAGTTCTAAAGAACCTTGACGCAACTGTTGTCTCGATTTGGCACAGTGTAAGTTAAGCTGAACTGAAGATGATGCCAGTAGATGCTAACCGAACCATAATCCAAGGGGTGCTGCTGACTTGGTTGTTGTTAAAGAGGTTAAGCAAACTGGCAGGATAAGGTTGTTAACAATAACACGATTCTGTAGCATTTGCTGGGCGTAAGGCAAAAATAAAGCTAACATTTACTTAAAGTTTTTTTAAATTTTTTTTTAAAAACAAAAACTGCACAATTAAAAAAGGACAGGACAAACGACCCTTTCATTCCACACACTGTGACCAGTCATTCAATAATTAAGTAGCACTGGGCAAAAACTCACATGATGTGTTAAAAAAAAGATTGAAGCAGGATGTAGACTCAATAGATTGAATATCATCTGCTCTGAATTTTGCTTGATCCAAGGTGCCAATAGCACCTCATATGTGAACACTGGGAGCATGGCGCAAACGTTATGTGTATAAATGCCCATAACCTAATCAACCCTTTAAAGGCCCTGGATGTTTGAAGTGCAGACTTTGTTCTTAGTTAAAAAGAACCAGGGGACTGTTCTCAGTTACTGTCCAAAACATTACAATGTTTTGCCGCATACACTCAATAGTAGAAGATGATAAAAAAGAAAACGAACTACAGCTGAAGGCAGTGATGAAGGGTTACTTTATCCCAAAATGTCAAAAGCTTTTGCCCAATCGGTGTGCTAAATTTCACAACTTTTTATCTAAGGATTCAAAGAGCCACCAAAGGGTCCAGGGGCACATAAAGCAAAAAGGCAAGACAGTAATGATCCCTTGGCAACCTTTTTTGTCAGTTCCACAACTTGGAATATAATGGTAAATGTCTGTATCAAGGGAAAACATCTGGACTTGTATGTCTGTCAGGAATGTCTAACTAACGAATCCTGAAGAACTGTGATGAGTAGTTATTTTTCTCTTTGTCCCTCTCTTCTTCCCTGTTCTGTCTCACGAGCTGTCTGCACTTCTCATCTCCTGCTGAGCTAATATGTCCAGGATTAATAAATCACAAGTGACATGTGAGCAGTGGCTTGGCACTGCACGGACCCGAATAGTCTCTGATTGAAATCATTTGTTTAAATCTGTCATTTCCAGCCCTGCAAGTAACGTTTTGAGATTCCACAGCATGACAAAGCTGTGAAGCTGATGTGTGGTTGAATAAATCTGTACTTTCTATTCCCCCTTCGTGGGTGGCTTTTGAAAACAGATACTCATGGACCATCTGGGTCTTGGTGAAGCAACCAACTTATTGCTAGAAAAACATGTCAGCTACCCTGGATCTTCTGAGTGTGACATAATACATGCTTAGCAACAGCAAGTTATTGTGATGCTGTTAATAATGTCCCTGCTGCTTTTTAGATTTTACTCTGTGGTTCTGAAAACCTGATAAAACAAACTGGTATGTGTTTCTACATGAGATTTTAAAGCATCCTTTTCTTTTACCTGTCTTTACCAAATAAATAACACAACTTGGTGATGGTGAGAGCGCTTACATAACTGGCCAGTAGCTGTTGAGCTAATGTTGCATTCAGAGGTGTGTAGCCCAGCAGTTCATCAGTAACAGCAGTCTTTCTAGAAGTGAGTATTAGCATGGAAACGACATTGAGGAACCCTTCCATGTCATTGGGAAATAGAAACTGTATGAAATGGAGGGGGAAATTGGGGGGGGGGGGGGGGGGGGGGGGGAGAAAAACCTTTGTTTTTCTACTCTTTCAAACAAAGAAAAAAAGCCTTAAAGAGCTGTCAAACTTCCCAGCTTTCACTACTTGGATGTGTAATTCTGTCAGATTTCAGATTCTTTAAGTTTTATGAGATCTAGACCGATACACTACCTACTTCACTTTTGTGCAGTTCTTTAAACAATGACAAATTCCACTCTTTTGGACACTCTTGCTCACAATGCCCTAAAGAGTAAGATCTGAACAATGCCAGCTGTAGAGGGTTCTCGTATAATACCATCCACACATTGCTTGAGAGTTGGCCACCATATCTGAGGCAATACAATCAATGGTTTTGGGGAAAAATATAGCTGGTAATTCCAAAGAGGATTTTACAAAAAAGGCAATTGCCTTGGTCGCTAGCAGATTGATGCAGTTGCCTGTAGTTTGCATGGAATACACTGGCTTGTCTGCAGACTAACTACAGCAAAGCAGCAGTAAAACGTGAAAACGTGTGACACAGAGAACATTTTGCTTTATGGCAAAAGCTGTCTCTCAGTGATGCAGTAAACATAATTCAAAAGGTGTAACTTTTACTTTGAAGACCAGTGGTTTCCATTTCTGGTTTGACTTGTACTTCTCATTTTTGACTTTGAGAGTAGTTGGTGATGCATGTTCCATGCAAACTACAGGTCACTGCAGCAATATGCTAATGGGAAAAGCTATTGCAAGGAGATTTTTGAAAGCTGGTAGGGAAATATACATTTTCTACCAGGGAGACCAACTGGTAGGCCTGTGTGACTTTGTGGGGCTTTAGCCATATATTTCCCAGCAACTGCCATCAGCTTCCAGGAACCACTCGCCAACTTGTCAGGGAATGCACATTTTTTTCCTGAAGACTACTGGTTATCAGAGGTTCACTGACTGGTCTCCTGTGTGACTGAGGCCTTATTTACCTGACATTCCTTTGGTCATCCGTGACTCTCACACACCAAAAATGACAGATGGTGTCTGTGAAACCTCAATAGGTGCAATTTTTTTTTGCCCCCATTAAAAACATCCAGTCATAAAAGTTATTATTTATAAAAGTTTGCCTATTTAGCATGTGGCTAAAACCCAGTGACCTGGTGGATGATTAGACGAAATGATTGGAAAATTATTTTCACATTAATTTGCCATTAATTTTGCCCTTGGGATGTTGTAAATGTATACTATGTCGAAAGTACGGTTTCCAGAGTCAGTCACGTGGGCTTCCACACAAACATTAATTCAGACTGATTAATCATCTTTCCAGTTGAAAATAAATATAATTTCCTTTGCTTCATTTGTTACTTTCCTAAATGGGTTTATTCATTCTTCTGCAGCCCACCCTGCCTCCATCCTTAGCTGCCCGTGTAGCCACATCGTGCTGCCAGGGCAGCCAAAAACCCAGGCCCAAAACCGAGGGCCCCCACCGGCCCCTGCAATGGAAAGCAGATGGCTAGTCTTCTGACGGCAACCAGCAGTCCAAGAGAGGAAACTTCCCATTCGCCATCATCCATCATTGGGATTGGGAGTGGAGGAGGGTGCGTGGAACTAAGGAGGAGGAAAGACAGAGCAATGGCTGACACACCGTGTCTGGTCTCTCTCAAGCTCGAATGCATGGCACATTCATGGCTCGCACTCATGCACACATGTAAAAACACACATGCATACACATGAGAAATGGTTCTTGCTTGTAGTTGCACACACACACACACGTGTTCACATGCGCACACACACAGACACGCACGCATAGACTCATGGTTTTGAGCACAGGGTCAGGGTAAAAGTACTTTTATGGGCAAGAGAAAGGAGCCGAGAAAGAGAGGTAATCACTGTTTCTGTCTGATAGTTGCCTTGATTCCCTTTTTCTTTTGTCCTGTGATGGCCTTGTTGTCCTCCCGTTAGACCCCATGAGATGTTAAAAGATAAGAGGTAAAAATGAAAGCTCAAGAAGAAGAAGGAGGAGGGAAGCGTACCTGACAGCTGAAGATCATTAATCACTGTCAGACTTGAAAGGAGAGGAGGGAGGACCAAGCAGAGGAGGCGTGGGTGGCGTTTGACGTGGCAACACACACACACACACACACACACACACACACACACACACACACACACACACACACACACACACACACACACACACGTGCCCTCACTCCTACATGCATTCAACTTTGCACATTCCTTCACAGACCTCATGCACCCCTCTCCCTCTGTTCACATCAGTTATTCGCTTTCCCCGAAACTTCAAAATAGTGCTGAATAAAAATGACACAGAGAAAACAAACAAGAGAAAGAGCGAAAGAAAAAAGACACACACACACACACACACATACATATTCACTCATGCACACGCCAGAAGCCCTTCATGTCTCTGCATCGCTGACACTAATAAGGGCTGCTGAGGGTTTGACTCTGCGCGGCAGGCCGCCACAGCACAGCAGGGATGGCCATTCACAGCCTGTCAACCCGCCCCGCTGCAAGAGGCATCAACAAAGAGCCACAGAATGTGAGACTCTCTCAAAAGAGATGACAGCGACACAGTGACTTCAAATCTCAAGCATGCGGGCATACACAAAAAAGCAGACGGACCCCTGCAACACCACCGCCCTCCCCACCGACGCACACAAGCATACACGCACACACACATCCTTGTAATCCGCTCTCATCCTGTCCTCCTTCCTCTGTGCAGCGGGACAGCAGCTGGCCTGTCCGATTGTTAGTCACACTGATGAATCTGCTCAGCTATGTCCAAATCCTATCCTCCCACCTTCCTGACTCCCTTTAGCGCTTTTTTCTTAAAAATTACAACTCTGTTTCCAAAAACGCAATCAGAGAGAAAATGATTTGCAAGTCATATTACATCATATCTGTACCTGAAAATAGCACAACACACAACAACCTAGACAACATATCAAACAGTGAAACTAAAAATAAGTTAACTTCATGCCACATTATATATCACAAAAGTGTGGACAGGGGCATGTTTATTACTGTGTTGCATCGCTCTTGGTGCTAGTGATCGGACTTGATGAGAATTTAGTGATTCTGATTCATTGGGTTCTCACTGACTTTTGAGAGCCACCACCATCACTAAGCAGCAGTTTAGTACTTTACTTTCCAAGGAAAGTAATTCCAAGGGATTGGACTACTGGGAACCAGTGTGCTACAAGAACCAGTTCTCAATTCCCATCCCTGCTTGGTGCTGTAGTGTGGAAGGCTAAATACTTTCCTTCTTGCTAAAGGACTTCAGCTTTGAGTCTGGGAACTCCTTTGTGATACTTTTTGCTTCTTTAAGTGTGTTGGGGTACACAGCATGACAGGTCTAAACTAGGTATTCTATGTATTGTTCAGAATCAGAGGGGTTTTTACATTTGTGCAGGTGTACTGATCCACCGCTGTACTACCAGAGATGCTCGTTGTTGTACTGTGTTCTGATAACAAACTTGATGGCCCCTCTCCTCTTTAGTCCAAAGGTCAGTGAACTCCCCAAAAGGGAGTTTGAAATTTGGAGGCAATTTTTCCATCTCAGTCCAAATCCAATGAGTTCAGGATTAGAGTAGGCACATTTTTAAACCCCAATTTTTTCTTTATTGAACCTTCTGAAAAGAAATGAATTATATATTTGCTTATGTATGTATATCATTTTTTCTATATCTGCCATTTTTGTGCAATTTATTTTGGTTGTTCGGGGAAAAGAAATCACACTGATGATGTAGAGGTCTCAAAAACTCAAGTACTAAATAGAAGTCGGAACCACCAGACATCCCCGATTTGATATTATCACAATACTTCATTCATGATACGATATTATTGTGATTTTTAACATTGTGCAATATGCACAGCAAGCTTCCTGTTCTACAGGAATATAAACAGAATACAACCAGCTGAAGTTGAATTGAGTCCCCTTGAGTTGTGCTTACTGATAAAGACTCATTCAGACTGATGGCCACATGTTGGCAATCTGAGTGCATTTATAAATTCTTCAAATCTGGTAATGAGTGCCTGTCTCGAAGGGAGGCTCTAAAATCAACACATATTTTGTGGCTGAGCCATTACCGCTCTACTTGCTGAAGTAGAAGGCAGCTTTGTAAAGCTAAAGATAACCAGTGATGGATGGATTTTGCAACAAGGTCTCATCTGAACGACCAGTGTTGGTCAAGTTACTTGAAAAAGTAATCAGTAACTAATTACTGATTACTTCCCGAAAAACGTAATCCTGTTACTTTACTGATTACTTATTTTCAAAAGTAATTAGTTACTTAGTTACTTTTTAAAACATGATTTATCCCCTAAATAGGTAATAAAGCGATAGATCTTTCAGCCCAATTCTACTTTTTCTGCATAATCCATCATATAAAATGGAATCACATGAAAAAGTCTCCTTTTAAAACTTGTTTTATTAGTTTTAATCTTTTAACTTTATGTATCAAGCAAACATTAAATTATATGCAACATTCTCTGACTGGAAGATATTTGTTTAACATTTAAACCTATTTTCTGCATATTGCAGCATATAAAATAAAATAGTTTTTTGTGTTTACACTCACTCTTTCAAATAGATGCACGTAAAACACAGCAGAAAATAAATAAATTCAAAGACTCAGCGGTCCTGTTGCTCTATTTTCTTTCTTTTTTTTTTTGTTTTGCCCGTCCCGTTTGGTTCTTTTGCCATCAGAATTATTGTCTAAAGGCGAAGAAAGATGCCCAACGGATTTACTTTACCAAATGGACCATCCCAGCCTTGCCATAATGGTCTATTTGATTCACCTTTTATTGTTTATTTTATTTTATTATCACTTGCTAAATACGGGACAGACTTGACTGGGGAAAAGAAAGGGGGAAAGAAAAACAGCGGGGAAGAGGAAGAGTGATAAAGTGCAAAAAACAAAAATCAACAAAATAAGCAGACAAAAAATACATATATCAATCACCTGGATCACCTGTTGAGAAAGAAAAAAGAGAAAACAAGCAGAAGAAAAAAAAAGAGCAACATAATAAACAACATCACGATGATCTATGGGAATATAACAGTAAATACTAAATACTAAACATTATTGTGCAGCACGTAAGATCAACAGCGCACAGTGTGCTTTGAGGTAGGAGCCAAAAAGGGTGTAGTTTGTGTGTGTGAGCACCCGTGTGTACACCTGTGAGCATGGACGCGCTTGTTTTTAAAAGGTTCCTTCATATAATGATCTGCTTGAGGGTGTGGGGGAGCCAGACTCCAGACATCCAGAGGCCCTCAGAACACAAGAGACCAAGGAAGACCAACAGAGGGGCAGCTGCGCCACTATCCCAGAAAGAGCTGAGGAGAGACCCAGATGAGGGGTCGCTCAGCAGCCGCGGAGCAGAAGCCAGGGGGAGTTGCAGTGACGCGCCCGTGAGCTCCGCCGGCAGCCAGCTGTGCCAGAGTGACCAAGCCCCAGGCCGAGAGGCCCCGACAAGCAGCCACCAAGGAGTGAGCCGGTGTTGTTGCTCTATTTTCACCTGTATAGCAGGAGTGGGGCAGGCGGAGGTTGCCCTGGTGCAGGTAAGTCGCAGCAGTCAGTGGAAGGATACGGCAGTTTCTCTGTGAATGTCACATTCCAGTGGCAGCGTACTCGGTGCTTGCTCGGACGTTTTGGGTTTTTGTCGCTGTAAAAAGAAGTTTTCTTCCCACGCAGTGAGCAGCGGACGCTAATGTTTTTGTCACTTTTTACGGAATCAAACTCAAAGTAAGGTCAGTACTTCCACGTGTTAAACGCTGCACGCTCATACTCTCTCCCGCACTCGTTATATTATCCATTTTTGATCTGCACACAGTTGTTGCCACGAACGTCGCACTCGCTTACGCCATTGTCATGAGACACTCTCGCAAAAAAAAAAAATCACAATTTTAGTAACGCAGTACTTGCTTACGGGAAAGTAACAGTAATCTAATTACGTTTTTTGCAATAGTAATCCCTTACTTTACTCGTTACTTGAAAAGTAATCGGATTACAGTAACGCGTTGCTTGTAACGTTACTTGTAACGCGTTACTGCCCATCTCTGCCGACGACTGTGACAAATCGTCGGTATGTTACACGTTTGGAGTAATGAGAACGGGTTGGAATGAATCTATACATGTTTTACATCCGACATGAAAATCAACCTAACAAAGCGTTATGTACATTAAATCTGTTCACTTTCAGATCCTGAACCACTTTGGAAAACACTATGTGGTAGGGTTAACATTATGGACGGCTGGAGCCTAAGTGTGTCTTACCACTGCTAGTGGCTTTCTATTGGATTCTATTTCTATTTCTATTTCTTTCTATTGGATACTATACTGTATCAATTTTTTCTCCCACCTTGTCTCTGTACTATCTTCACAAGATAAATAAGAAGAATCCTGTTTGGTTTGCACTGGCCATGCTTTTCACAACTTACCTGTAAAACACATCTTACTAACGTACTGCTCTCTCACTAGTCACTTTTTTCTACAATCATCTAAAACCTTGAGATGGAGATCACAGCTGGGTCTCCCAGACACTTCCCTAAAGCCCACAGCTGGCAATAATACAGCCCATTACTAAATGTAGTCCATTACAGAGAGCATAATCACACTCCTTTACATGTGCACATAATTCAGTTGTGATCTCTTCCACTCATTGTTTGCTCACTTTAACACCAAAATAAAGGGAACAGCGGTTTTTACAGACAATCAGTTTAATTTTCATAGTTGAGCAGAGTTCCTGTCATCATCAATCCTCATTTAGAGATAAGATAATGATGTCTATTATCTCACAATCTAAAAGCTTTTATTGCAGTAATAGCTGTGAGGGCGTTCTTTACTGTGATTATGGGGTATGAGGGTGTTGTTGATAGACATTGTCAGCATTCCTAAAGTACCCATAATGACCCCCAAAATTCAAAACAGTGCTTACGAGTGTCTATGTGAAAAGTGTGCGAACAGAACAACAGGAAACTAGACGGAAAGAAAGCACACTGCTCCGCTTAGCTGCTCGCAAATCACAGCACAATGATTTCAACTCTTAAGCCAAGTTGAAGACACAAACTTGCCCTTAACTGCCCCTGATATCACCTCAGAAGGCTACATAAGTGGAGCTCAGGACTTCACGACCTTAAGTGAAGTGGACAGATTTAACTAGGGAAGTACAGTTAGCTTTTACATATGGAGTTCTGGAACTTTTTAATTGTACCTTATTAAATGTTAAAGTCATTGTCTGTTTGAAAAACTTAACTCCTAGCTAGGTTGCTACTTTAGTACTGTGTTAATGAATAAGAGGCTTTGCATGTAAGCCTTTGTTTTTTTAAGGAAAACTTACTATTTATTGTCAGATACAATGAAAAAAAATCACGTAAAAAGGTCCAAGTATAAAAATAACATTAAGAGCGTGACTCAATTTGGATATTTCTGTTAGCTTGTAACAATATGCAAAGTCTTTCTATGTTACATCTTCCAGTCTACCCAGATCTAGCCTCCTATCGTGCGCTTCGTAAAACTTTACATTCAGAAAAATGAGGTTGCGGCTTTGCTTTGCCTCGCACCCAAGGCTGGACTGGGACAAAAAATCGGCCCGGGCATTTTGACTAGAGACCGGCCCACCAGGATAAAGATTGAAAATGTGACGTCATTCAGGGGTAAAACCGCAAAGGATTCTGGGAACTTGTGGCAAGAGGTACTAGTGCACGCAGGCTTTCAATTGAACTCGGTTACACAGCGATAAAAAGAAACACAGAAAATGGCAACAAGCTGTTGTATTATTAACTGCAATAGCCGGTCGCATGACAGCCACGGGAAGCTGACGGGTAAAGAGATCGGTTTTTTTTTTTTATCGGATTATGTCGTTGAAGAGAAATTTTTTAAGCCATGTTTCCGAAGTAAGAGCCGACGGATGGTCTGGATATACCAAATATAACGTCTCAGAACACTCCAGCTCACATGTTAGTCTGCTCCAAGCATTCCCACAAAGGTCAGAGTTTTGTAGTAGTTAATACGTAATTTTTCTTAACATAATTGGTGATCTAGGTTACAAGCAAGTCTGGCGCTGAACAGAAATTGTCGGTCTATGCTCCTTTGTTTATTGTGCATAAATAGTGAATTGTCCTGACACAATATTGCGTTTCGCTTCTGTTATTACCATGGTACATTGTCAAAAACATATACTTTTATTCACAGGATAAAACAGTTGTTTTGTATCACTAATTGCCCAGTGCGATTACAACATACAATATTATTGTCACTGCTACATTTCTGTAATGCTACCAGAAATTATTTCCACTACTAATTAATTACCGTTGAGCTCGAAGGTTATATTAATAAACTGTTAACGAATGTGTATTTATGACGACGATTTGTGAGGCTGGTAAACTTACCTTTGTTCGTACGATGGTCTTTCGTTCTACACGGTGCATTTCAAGGTCCTGTACCCATCCGTCGGTAAACTGTACCTGGGCTTGTTGCAGTGACCTGAAGTTACTAAACTTCATGAGTGTATGCACTCACTCCAAGAACCGTATAATTATAAATCTGAGCGTGGTGAAAGTTGGGCAGCACGCTGACGTCTTTTGTCCACTCTGTGTGCTCGTAAGGGTCTGACCCTTTCACTCCTTTGATTTTTCCTCGTATCTTTTCTTTGTCTTTTCGTCGAGTCTGTCTTTGTACGGACCGGCATTGTTCTCCTTTTGTTTTGTACATTCCTTTTTTGTGCGGCAAAGAAAAAAACAAGAAGGTATTGGAACCGGAGAATGAACGTTTTGCGTTGCTGCAAATGCTTGCATTTGATGCGGTACTTGGATTGTTTTGCCACTAGTTCCCGGCATGCAATGCGCGAAAATCACGTGATTGCTAAACAAGGGGGAGGGTGCATCCGGCCTCCTCGGCTGTAATTGGTCCAGCCCAGAGTCGATCATGACCAATTGGCCAATCCAACACCTTTCATTATAGATACCCTTCCTTAAAAAAAAAATAAAAATAAAAATCCATCGGCCCATAAAAACAAAAAATCGCCAGCGGCCCACCGGGCAAATGCCCGGTATGCCCGATGGCCAGTCCAGCTATGCTCGCACCCTATCTGAATAAGTCACTGTATGCAGACTGAGCATGCTCAGTATATTCTGAGATGGAAATGAAGTGGACTGCAGTGGAGGTCTATAAAAGGAGCAGCATAAAAAGAGAAATAACAGCAAGAGAGAACCAGGCCAGAGGACGCACACTCCCCTACTGGGTGGCAGCGCTGATTCAACAGCAGACAGACCCAGAGCAGGATCATCTGTCTCCATTATGGTCTCCCTACAAATCATCTACATTTCCCCTCTTCTCCTCTGCTGCCCGCAAACTCATAAAGCTAGCTTTTCCATGCTGCTTTTGGCAAAAAGGGTGAGAGAGACATCCAGTGAGGTGTATTGTGGGTGGTCGAACCAGCGCGCACAGACAGACACCGACCGCATACTATTCAGTTTCGACAGGGTCCGCCACAAAACTGCTATTCTTACCAGAATGATACATTCGCAGCTTTTGATTTCAGCTGAGTAAATGCTGCTGAGGGGAAACATGCATCTGGGATGTCTGCACTTCCTCCTGGCTCTGGGGTCATTGGAGACTGTTTATGCTCGTACCGCACATTTCAGTGCGTCTTTGTCATGGAATAATCAGCTTACTTAAACAGACAGTTATAGTCATTTGGTTTTGTATGCGGCAAACTTGATATGAGCTGAGAAGCTTTGGAAACCTGAAAATGCTAAAGGAATAATTGGATTATATTAGGGAATTGCGAGGTGATAACATGTACCCACTCTCTTTTGTAAAGTGAAAAACCTAAAATAACATTTTACGCGGGACTCTCCCCACTGCCAAGTTCTCTCTGCTGCTTCAGTCATTTCATTCCAGCACTTGCCTAATTTGCCATTCTAAGCACACAGAGGTGTTTGTTCTTCAACATTTATACGGACTCCTCCGTTAATTCAAATGCAAAACTCTTTATTAGCCTGCTGGATGTTCTCACAGTGAGTCTGCAGTCCCCGACATGGGCCAGGTCATAGGTTACTGCTGGTTATCACTTTGAAGGCCTCCACATTCCAGCTTTTCACTGAAACTCAGTAGGCCTGAGCAGGGCTTTCAGAACTGTTACTACAACTTCATATTGCTGCTGTGTGTGTGTTTTTCCACGCTTCTGACTAAAGTATGTAGTTACCATTCAAAAAGCTTAAAAGTGGTTCAAGGAGAGCTAAAGTGAGCAGTGAGTAGAGCTGGAGGAGAAAGAGAAGGACGCTGAAGAAGAAGACAACTTTCTAAAGATTAGTGCTGCGTGATACTCCACATTTTAGTATTGATTCAATACTAAGTACATACAGAGGCAGTATTGCTGATATCAACACTAATGGCAATTTTTATGAAGGTTATGAAGAGAAGAGCAGTGTGCCATGATTTATGAGATGAATCATCATTAATCTGCAAATTGTGAACACATTTTAATGATCACTAACACTGCGCAATTATGCAACAACAAAACACCTGGAATGTAAATGGGCTTTTCTCTAAACTGACGTGACAGTCGACACAAAAAGGCTCAGACATTTATCATTACATTTAAAAAATAAATTGTTATTTAACAGAATTCAGTGGGCTACATACTGAACTTAGATGACAGAAAAGAAGTATTGATCCTATTGCACTAGTATTGATCTGATAGCAGTACTAGCATAGGTAGTTGGTTCGATCCACGCACCTGTACTGATGACATCTGGGCACATCTGGCTGCCAGAGACAGTTTGTGCCAAATTTACTATTGTTTCCAGTATATGGGTGTTTAAGCTTGAGCACCCAACTTTTACTCAGTTTACATTATACAGGACACCGTAAACGTCTGCCGTGTCACAGACTGGACAAGTCTACGAGAACAGTTTACTGTCTTTGCCAAAAGCGTAATGGTTGAAGGGTAACTTGAAGTAATTATTTTCTGTATGACATCTGTATGGCCTCATAATAGACTTTAGAATACTTTGTTATATAGAGGAGTTTATGGTCCACTCAACGACTGTGTCCAGGTCCTGTGGCAAGCCAAACTCATCAGCATGCTTAACAGTTGGTATGAGGTGTTTGTGCTGACACGCTGTGAAAGGTAAAGTGTTCCCTGTAATGACTAATCTCCAGATGTGAACACAGAGATATAAATTTGGGTTTGTTCAGATGCAACTTTGCAAGAAAGTATGCTGCCATGTTCTTTTTAGAGAGAAGAGGCTTTCTTCTGGGAACCCTTCCAAACAAGTCGTACTTGTTCAGTCATTTTCTAATTGTGCACTGTCATGAATTTTAGCATTTAACATGCTCGGGCAGAGGTCTAAATTACATTTCAAAATCCAGTTTGAGATGTAGCTCTTGGGTTTTATGCAGTTGCTCTGAGGATTGTCTGAGCATACCGCGGCCCTGCTTTTCTACGGGTGCTCACACTTACAAGCACATTTGATTAGCAGCACATGACTGCTACTAGACTTCTTAGTTCCTATGGAAGCAGTAAAGGTGTTCTTGAGTTTTTGCATTTTGGCTTAAGTTTCTTTTGATAAATAATGACACAATGTTAGGTTTTGGCGGTCGATCTGAGGCGAGGTTGTATTCACCTACTTTTAAGAAGGACCAGACGATTTTTATTGCCTTTATAGATAAAACCTTGAAAGGGGGTGTTATTTCTTTTTTAACATGAGAACGCAAGTGTATATCCATTCACTTGTGTTCTCTTATTACACTAATCCTTTGCTATAAGTGAGTGATATTAACTGTTGTGCGTGTGTGTGCGTTTGTGTGTGTGAGGAGGGATCCTTACCATTAAACTGTCTGGGTGGAAAGATAGATGGAGTGAAAGGGCCTTGCTGTTTTATTAGCATAATTAATCTTACAAAGTTTTGATGAATCTCGAACAGAAAAAAAATTGTGCCAAAATGATTAACGAGGACTAATTGAATGAGTTGTTTGGTTGACAGCTGTTAAAATGTCTCTCCTGAGATTAAGACTGCTCAAGCACTTTGTATTCACAGAGGTGGAGATCAGCGTCTAGCGATCGTGATCTGTTGTGCAAAAGCGTGATCACACAGACACCTCTGTTGCTGATGTTCAAACTTAACTGATACCATAAACACCATTTGTCGCTTCCCGACGTATCGAAATAAGGATATCAGCGCTCTGAATGATGGCCGCCTGGTATAACGCAAACTAGCGTAAGCCTCGAAACACCAAACACACGGCGTAGACAAACACGCCGAAGCAGGCATTGTTGCAGTGAGCAATTACAGCACCTTATCTAACATTGAGGATAATGAGGTTACACAGGGAGCAAATTCTATCATGTCGACATAATGAGAATTGGGCCCGTGTCTCGCATCCTGGGGTTGGGGACAGGCATGGGTGCGGGGACACACGCGTTCACTGTTGTCTTATCTGCCCCACCTCGCATCTCTGCCTGACATTCAGGGGAAATTGCATTCGGGCTCAGTGTGTGATGCAGTGTGTGAATGACGCTGAGGCTCTCCCCCTCTTCCTCATTCCATCCCTTTGCCTCCCCCTCCCTCATGTTCTCCAACAAACCCCACCACTACTTCTGACAGCCTGTTTGATTTATGACTCCAATTCCCCAGCGCAGACACAGAGACGCAGGCCACACTCCCAACTATATGTATGTATTTTAGTTTCCCCCCACAGCCCTCCCCCCTCCCTTGTCTACACTTCCCTCTCCCCGTCTTCTGGTCTGTCTCTATCACTTTCTATGTTGCACTCTCTCCTTCTCACACACACACATCTTGGGTGTGGTGATTGATTATCCTAGCAGGACTGTCTGGTGTATTTTTGATCCTTTTGAAATTTAATCTCTGTGAGCAGGACAGGGAGTGTCTCTTCACATGCGTGCACGCACAAGCGCACACACTCAAGGTGGAGGACAAAGTTTTGGAAAAGCAACGCAAGAACCATATTTATGCAGGACTAACGATCTAATCAAAAATGTAAGAATAAAATGGGACCAGAGCAACTTGCAGAGCACAGTGTTTGGGTTTGAGTGCAATTAGAGCTATAATCTTACATTTTAATAGCACGTTTGTGACTGACATCGTTATGGGAGCCTGTGATTAGAATCCCAAATCCTGGACTTCATCCCAGACTTGGGATTCTAATCACAAGTCCTGGACTTCATCCTGGATCTACAAACCAAACTGAACAGGGTGAACCCAGTTTGGGTGAATGTTATTAATAAAACAAACAACCAAAGGTGTCCCACAGGAGCCGCTCAGTGGTCAGCAGTGCAGGAGAAATGTGATCCAAGGTAATAGCAAACTGCCTAATTCTAAAACCACTACATTGTTTTTGTTGTTGTCATTTTATAGCCGCAGAAGACGGTAACAGAAAGCTGATATTATTCGTCCTAAGAGACATTCATTCATTACTAAAAGGTAAATACGTGCAGTAGGTTCACGGTGTAAATGCACTGTATATAATCATAGTAACAAGACTCTCACTGATTTTTATATGCCGATGTTTAGCAGGTGCTTTAACCGTGGTGTAGAAAGAACTGTGTATATATCAGGCTCAAGTGCAGCCCTGTGCTCAAATACAAATAGTATTGCAAGAAAAGATGCACTGAGCAAGAGCCTGAATATTGTTCAGTGTTGCATGAAACAAATATTTAGAGTTAGATATAAAAATTCTACTTCTAAGTAACAGTGGAAAAGTTTTACCATGAAAATATACTTAAAGTACCCAAAGTAAAAGTCATCATTACCCAGAAATACCTCATAAATATTTCATTACTGGATCATAATGAGTGTCTCATTAATGTGTGTATTTAATATTATAGTTAGAGAAGATCTGAATTACTTATATCCCTGAAAAAAGTACCAGTGATTGACTGGCAATGAAGCAGAAAGATGAGTTAGTCCATGTCAACTGTCAGCTTCATAAAGAGTATAAAGAAACAGTTGAGGATAGGATATAAAACAAAATACTTTTTATGTTTAATTTTATGACCTTGTGTTTTTTAAGTAGGACCTAAAATGCACATTTCCAGGCCCATATTTATATTCAAGAAATCTACAAGAGCAGTTTGGCATGATTCACAGTAAAGCATAATCCTGGGCCTTGGTGACATGTCAGTGTTTTTGTGTAAATAGAGGCCCATTAGAAGTATAAGAAATAATGGCAGTACTTTACTTTAACTATTCTCTTACTGGAAAGTGTCTAACAGTAAAGCTAAAGGTATGAGTACTAAGAAAGAACGTTTATAGACAGAGGTGAAGTTTCAACAGGAACCTGCTCTGTCTGAGCGGTTACTGCTGAAGGGTATCCCACTGGAGCTGTGTTTGCTATCGCTACTGCGTCTTTTGTTAACACTAACAACACAAAGGCTTAAAGTGCCTCGCCCCTGTGACAGGGAGTCTTTACAGTTTGTCTAAATGATGATGTTCAGAATATCCTGTTTTATTTGCAAACAGACTATAACAAAGCATGGAAATAGTTCACCCTGACTGTGAACCTATTTAAGGAAGTGATCTAACATCCACGGTGTCAGGCGCATGTAAACACACATGGTAAAAACAGTAGTAGAAGGCAAGAAGCAGCATTGTTCCTGTAAAATCCTTGCAGTCATTTATTTTTCATGAGCTCATATGGCAAAAAACCCTCTTTTCTTGGATGATTTTTTTCCTACTTCAATCTAGGCACAGTCTCTGCTTTTTAATGAATGATAAATAAAATGATATGGTCATGAGTGTGTGCGTGCTGAAACATGTATTGATGGGTTTAGTCCCCCAGGTCATCGATCACAGGCAGGCATTTGCCTGTAATGGGCATATGTGTCTGTCTCTCAGTTGTGGACAACGACCACAAAGACACGTTCATGGATCAGACACAAAAGGGGCCATTACACCCAACCTTATCAATACTCACTCCTGAGAAACTACTTTTCTTCTTTTCTCAAGGGAAGGATTTGTTGACTGCCCAATTAGTAACGCTAGAGCGATTGATATAGTGTGAAGTTGGAGGCAGAAACAGAGTTTACGTTCCTTAAATCCGATCCTGGGGCGATCGTGACTCAAGAGTTGGCAGTTCGTCTTATAGTTGGAAGGTTGCCGGTTTGAGCCCCGGCTCCGACAGTCTCGGTCGTTGTGTCCTTGGGCAAGACACTTCACCCGTTACCTACTGGTGGTGGTCGGAGGGCCCGGTGGTGCCAGTGTCCGGCAGCCTCGCCTCTGTCAGTGCGTCCCAGGGCAGCTGCGGCTACAATGTAGCTTGCCATTAACAGTGTGTGAATGGTTGGATGTAGTGTAAAGCGCTTTGGGGTCCTTAGGGACTAAGTAAAGCGCTATATAAATACAGGCCATTTACCATTTTTAAAACCAAACCCTTCTCCCATAATTAAAGAGAAATTCAATGGTTTTTTTAACCTCTATCTGTATCATCAATGCTACTTTTTTTGTAAATGTGTTAATCTGTCAGATCTCACAAAGTGATTAATAGAGTGCAGATCGATTCATTGTCACAATAGGCCTAAAAATGACTTCACTGTACTACAATCAGATTTTCTTGCAGGGCTGTAAGGTGAATCTCACTCCCTTACCTTTGTCGCACCTTTTTTCTGCTGTTTTATGATCCCCAAACACAACAGTTACCGTATTTTTTGGACAATAAGGCGCAGAGGATTATAAGGCGCATTAAGCGAAAGAAAACAATCAGATAAGTCAAACGTATCCACTCCACTTATCCAAACTCCACTTCCGTACCATTGATCCATTAATGTTGAATTCTCTCGCAGCTGCTCTATTCCCATGTTGTTGCAGTATATTAATGACTAACCTCGTATTTTGGATTATCTCAGTTGTTCTCCTGACTGAAGTTTGTTCCGTTTACAGCATCTTGCCATGCGATTGCGTTTGTCCCTAGCTATCAGGAACCCTCATGTTAACTTTTATTGAGTAGAAAAAGTTAGCATTCATCCTCCAGCTTCACTGTGTTTTTGTTATGGTAACATAGCTGTGTCGCTAAGGATCACGTAGCACATTATTATATACCAGCTAGTCCAACTTCAGTAACCCTACAAACGTCACTGCTGTTTAGTTTTTGTCTCATTTATGTTAGAAGTGATAGCAGAGCTGTACATTTTAATTTTTTCACAAATCTCTCAGTCAAAACATGGTATATTATGTTTAGGTGGAAACTAGCGAGCTAACTGCCTGCTAACTTCCGACTCCATTAAATTTAATAAATTCTGTTTTCATGGATGCCTGGATTTTAAACTTCATAGTTACACCTGGTAAAGCAGCAACGCTGATCATTTTATTAAAGATGAAAGAATTTAGACAGTTTTTAACTCTCAGTGATGCTGCAGTGTTTGTTTGACTTTAGGACCTGAAACAGACGGAGTTTTGGACCCAGATTACTCCGCAAGGCTCCTGACTACGCTCCGACAATCCATCAAGCAGTGCGGCTTCGTATCTTACCAAAGTTGTACTAAAACATTTTTGGACAGATTTTTGAGCGCCATGTACCACATAAAATCGGTTCGAGGTCAGTAAGCACAACCAGAATTCATACATTAGGTGCACCGGATTATAAGGCACACTGTCGATTTTTGAGACAACTAAAGAATTTTAAGTGCGCCTTATAGTGCGGAAAATACGGTAGGTCCACAACAATCCAATATTCACATAATGACAGTGGATAAAAACATGTAGACTTTCTAACTTTTATTGTAAATCTTAAAAAACAAAACAAAACAAAAAACCCCAAACTATTATTACCTAGTCTTTTGCTGAGAGGCAGACTTCAAGCTGTGTAGCTGTATACTGTGATAAATTGTGATAAACTGGTACTAGTACTACTGAAGCACTAGTGCTAGTACACAAATATTCGTTGTTTCATTTCTAGTACTATACATTTATACCAAATTTTAATTTGTGTGTGTGTGGTGTGAGGGGGTGGTGTTTTAGCAGTGGAACTTGAACAGCTGTTGTGCTAGCTTTAATACACTTATTACAACCCAACAACCAAAATATTACTCATTAATTATCACGAATTAAAAGTGTGCAACCTAATGTCATTTAGTGCATTCACTTACTAAAACATCTCAAAATATATTTTTCTCCTATAGCTACTAATACAGTCTCACAGATAATGCCTATAGCAGTGTTTCCCAACCTTTTGTAGCCACAGCACATATTTCACATTTGAAAAATCACGCCAAACAAAAACTTAACAAAAAGCATATTAATAAGATTTCCTTGCGCACCAGGTATAGCGTTATTGGCTCGGGTTTTTGCTTTCTTCTGATCAGTTCTCATGCTAGGCCCTTCACCTGGGTTGGAATTTTTTGATTGACTAGTTTTTCTTTTCAAATATTTATCTATTGCTGTTACACGTTGCATTGTCTCACGCGGCAGCATGACTGTAATTTCTTTTCCTGTCTTCTCCTGTTTTTCTGGCATTTGGCAACCCATTTAATTGGAGGAAGAAGTTGTACTGCCCTCTAGTGGAAAAGAATTTAATAGTTTTGCCTGTTACAGAGTACCAATCAGGTAAAACCAGATAATCTTCCACGGCACACTTGATCGTTTTTCACGGCACACCTACGTGCCGCGGCACAGTGGTTGGGAAACACTGATCTATAGGCTACTACAGATATGTGGACTATGCATAATCGCTCATTCTCAAATTCACTGGTTCACCACAACTACACAAAGACACACACTTTCCCATGGTATATTCTGTTGGGAACAAAGCCTCATGGAGAGCGAGGAAGTCAGTTTCAGAGAGCTTAATAATATGTGTGTATGTGTATGCTTGTTTGGTATGTGAAGGTTTTAAGACTATCACGCAGTTAATCAAACGAACTGTCATTTCAAGCTTGCAGACACACAAAAAACAATAGGACTTTACTGTAACAAGGAAAGAGTTTACCAGGAAGATGAACATTTCAAATTACCCGTGACAGGAAAGTGAAAGAGACTTGGAATGTCAATAAAGTCTGTCTCTGTGTTAAGCAAGAAAAATGATAATTAAGTTTAATTAAATATAATTAATTGGATTGCTTAGTAACCGGGGTACATTGTTTGCTTTGATTTCAATGCCTAATATAGAAAACAAAGCATAAGCATGACCAAAATCATGGTGGCTTAGTCATGCTGCATTGTCAACGCCACTATTGTATCCCAGTTACGTACAAGGTGTCCTCTGGCGGTAATGCATGACTCACTGATTAAAGGAATTAGTGAGACTCCCAACTTATTGTTTAATGGTCAGAAGGGTTTTTTAGTTCCTCTTTCCACTTCCGCCTTTCCATATTTGATCATGAAAAAGATGCTTCTGCTACTAAACATATCATTAAATGTACCGTTCTTTTAACTCTAGTGATTCTGACGAAACTCTATTTTTCTGGACATTTTTAAAGCAAACTGATCACCTTCTAAAATGGAAAGTTGCGCATGGTGGCCTAAACACAGCAGCAAAGGTACAGCACACATGTTTATACCTCTGAATGTCTAGTGTCACCTTTTAGTTATTCTCACCCAGTCCTTTATACTTTATCACTGGTGTAGAGGCAGAAGTCACAGAATCTAAATTACAACCCTCCCTTCTGATCTTTTCTAACACCTCTTGCCCTTATCTGATCGCATCTGCTCTCTCCTCTCCTCTCCTCTCCTCTCCTCTCCTCTCCTCTCCTCTCCTCTCCTCTCCTCTCCTCTCCTCTCCTCTCCTCTCCTCTCCTCTCCTCTCCCCAATCATCAATCTCAAGACTGGCCCAGTCAATGGCAGCTCCATTGATAGGGTAATCCTGGACTGATTAATGACCCAATAATCAGAGGGATCCTCAGATCAATCATGCCCCTGATCAATAACCCCCAGTCACGGCGATCATTAGCCTGCTAGAGTGCATCCTCCATTAGACCCACTGACCAAAACAAAGGAACAAGATATATGGAGTGGAGGATGGTGGAGGAAGAGAGGAGGTTTATATGAGGTGATAAGGAAACGGAGCCGTTTTCTGAGCTGGTAGAGGGAGTATATGAAAGTGAATTATCTTGTTTAGATTCGCACGTTTCAGCCAGGAGACAGAGGGACTAAAGAATACGTGACATACTGGCACTGCGGCAGTGTGAGGGAAGTAAAAATCCTTCTGTAGTGCAAGTGTGCAGCCAGAATGTGTTTGGTTGTGGTTGTATTTCTTGCTGTGCGTGCAAAAGTGTGTATCAATCCATACTAGGCTGTGTGTGTGTGTGTGTGTGTGTGACAGCAGGGTGTGATGGTCTCTGATTTATGGGCTATATCCCTCAGTGCCAGCTCTCTGTCTGCTTGAGCATGGAGGATGAATGGACCTCTGTCAGCTTGGCCAGATCCCACCAACCCCTCTCTCACCTTCTTCCCCTTCCCCTCTGTCCCTCCCTTTTTCCTCTCACCACCCTCTCTCCACCCTATCAAAATAGCATTTTGCAATTAGCCACCAACAAACTTAGAGCAACTGTTTACTTGTTTCTATAAATGTTCTCTCTGACATCTGGCAACATAACTGATATGGGTAAATAAGCTGACACTTAGCAGGCCTTGAGAAATCCATGCCTATTAGAACAAGCCCGTCTTTTGTTAGCAGCTGGATTGGGATGTTCCAGATAAGGGAAAATTTTGGGACAACATTATAAAGGAACCAGTTTTTGATGAAAACATCTAATTTAGTGTAACTTGGTTTTTGGTTTTGGCCACCTATCTTGTTTTCTGTCTGTAATTGTAGCACTGCCATTACCAAGTAAATTACATGTGCTGTACTGAAGAAGACACATGAAGCATGAAACATGCTGGTTAGATGATCTACCAGGTTTTAAATCAACCTGCATGTTAGGTGAACTCGAACCCAACACTCAGTGTCCCAAAGCTGTTTATTGAGTTGATCAGTTTTTGTTAAAATGCCCATTTCTAATGCATGACTCCATAAACACGACACAAACATGACCTGCTGCCTGACAAACATGCGACTTACTCCTCCACCACCGACCGTCTCCAACTGCCCAATGCTGAGTTCAATGCAGTTTAAATCAGCATTATCTCCAAGCATCTAATTCAGCCCTGGATGAGAAGACGAGGAGGAAAAATGCATATCAAAGGTGGTAGATTAGGAGCAAGAGGAGGAGGAGGAGGACAAGACAAGCGCAATCAAGAATGGTGACTTCAGATGAATTTTGAGCAACTGTGATAGACCGTGTTCCCATTTACTGAATTACAATGAGCAAATCAGAATAAGGGGGAAAGAATTAGAAAGTTACAAAAGAGAACAGGCAGCTGAGTTACTCGTCCAGCAGTAAGAGGCTCTTAATGTTGCCACAGTACTTAAAATAAGTGGCATGAAATACAGAGTTGTTAAAATAATGTCAAACTTGGAACGAATTAACTGTGTCAGCCTTTCCACCATTGACCATGTCCTCCTACTTAATACTGTCCTGAGCCAGCACGTTACATACATGACATGCTCGCAAAAAGACAGCGTTTATTAACAACTCACACTAGTGCTGCGCGATTGATTCAGGTCCAAACAAATACAAATACCAGTATCGTCACCTACAACGGGAGCTTATTTAGGGGACAGCAGTGTGTCATGATTTATGCGATTATGAACACAATAAATCATTTTAATTGCACAATTTTCTACTTTGAACATACTTAGTTAACACAACAAAACACACCATTCAGCTTTTCGTGTATTATGTATTCTGAAACTTTACCGTATAACGTACTGGCTTTGGTCAAATCCTGACCCCGAAAGCTGGATTGGATGACGACTGCTTCAGTTTAGCTGCCTGTTGTTTAGTTCACTGTAGTTAGCAGTAGCGCTCCAGCTGCTAGTGGGAGTGTTAACACAGAAGGTAGGAAGCTAACAGCAAACCAGCAGTGTGGAGGGATTTCACTCAAGTCACACCAACAAGGTTTATTTGTATGTTTGCAACAGCTTTTAATTTATTTGCAAAGTAAACTCAACAAAAATGTTTTTGCCAACTCCATCAATATTATTTCACATTCTCTCTCTCATCCCCTTCATACACAGCGTTTGTGTGTTTGTGCGAGGAGCAGCAAACACTTGGACAAAGAGCAAAGGAGAATCTGTATCAGACAAAATCAAATACTGTATATACAAAGTACAATACTATTCAAAGTTTATACTGCCCAGAGATTGAGCTGGCTTAGCGGTGGTCTCAGAGTGCCTCCTGTTTAAAACTGCTGTTGGATTGATGCTGGGTATCGGGAGAAAACTTAAGCTGAGGTATTAATCCTCCAACTTAGATGTAACTAAAGACATGGAAAAAAAAAGAAGAATATAAGAGTATGTACAGTACGTGTGTTACTGAAGGTGTGCCTGAAATAAACTACGACAGTTGTCTTATATTGAAGGTACTCGTGCGCGCTTTTGCTTATGTCAGCATGCGGATGCTTTGTGTGGCGTATCTGCATACATTTGTATATTATGCGTGTATCCATATGGGAATGTGTTTGTCGGTTTGTGTTGGTATGCGTGCGTGTGCCACGGCTCACTGATGTGGCAGCCTGCTGTGTGTACTCATTTATGTGTAATGAATGCTTATGAGGGTAAACAGATGGTGTGTTAACATGGTAAAATATGATCTGCTGCCAGACAATATGGTGGCACGCTGGTGTTTACAACACACACATTACACCCTGGGACAGCAGAGCAGCTTTAAAGCAGCCTGGCTTTTCTCAACTCATCCGAGTGGAATAAAAATGCCTTCCACGTTCTTACACCTGAGTTGACTTTTGTGACAGTGAATTCTCATTTTCTGAAATCATTGTGTAATTTGCCAGTACATTTGAGATGTTACAGTACAATTTACAGCTTCCTAAGGTATGACACACAGTACATGTAGGCTTATCTTGATTTTAGGGCTTTATAATGCCTTAACCAACAGTAATTTTGCAGTAGGCACAGCAGAGTACGATAAGATAAGATGCTTTTATTGTTACTATATATAGTGATACAGTAAAATTACAGGTGCTCCTCCATGGCATAAACACACTCACATTACACACACCCGTAGATACACACAATCATAATAGTAAAAAATCCATAAAAGATAGGAATTAGTGTGCAGTCATGTTCCACAGGGATGATGGGTAAAACTTACATTATGAGTTTTAAAAACAATGATAGTCAAACTGTCTGTTTGTCTTTCTGGGTTCATCTTTACGAGTATTGTCTGTCACATTAAAAGTGGCCCCTTTGATCCTTTGTTAACTGAAAAATATTACGCTTGGATGAGTTTTTAAGCTTAGTTTGGTCGAAGTTATGCTCTTTTAAACTCCATCAATCACAAATTACAGATCTCATAAACACTGAAACCTGTCAGCATGATTTGATTTATGGTTTGTTTTGTGAAGACATTTTTTTTTTTTTGTGGATGGTTTAAATGAAGACACTGAGTTGTCAAAACAACGTTTCTGTCAAAAGAAATAGAGGGTTTTCTTTCCTTTTTTAAAACCCCCGGCCAGAATTCTGTCTCAGTGTAAGTTACGGTGATGGGCAATGTGCTCATATATGACCACAAAGCTTTCTGTCAACACCTGAACAAACTTAAATTGTCACGTGGTCTCTGTGCCTCACACTCATTTGTATTAGGTGGGCTGGGTTGAAGAAATAAGATGTCACAAGTTTTTAGGACTTTTGTTTACTTGGATTCCAGCAATAAACCAAAAAGCAGTTTGTGCAAAGTGAGATTTGATTTCTGAGTATCTCACTAAGAAGTCCAGGAATCTCTATATCCATTTGTTCTGTGACTTTCAATCTTCATCTACGGTACACACACAGCGGGTGTATTGTATAGATACTCCAAGATGGTAAGTGTTGCTTTTGTCATTCAGATGAGTGATCTTCTTTGTCTTGGGTTAGGGTTTACTTTTGTTGCTCGCTAACAAATAGATTTGCAACCTCAAAGTTTATTTTACACTCCTTCATGATCACCATGAGGTTATATAACATGTTCTATAGAAGCACATTTAGGAAATTTTGGAAAAGCTAGCACACAGGCCTAGAAATTAATTGGTGAATCCAGCAACCTCCAAAATGTGTATTCTACGACAATGATGAGTGAGCTGACGGCTGTCACGGGGTGAATTTGGTTGCAAAGGGGGGGCTGCACTAAAATCTCCTTTTCATTGCTTTGTTTGTCTGCAGATTGCCGTACAGTACTCATATATAGTTTGCATGGAATAGTAAATGGCTGGTACTTGTACAGCACTTTTCAACTCTGAGCATTCAAAAATTTGAGAATGTTTGCTTCAAAATAAAAGCGTTGTTACCTTTTCTAGTCACACGTTACCAAAAATGCAACTTTTACTTTGAAGGTAAACATTTCTAGTTTTTATGCGGCAGTGACATAAAGACTACAGTTACATTTATTTTCATCCATATCAGGTCTACATATCTTCATAACTGTTACCTAGATTGCTCCTGAGTGATGACATTTGTCCCTAAAATGACTTCATCTACCACTGCAGCAGATGTTACACTAGTTTTTGACCCTTAACCTACAGTAGAAATGACAAACTTTATGCAGCGAGTCCCTCCAGCTGCTGCTCGACTTAAAAATGTCTCTTTTTTGTGATCTTTATTGATTATGCATTCATTACTTTTGTGAAGTTGGCAACCTAAAAGCTAACCTCCCACCTTCCACCCGCACAAAAACACACTCTACTTTCTTTGACCTCGCGACCCAGCTGTCCGTGATGAATGATGACAGAGGTGTGACAGAAGCAGCCAGGCTAAAGAGTGATGAACAAACCACAGGAGGAGCCACATATATCACTCACACACACACTCACACATACACACAAACAGCTAATGACAGATGGTTCTGCCCACTCCCTTGTCTCTTGTGTGCTTTGCTAGCTCAATAACATTCCCACCATTATTGGTGCAGCCTGTAATCAGTTTGCTGTCGCCGTACATTAACGGAGGGCAGTAAATGTTAATGGCAGACAGGAGGGTTGATTTTAACTTTGCGTGTTTGTGATGGTGGTTTATGGTCAAAAGCACTTTATTGTTTAGGATCAAACTGTCTTTTGGGTTCACAGCAGCACAGTGGTTTAGGAAGAACAGGGAAGCCAGTAACATGACTCATCTCAGTAGAATCAGCTCTTTCAATTGTGGATGAATAATTTATATAATTTCTTTTAAATTCATTAAACCAATTCTACATTTGACATTACAGATAAAGGGACACCACACTACTCAAAAAAGTAATACATGGTATTATTCATTCACTACCTGTGGAATGTATGTTGTTAAACTATCTGTTACATTAATCCTCATATGCCTTAGACACATTTACTTACCGGCTAGGACTTTAAACTTCAGTTTAGAGTCTAGGACACTGGCATGAGCCCTTAAACTAACGAGGACACACAAACAATCTTTCAGTGTTTAAGCATGAGCACAAACTACTACATCTCCTGATTTTATATGATTCGGGCTGTCAGCAATGATGACTTCGACCTCAGACTGTTAAGGTCTGGTTTGTAGTTAGTCGTAGGTAGTCTTCATAGGTTAAAAGAAGGTGACTGGACTTCTTTAAGATGCTTCACCTCTCATCCAAGAGGTTTCTTTAGTTCTAAAACTTAAAGGTGGAGAGTCCCAGGCGCTTAAACCACTAGTGGGGGTGGTCCAATACAAGGTCATCATTAACCTTCTATTAATCTTGCTGGATTCTTCACTAGTGCCTTCATGTCACATCTTCAGAGATGCTTGGAATAAGTGAATGTTGGCATCAGTGGATACTTGTTTCTGACCTGGGGATAGTTTTTTCTTTATTCAGTATCAGTAAAAGTCATACTGAGTGGAGTATATATATATATATATTTTTTACTCTAGCTGGAACAAAGCTCCACCTAAGTGTTCTGATTGTCTGAGGATTGTACTACACCTTCACCCTGTGCAACTCCAGTTTAGCACCACATGCACCCCTGAGAGGCCCGTGGGGTCTTTCAGATGATGATGGGGAGTAAAACTGTTTGTCTTTGAGAGTCGAGATTCCTTTATGTTGCTTTGGTGCCAGAGAGGCAACAGGGGACGGCTGTTTACAGTGATTTAAAACAGAAAAACAGCATGGCTACACAGGCTTGGCTGGGCTGCGCAGGCCTCTACTGACGGATGCCAACCCAAAACTATCGAGGCCTGGATTCTGTCAGCAAACACACTGACAGTGAGAGCTGACAGGGACACACATATCCGCACGAACACACGTATCCACGCACACACACTCTGCTACCACGCAATCTGGACCGATCTCACCCCATGTAGCATTTTACTGTGCAATCATCAAAGCACCATTAAATCAGAAGTGACTGCCAATAAAGGGAGAAAATTGCGCGCAGGGATTACGATGTTTGCATGATAAGGGGTGCGTGCGTGGGGGGGATGTAATCGGGGGCGTCGCAAGATTTATGTAGCATTTACTGTGGAGCAAGTCATAAAGTGTAATTACAGGGGAGCCCAGCAGGCAGACTATCAGGAAGGGAAGGAGACAAGTGATCAAGGCCTATTCATCCACATCGTCGCTCCACTTGTATCTTTTTCTTTTCTCGTAGCTGCTCCAGGCCCATAAATTGCCCTGCAACGAGTCCACACCGCATTGTCAAAGCTACTTTGGGAAAAAAGGGCTTCGTGTGAGTAACAGTGGTTTGGGTGGACACTGAAACAGACGTCTCAAAAAAGTCAAGGCAGAATGGGAAGAAGCAGAAGACAATGCAAAATTCTGATTATTTAAATTGTTTTAATTTTTTGTAATTGTTCTGTAAAGTCTTGCCCAAAGTTTTATTACTTGTATTACTTATTAATTACTTACTTATCACTTGTACATTTTCATCATGAGCATGCAAAAATTACATTATTTGAACTGATATCCTGTAAAACTGCGCTGTAACTAATTTCTTGTTAAATTATAAAGTACTGTGCTGGCAGCAATAAACTCTTATTCAAGAGTGCACCTACTTTAATGAACAACAGTTAATTACTGATATAACGGTGCGCTGCTGTTTTTAAGATAGACAGAATACTACTCACAGCTGCCTGTTTGCCACCACACTGTTATTTTCATGTTCATACTATAAAGTACAAACAATTCAACCACTGGCAATCTTGTACATCTTTTTTAATTTAAGGTATGATAGCTTGTTGTTAATATCTCGTCTATAAAGTTTTATTTTCAACTTGTTAAACCGCATCCCAGCCTTAAATTACTTTGATTTTGTAAATCAATATGTGCTCACATGTATCATGTTTATAAATCATTTAACTTATAATGAAACATTTGGTCTTTGTCTGTCTTTTAATACAGTGTTACGCTTATTTTATGCTTGAGCAGGGTTAGCACTTGAAGATAGTCTTCGGCCAGTCATGTGTTTGTTTTCAGGTGGAGCAGCACAAAAACAAATGATACATTTGGTCTGTGGGCTCTTGCTTGTGCTGTTGTTGGTCCTTTAGCCAGCTGTGGAGAAGAACAAAGGGATAAAAAACAGAGCTGAAGTGAAATTGAGAGTTAAAAGCAATTAAAAGTTTGTCTCTGCTGTTAGTGCTGATCTGTTGCTCTTCTGTGTATTTCACTTGTCAACCTATCAGCATTAGACTGATGCATGCGTCATCCAGTGATGGGCAGTTAGCATTCTGGAGGACTGCACAGGATCACGTTTGCAGTGAGTGAAAACAGCTCTGTTTGCTCCCCACATGAAAATGCATAGCCACACATTTGCAGGAATATAAAATTATACTTTAATTATTTTTACTCATCCAGATGAGTCCAGGAAACTTTGCATTGTGGTACAGGAAACGGCTGTCATGGGATCATGAAGGCACGTCATTGGTCGTTGTTTTAGGAAGTGCTTGAGTTTTCAATATCACTCGATCATGGTCGTGGTCAGTGTTGGTCAAGTTACTTGAAAAAAGTAATCAGTAACTAATTACTGATTACTTCCCCAAAAAAGTAATCCTGTTACTTTACTGATTACTTATTTTTAAAAGTAATTAATTACTTAGTTACTTAGTTACTTTTTAAAAACACGATTTACAACCTGAAGAGGTGTTAAAGCGATAGATCTTTCAGCCCAATTCTACTTTTTCTGCATAATCCATCATACAAAATGTAATCAAATGGAAAAGTCTCTTTTTAAAACTTGTTTTATCAGTTTTAATCTTTTAACTTTATGCATCAAGCAAAAATTAAATTATATGCACCATTCTCTGATTCGAAGAAATTAGTTTAACATTTAAACCTATTTTCTGCACATTCCAGCGCATAAAATAAAATATTTTTTGTGTTTACACTCAGTCTTTCAATAGATGCAAGTAAAACACAGCAGAAAATAAATAAAGTCAAAGACTAGCGGTCCTGTTGCTCTATTTTCACCTGTAAAGCAGGACTGCAGTAGGCGGAGGTTTACCCTGGTGCAGGTGTGCCGCGGTCAGTTGAAGAATCCGCGAGTTTCTCTGTGAGTTTCCCATTACGTCGTTGCGCACTCGGTGCTTGCTTGGAAGTTTAGGGGTTTTTTCGCTGTAAAAGGTTTTCTTCCCACGCACAACGGACGCTAATGTTTTTGTCACTTTTTATGGAGTCAAACTCAAAGTAAGGTCAGTACTTCCACGCTTTAAATGCTGCACACTCATACTCTCTCCCGCACTCGATATATGATCCATTGTTGATCTGCACACAGCTGTTGTCACCAACGGCGCACTTTCACTGTCACTGTTCACTGTCACTGTCATGAGACATTCTCGCAAAAAAATCACGGTTTTAGTAACGCAGTAACGCAGCGTTCCTACGGGAAAGTAACGGTAATCTAATTACCGATTTTGCAATAGTAATCCCTTACTTTACTCGTTACTTGAAAAAAGTAATCAGATTACAGTAACGCGTTACGGCCCATCTCTGGTCGTGGTTGTTATTTATTTGCTACTTTACTCTCCACCTCTACCCATGTTGCCAAAGGCAAACTAGCAGAGTGCTCTCTGATGGACAAACTGTCACGATCCTGGTCTTATGATCCAGTGTTTTGAGTTTTAGTTCATTTTGATGTTTATAGTATGTTTAAGCTCATTAGGTTTCCTATGTTCATTTGCTTATTAGTTCCCTCTTGTGTTTTCAACCCCTGTGAAGTCTCCCTTGCCCTTCATGTGTTTCATGTCTGTGAGTCTCATGTTGTCATGTCTGCATCTCATTATGCTTCCTGTTTTATTTTGAAGGGGTCCTGTGTTCCTATGTTCAATGTTTTTAGTTTTACTCTCCTCTTGTGACGTCATTATGTTCCTGTGTGTCAGCTGTTTCCCCATGTGTTTCCGTTTCCCTCATTATCCTCCTGTGTGTATTTAGTCCGTGTGTCTTCAGTCATTCCTTGTCAGGTTGTCTGCTCATCCACGTCACAAATTCAAATTCAAATTCAAATTCAAATTTTATTTGTCACGTACACAGTCATACACAGTACGATATGTAGTGAAATGCTTGGACAACTGCTCGTGACCTAAAGAGAACAAAAAAGGAAAAGGCTATGAATAAGATAGGAAATAAATATGAAAAATTAAAAAGGGTAAATTTAACTAGGAAGGAATAAAATATAAATTAAGGTTAAAAATGAAATAACTGTACAACACAAATTAGAATGAAGGGTAAATTTAACTGGGAAGAATAAGATAAAGATAAATATATAAATTAAAGTTGAAAATAAAATAACTGTACAACAAAATACACAATATAGAACTATATAAGAATGTATGAAGAAATCTAAATATAAATAAATATATACACAATAACAGCAGCTGTACAAGTATTAACCGGAAATGAAGAATATAGTGACCAGTGTTGTGCAAAACCAAAGTCCAGAAAGTCCAGTGTGTGTGTAAGAACCATATGTGTGGGTCAGTACTGTGTGGTGGTGTGATTGAGAGACCGTATCGCCTGCGGGAAGAAGCTCCTCCTCAGTCTCTCTGTGTTGGTCTTCAGGGAGCGGAATCGCTTTCCTGACCTCAACAGAGAGAACAGTCTGTTGTTGGGATGGCTGAGGTCCTTCACGATCTTCCTGGCCTTGGTCCAGCACCGCCTGCTGTAGATTGAGTGCAGGTCAGGGAGCTCGGAGCGGATGGTGCGCTCAGCTGACCGCACAACCCTCTGTAGAGCTCGTCTGTCCTGCATGGTGCTGTTCCCGAACCAGGTTAAGATGTTTCCCGCCAGGATGCTCTCTATGGTGCACGAGTAAAAGTTCCTGAGCACCTTGGAGGGCAGTTGGAAGTCTCTCAAGCGTCTGAGGTGGTAGAGACGCTGTCGGGCCTTTTTCACCACGGTGTTGATGTGACAGGACCATGACAGGTCCTGCGTGATGTGAACTCCGAGGTATTTGAAGCTGTCCACTCTCTCCACTGGGCACTCGTTGATGACGGGGGTCTGGTAGTTCCTCTCCTGCTTAGTGCTGAAGTCCACTATCAGCTCCTTTGTCTTACTGACGTTTAGAAGGAGGTTGTTCCTCTGGCACCAGTTCTCCAGATTCCTAATCTCCTTCAGGTAGGCCGTCTCGTTGTTATCAGAGATCAGGCCCACCACGACGGTGTCGTCAGCAAACTTGATGATGGTGGTGGAGCTGGTAGTGGCCACACAGTCATATGTGTACAAAGAGTACAGCAGGGGGCTCAGAACACACCCCTGGGGGGCTCCAGTGCTGAGAGTGGTGGAGGCTGAGACATGTCCGCCCATCCTTACTGCCTGTGGTCTGCCAGTTAGGAAGTTGGAGATCCACTGACACATAGATGAGCTGAGTCCCAGATGCTCCAGCTTGGTGGTGAGTGTGGAGGGAATTATGGTGTTAAATGCAGAGCTGTAGTCTATGAAGAGCATTTTAACATAATTCCCCCTTCTAGTGTCCAAGTGAGTGAGTGATGTGTGGAGGAGATGAGAGATGGCATCGTCTGTGGAACGATTTGGACGGTAAGCGAACTGTAGTGGGTCCAGTGTGTCTGGTAGTGAAGAAATGATGAAGTCTCTGACCAGGCGTTCAAAGCACTTCATCACTACTGAGGTGAGGGCTACAGGGCGATAGTCATTGAGAGAAGCAGGGTGGGGTTTCTTCGGGACAGGAACAATGATGGACTCTTTGAAGCATGTGGGGATCACCGACTGAGATAAAGAGATGTTGAATATCTCAGTGAACACAGGAGCTAGCTGGTATGCGCAGTCTCTTAGGATACGACCTGGGATGCCGTCTGGTCCTGCTGCTTTCCTGGTGTTCACTCTCTTGAAGGCTCTCCTTACTTCATGCTCGGAGATGACGAGCACGTTTCCGGTGCTGGCAGTATCTTCCTGTCTGCAGCCGTTAGCGCCGCTAACACTAGCATTGTTGGAGACCTTAGCTGCAGCCTCGAAGCGAGCATAGAAAGTGTTCAGCTCGTCTACCAGAGTCACGGCCGCGTTCGTCATACCGGTTGTTGGTGCTTTATAGTCCGTTATTGTCCTTAGTCCCCGCCACAGGCTCCTAGAGTCACTCTGTTGGAGTTGTGACTCTAGTTTCCTCCCGTAGCGCTGCTTCGCCTCTTTCACCGCCCTCCGCACGTTATATGACGCGGCTTTGTACGGGTCCATGTCCCCCGTCATGAGTCCCGTGTTGTAGGCAGCGGTGCGGGATCTCAGAGCGTCGCGGATGGTTTTATCCACCCACGGCTTCTGGTTGGGAAACGTTGTGATAGTCTTTGTCTCCACGGTATCATCCGCTAGTTTCCCGATGAATCCCACAACCGCTTCCGTAAACACGTTGACGTCATCGTCGGAGCTGTTTCTGAACATGCCCCAGTCTGCGTCATCGAGTGCGTCCTGTAACGCGGCCACCGATTGATCCGTCCAGCGCGCGACCTTCCTCTGAACCGGAACTTCCTGTTTCAGCCTTTGTTTGTATTTTGGCATGAGGAAGATGGCGGCGTGATCAGATTTGCCAAACGGGGGGCGGGATTGTGCCTTGTAGCCGTCCTGGTCCAGTGTCCTTTCACCCCTGGTGGGGCAGGTGATGTGTTGATAAAAGTTCGGCGCTGTGCGTTTGAGGTTGGCGCTATTAAAGTCCCCCGTCACAATAAGCGCAGCGTCCCGGTGTTGTGTCTGGTGCTGTGTGAGTGCCTCATGCAGCTCACATAAGGCGGTGACCGTGTCCGCTTGTGGTGGAATATAAACGGCACTTACAATGACCGATGTAAATTCCCGAGGTAGATAAAAAGGACGACACATGATGGACAGTAGTTCCAGATTTGGTGTGCAGGAGCGTGTGAGAGGAACAACGTTCGCACTGTTGCACCAGTTGTTGTTCACCATTAAACACACGCCGCCTCCCCTTGACTTCCCCGAGTCCCGTGTCCTGTCCATGCGGTGAACCGAGAAGAACTCGGCCGGCTGGATGGCGTGGTCCGGCACCGCTGGGTTCAGCCATGTCTCGGTGAAGCAGAGGAGATTGCAGTCCCGAATGTCTCTCTGGAACTTTATCCTGGCCCTGAGGTCGTCAAGCTTGTTCTCCAGTGACTGGACGTTGGCGAGCAGGATGCTAGGCAGAGGTGTGCGGTGTGCACGAGCTCTCAGCCTGTTCCTGACGCCGGCTCGCTTCCCTCTAGGCCGCCGCCGCTTCCCTTTGTTCTCCCTCGAGATCTCACTCGGCCAGCTCGGATCCGGAGTTAAAAACTTCGAATTGTGAGTACATTGTATACCAATAGAAACAACTTCAGGTATCCATGTCAGTTCACCATGTTTAAGGTTTTTTCATGTTTAGTTTTAGTTCACCCAGTTTAGGTTATTGTTTAGTTTCACCTATGCCCTTTGTTTGTGCCTTGTTTCCTAGCTTCAATAAACGGCTTGTTTTTTGTTAAATCGCTTGCAAACACATACAGTCTGCCTCAGCCAAACTGTGACACAAACTATGCCAGAATAGCCCTAATCACATGGTTGAAGGGTGTTTCTACTTATTTGAATGTATTAGGTAATATAAATGGGGATGCTGATACATGGTGCATTACCAAAAAGCTAATACTGGGTGATAATATCAGCGTGCTGCTAAATCATTTATTCATACCTGAGAGATCTGCAAGATGAGCATAGTTAAACCAACATTTAAACAAGAATGTTTTCATAGATTTGAGAGATATTTGCAGGCAGTGAATTTAACAGACACTGGAAACATGGAAAGTCCAGTCGCTTGTCATTGTCTGGCTTTGACTGGTTGCAGCTGGGATTCTCAGTCTTTGGCCACCTTTTCCTATGCTGCACCACATTTTACTCTTCAAAAGACATTGGTGTTAACGCTATTCAACTAGAATGGTCGATTACTGTACAGAATCTGCATTATTACCGTAAAATGACAGATTGTAAAGTGGTCAGGACTGAAGAAGTCACTTGGATGAGTGACGAAACATTTCAAGTCCAGATGAACAGACTTTTTGGGATGTTGTGAAAATAACACATAAAATGTATTTTTTAAAATTGGAGAAAAAATGGCATTAATGAATATAATTTATTGAAACATAGCAGAAAATAAAACTCCTGTCATTCATTCCAACTTGCTAAAAAACACTAAACAAAGCTGCACTCACAGTTTTCCTTTACACCTTCTCAGACTTGCCTGCACACACTCCACTACCTGCCCAGGTAAGGAAAGAGTGAGCAAAATATGAATTGTCCATGTGGACACACCTCACTCCTTGGCGGCCGCTTGTCGGGGCCTGGGGCCTGGGGCTCGCTCGGGCCCCTTTGGAGGTGGGGTGCCCCCGGCCTCTCGGCCTGGGGCTCGGTCACTCAGGCACAGCTGGGGGCCGGCGGAGCTCACGGGCGCGTCACTGCAACTCCCCCTGACTTCTGCTCCGCGGCTGCTGGGCGAGCCCTCATCTGGGACTCTCCTCAGCTCTTACTGGAACAGTGGCGCGGCTGCCCCTCTGTTGGTCTTCCATGGTCTCTTGTGTTCTGGGGGCCTCTGGATGTCTGGAGTTTTGATCTCCTCCATACCCGCTTCACACCCTGGAGGACGGGGCTGTGGCCCCCCCACACTCCCTAGCAGATCATTACATGGAGAAACCTTTGGAATGCAAGCATGCTGATCCACACAGGTATGCACACATGGGTATTCACAGACGCGGACTAAAGCTTTCTTGGCTGCTGCCTCAAAGCACACTGTGCGCTGTCTATCTTGCGTGCTGCACAATATCGTTTATTATTTAGTAAATATTGATATCTATGACTAGCTAGTTTATTGTGATGGTGCTTTGTTTTCTCTATTATTATGTTGCTCTTTGTTGTTTGCTGTCTCCTCTGTTTGTTTTTTTTGTTTTTTTTTGTTTTTTCTCCATACAGGTGACCCAGGAGTTCTTTTTTTTTTTTCTCTCTCTTCCCCCCCCTTCTCACCGTCTCTTCTCCCCTTTGGTTTTCTTTCTTTCTCTCCCCCTCTTTCTCTCATTCATTCCCCCTGTCCTATTTATTAAAAAAAAAAAAAAAATGACAAAGGATGAACTGAAGCTCTGCCATCACGTAATGTCGCATACTGCTGTTTCTGATGTCATTTAGAAAAAAAAAAAAAAAAAAAAAAAAAAAGTGACAGTCATCGCAAATGTCGTCACCCCTCTTTCATGTCCCAGACGGGGCACGGAGATCTTGGGAGTTTGCCTCTTTCTGTGCCCACTTTGGTATGGGACACGTGGGTTTGTTTACAAGACATTTTGTGTTGATTCTCTTGGGAATGAAGGAGGAGGAGAGACGACATCAGAGGGAGCTAAAAGTAAGAGAGCCGCAATTTGCAACTGGGAAAATCCTTTGAGATTTATGTCAGTGTTTACCATTCCTCCTCCAGCCCTCTTGCTTAAAGAGGGACCACATGGAGAATAAATCATCCCTTTATAAATGGATGGGACGCTCAGAGCCTTTTGAGCTGGACCTAATTTGCTTGGTAACTTTCAAAAGGAGAGACCCCCCTGAGTTAGTCAGAGGCCTCAGTGAAGTGCATTGGCATAGCACCAGATGTTAAACAGGCTGGTGGTGTTTGTGTGTCACTTTCTCTGTGTTCATCCAGTGCCTCCAGTCTCAGGAAACTGGTTTTAGAAAAGGCTTACACAGATTACCACTGATCAGTCTTGCCTGGTATGGAAGTCCAGAACTGCCAACATAACAACTAAACTTAGCTAAACTTCTCTTTTAAGTTATATTTGCCCCATGCATGAGCTGAAAGGCCATAACTGACTAACCTGATAACAAGACACAATATTAAATCTATCAGTCTACTTATTTTATTTTTTAGTTTGAATTTACCTTACATTTAAAATTATTATATTCCATTTAAATTTTGATTCCTGGAGTACTTCACTCTTTTGTATTTTCTATTTATTTAATTTTGATCTGTAATATTTTCTATATTTCATTTGGCTTTAAGCTGTTTTTCCAAGGTTTGGCTGCTAACTCATTAACCTTTAGAATAAATAAAGTATATCGTACATTATTATCTACCAGTAATGCCAAATTCATTTTATATTGTGAGCCACATACTGACAAGTGAAACTACATAATAAATGTGTAAATTTGCATTAGTCGTTGCCCAGACTGATGTGTAATTATAACATTAGTTTTCATTAATTCACACAAAATTCTAAAAATCTATTAGTTAGTTATTCTATTATTAGTTGCTCTAGTAGTTAATTACTTTAGTGTAGCATGGCATTGTGGATGTGAGTCTTTATCAATAGGAAAAGCTGTTAAACATGTGAAAATACCGCTAAAATATCAAAATCTAAGCAGTCTATGCCAGGTCCATTCTGGCCCCTGTGCCTTATGTTTATCACCTCTGATCTATATCGTTCAATTACAAATTCTAGTAAGTCCAACGTTGTTTGAAAAGATGAAAACGTGGAAATGCAGATGTTTTAAACACTTAAGGAACACATAAATGTCATTTTATTAGTAATCAGTAAAAACACAGATATTACACTTTTTCAGTTTTTCACAGTAATTGTGCTCCAAACATTACAATGGGATTATTGGAACATTTCACAAAAACGTAATTGCGTTGAATTATTTCACTCTATTGAGAATAGAGCCTCAAAATGATTTAACGATTTAATGATTGATTGTAGACATCGCTTGCCTGGGACTTGTGTACTCCCTCGTACGATTTTCCCATTTTAGGAGCTCAGGATGACAAATTGCAAAACTCACAGAAGGAGACTTTAGCTTTTGTTCTTAGCTACAAATCAGAAGGAATCGCTCTACCGAATAAAATCTGAATGTCAGCATTCACCCTTTAATCCTTCCCTAAGCCTCTCTAAACCACTCGTCAACCTGCCCTTTGCAGGGACCCTGGTGAGGGATCTGGGGTCAGGGAGAGATCACAGGGTTTATTCCAAGGTCAGCGTCAGTTCAAGAACCCGTCGAGTCCGCCCTCATTCCTCCTGCTCCTCCTCCTCTCTCCCCACAAATGAATCTTTTCTCTCTCCCCCCCTCACCCATCCCAGGCTGCACATGCTGTTTTTCTCTGTTTGCTGTCATCAGTCTCTCTCTCTCTCTCTCACACACACACACACACACACACACACACACACACACACACACACACACACACACACACACACACACACACACACACACACACAGAGAGAGAGAGAGAGTGGCTCCTGCTGTTCAGTAATGTCACAACTGTCAGGCAGCTCAGAGAGGCAGAGAGCTTTCATCACGTAAACATACAGGTAGTGAGAGAGACAGAATTAACCTGCTGTTTGTCTTGTCATTAGTCTACTGGGTGGCAGCTCAGGACTGAGTCCACCCACACACACACACACACACACAGAAAGAGCACGAGCTGGCGTGTAGACAGCGATCTCTTATTGTGTGGAAGGCCAAAGCTCTTTCCAAACACAGCACTCATCTGCTGTCATCACCTCTATGATCACACCTCCGCTTTCTTTCTCAACACACACACACACACACACACACACACACACACACACACACACACACACACACACACACACACACAGATGCACACAAAGATATAATAACAGCAGGCTGGAGGAAGCGGCCATATTTGGGATAAGGAGCTGCAACAGGCGAACCTTTGTGGACAGTAAATTTAAGATGGAGTCAAACAACGGTACAAGCTAGCACAAATGTCTGTTACACAACCCGTGACACATTGAGATCACGGGTTTGGCTTTTCTCCTGTATCGAAAAGGAAACTCCAAAACTGAACTGGAACTTTTGTTGCATGAGTAGATTTAATGATAGATGCTCAAAAAACATACTGTAGCAGGCTCTACGTACTCACACATGGAGGAGGTAACAATAACAAGAAGCATTGTTCGAGTTGTTGTTCCATAAGTAGAACATGCAGTTAGTGGGTGTGTGTGTCCTGAAGTCAGTATATATATGTGTATTATTTTCCAATGTTTGCTATGGGAACACTGTGTATTTATGTGAAGCTTAAAATTTCCACAGTGTGGGTTTGCTTGTATGTTTGTTATTGTCAGCATCTGACCAATAACAACAGAGGATAGGAGGGAAAATCCCACATCATCGACCAATCCTCACACTCTACCTGCACTTGGGGGAGAGTTAATAAGCAGCCTTGTGATAGCCTTAGCAGTCAAAAGGCTATCACATGGAGCTCCGGACAACATCGGGTTAGTCGGGTTGGGACACTTGAGACAGATGGCATCCCCTCGCTCACTGTGTGAATTCACTGGAGTGTTACCTGCACTGTTCTCTCACAATCATACACCATCACATGACACCACCTTTTAAAAGGGAGCAGTCAGGTTTAGGACCTTTTAATATTCACCGTAAACATGTCTGATTTAAATTAGAAGGCTGTTCCCATATTTCCCAAGGGGTCAAAGAAACAGCTGGATCTGCATCTTCTTTGATTTGGCACAGACGCCCTCCTGATACAGAACTCCCATTAAAACAAGCTTGAGCCAACGTTAGCAATACATTGGATCCTGAGGCTGGGGTCTTTTATGTTTAGTTCTCCAAGTCAAACGACTATCAGGTTTATTCACTTTCTATACGTGGGTTAATTACTGGGTGACTTTTTGGCTCCAATACCTGAATAGCTTGGCAAAAAGTGAAGTCCAGTATCCACTTAAGTAATATCTGGTACCAGTGTGTTCGCTGCAGCACCGTTCAGAAATATTTCCTACTGAAACATGAGCTATTTACAACTTTATTCATGGAGATTCAGGGATACAGCTGAAATGACTTCCACTCATCATCTCCGTGTCACTCTGTTGCTGAACATTCTTGACGAACAAATTTCAACTCGCAGCGCACAGCGATGGCGCCATAAATCTAACAAATATTTCTTTTCCGTCCTGTAATGTTGCAGTTTAATAGAGAAGGACCGGTTTTGCTGTCAGAACGCCTCTGATTGATTGCCTGTCAGAGAAGGTATTCTGTGTCTGAGAGCGATGCCAGGAGACAAGGCCGCGACATGAACATGATGAATCCCACATTCATTTAATTGCTGTTTTACAGTTCAGTGACAGCCATCAGCTAAATAAGCTGTCAAACGCACAATACCACGACTGACTAGCAATTATTTTACTGAAACAAAGAACAGCAGTTTTTTCTTTTTCTTTTGCATTCCTGGCTTTCAGCAAACTTTGTGTGATCTTGATGTTTGCCTTGTGTTACTGGATGTTTTAAAAATACATCATGGACTCCTTGTCTTATAAACAGGGGTTATAAGCTACATTGAGACGGGACCATCAAAACGTTTATGAAAAAACATCTGCAACACAATAATATCCTTCTAGAAGCAAGTCGTGCTACTGCTTCAAGATGACCGTCATCGTGAGATGCCTCTGGGAACCCATTTGGGCAGTTATTTTGGAGCTTTATCTAAATTAAATGAAATTTTTTGTTTGTCTGTTTTTTGTTTCTAAATGTTTCCGATTGTCTGTTCTGACTTCTACTATGAAGCTCTGCTGTTTTAGTAAATGCAGGGCACTATTTAGGATTATGTTGCTGAAATATACAAGGCATTCCCTGAAAAAAAAACATGTCTGGTTGGAAGCATATGTTTCTCTAACACCTGCACCTTTCAGCATTGATGGTGTCTGGTTCCAGATGTGCAAGCTGCCAGCTCACAGGCAGTGATGTACCCCCATATCATTAGAAGGCTTTAGAACTGAGTGCTGATGATAATTATTTTAAAATTTCGATTGGTCTGACCACAAAACAGCTTTCCAGCCTTCACCCAGGGCAGGGTTTCTGGATCATGTCCACATATGGCTTCTTCTCTGAAGATTACTGTTCTTTGAATAACAGATTTCTTGAGTGTTCCTAAGTCCACTTAGCAAAGTGATTTCTATGACAAAATTAGACCTGTTCTAATCGCTGCGCCTCCTGTGTCTTTTGATTTTTGGCCATCCACATAGAGAATTTTCCAGATTTTCACTCTTTCTTTTCTTTTTTTTTTTGCCCTTTTCGGCTTTGTTGACAGACACATTGAAAGGAAAGAAAGTGGAGGGAGAGAGAGAGGGGAAGACGTGCAGCAAAGGGTCATGGGTTGGACTCGAATGTTTGCAGTGTGAAGGTAATTTTTCTGAAACTGTTCGACAATATATAGATGCAGTTTTTGCAGATTGGTGAACCTCTGCTCATCCTTATTTATTTATTTTTTATTATTTTTTATTATCCTCATCCTTATTTCTGAGAAACTCTTCCTCTATAAGATGCTCTTTTTATACCCAATCATGTTACTAACCTCTTGTCAGTTTAACTAATTAGTTGCAAAATGTTCCTCCAGTGTTTCTTTTTAGCATCACTTACTTTACAAGCCCTTTATTAACCACATTTCAACTCTGTCAGACATGTTGCTGCCATTAAATTGAAAATTAACTAATAGCATTCCAAAAGTTTTTTTTTTTTTTAGTTTTTTTAAAATTAAAACCACGACAAGAGTGACAAAAGCTGCATTTGACATGTCTTTGCTGGGACGGCAATATCAACAATAATTCAGTGCCACAGGCCAGTGTGCTCCATGTGTCAGTCCTAACCACTGGGAGGGTTTAGTTAGCTTGGGTATCAGGTATAAAGTTTTTGACAAATCAAATAAAAGGATAAAAAAATATCCATTGTGGATTGATTGATGCAGACAGAAGTAGATGATTTGCTATGATGACTGATGGACAAAAGTATACGAGACATAACACATGTTTTAGGTACACTTGACTACAACACTCAATGTTACATCAAATGTCTATATTCTAAAGGTATGTAAGGCCTTTTTGGCCCCAATCGTCCCCTTTGGTATTTCAGGATATCTGCTGAATAGATTAACTGGGAGAAAAAGTATTAGACTAGTCCAAAGTCTTAAAGTCAAAAAAAGATTCTGAAATCATTAAAGAGGGAGTCAAATCCCACTCCTAATAGCATTCCTAGAAGGGAAGATTGCTGAGAGGATACCACTGAGCTCTAGATATCTGAGAATCATATTTCTGCCTCAGCTGTAGAAAAGTTTGACTGTAGATTTTATTATTTTACTGCACAGTAAAAATAACAACCCAAAACACTACATGGATTATTTGACTTCTAGAGGTAGCAGACACAAGCTTGTTGAACCCGTGATGTTTTGCAGCCTGGATGAAATACTAAAAACAAGTCATCTTTGAAAATCACTTTGCTACCATGCTGCACACTGGTAGTAGTTGTGAAGAGGAAATGAGAGGAGCGGCAGCAGCAATGGTAGGCGGATGAGGAAGAGGCGAAGGGGCGGTTTGTCATAGGAGTCATCAGTAACTGTCGCCACCGTGCTGCAGGCTTAATTAACTAGCTTGCTCATTAGCATTGCTGCCCCCTTCTCTCCCCCTTCCTCTCTACTTGCTCGCTGCTCTGAATAGAAACGCCTGATTATTCTGCGCTCCAGTCGTAGCCAATTACAGGCTCCAAATGGAACAACATTAATCAAATCTTTAGTATGGTGGCAAACTCAGAGGTATCAGATTGCAGAGGGACGCAAAACTAATATGTCACTGTCAAAGCTGGTTGCGCAGGCATTTAGCAGCTAGCATTATGGAGACGCGTGAGACAGGGTATCGCCTGGGTTTAATATGGAGCCTGATCTGGAAACCATTAGCATGACATGGCAGCAGAAAGGCAGGGCCTGTCGTCACCCCAAACTCATTTTTTATCCACCCCGCCCTCGCGTCTCTCCGCCCCGTCCCTCTGTTCCTTCTCCTCAGCCGTCAGACGAGCGAAGAGTAGAGAAGGATAAATTGGGGGAAGGAAGGATCCAAACTGGATGAATAGAGAAAGGGAGACGTGGAGGGGTAATGAGAGGTGAACAGTAGGAAATGGAAGGAACAATGAAGGGGAACGCCGAGGGCTTTTCACGATCTTTAGGCAGAGAAAGGAAGATAAAGGAAAGGACGTTTTCTGCCAGCGTCACTGATGTGAGTTTTGCTGGATGTGAACACCCAGAACTAAACGCTGCCATTCAGGCCATGGCCTCCCAGAGGGTGGCACCGGATTTGGGGCAGGAGCAAGACCCACACACGTGGGACCATGACCCAACAAACTTTGTCTTTCCACCTCACATGGCTTCCTAGGGCTTGGCCTGAACCATCAAGCCACAGTTGGAGCCAGCCAGAGGACACCACTACATAATGGTCTCATTAGGACAAATGATTAAAGCCCAAGTGAAATGTGCTAAATGCCTGTGTCACTGAAGTGGCCTTTAAACGGGCATAAATAAACAAGAGTTATGCTGAAGGTTTGGGTGTGCACCCTGGCAGCATAATAAATTACAGGGTAATGATATTAAAAGCACAGAGTCGTTAAGATGCCAAGCGGAGATGCCATAAATCCAGGCGCGGGCTCCCACTGGCTGTCCCCATGCCGAGTAATTAAAGCAGATTTATGAGGCGCATTACATCAGTGCTAGATAGTTCATATATCGGCCTCCTTTATTGGACAACTTGACAGGCGCCAAAAAATATTGTTTCGAGTTCCCCGGCCCGTCGCAGCTGAGAGGCCTCTCCCGGCACTCCATCTTTTGTTGTGTCAGTCCTGCGCGGTGGTGATGGATGGACCGATCCACTCCTCCGTCGCTCCCCTTGCTTGTTCAGCTCCCCCCATCCTTCCTCAATGGGAGACTTGTGACAGTTCCAAATAGCTTTATCTTCTTGCAGCAGCTCTTTCACACCCTTCCTATTTCTGTCCTTCTCACTGGGAGAAAACAAAGAGCACAGACACAAGTGTGAAGCCCAAGATGGACAGAAAAACAGAGGAAATGAGAAAACAAAAGGAAGAAAAGGAGCGAAGGAATTGTAGTAGAGGGTTATGCTTTCTATCTAAATGCTCTGTGACTGAATGGGAAAGTTGAAATCTGATTAAAGGATAGATGTTGGTTTTATAACATTATTAGTAGTCTTTTGGCACTACTTTCCAAATTGCAAACTATGTAAAGCTCTTTTTTTAACCACGCAGAACCATAAAAATCGCACATTACTATTCTAAGTCTAGCATTTTTGCCTCTTATTCATTGATTTCACTTTTATTCACTCTTTCATCTAAAAAAGAAAATGCTTGTGGAGCAGCGGACAAAAGTTCCGCTTTGCACACGGCAATTTAAGGCTACGTCCACACTAGCCTGGATAAATTTGAAAACGGCATTTTTGTCTGAAAACGCTCCGTGTCCACACTACTTTTTTCAGTCAATTTCACAGAGTTGTGCGTCCACATTGAAACGGCCGAAAACGCTTACGTTCCAGTGCGGCGCATGAGTGAAACGCAAGACGATTCGACCTGCCTCATTTAGTCTGCCGTTTGTTTACTTTCCGGCTCTTTGAAACGTTGCGGCAACATGTTGAAGAAAAGCACCGAGTTTTTTAAATGGACTAACAATGAGGTGGAGTTGTTGCTGTGTGAACACAAAAGTACAAAGTTGCAAAAGCGAGTGAGAGTTAAAGAATTTGAAGAAAAGCTATCTGGAGCATGTACAGACTGATTAATCTTTAATAGGGCTGTCAAAATTCAGAGCAAACAAAACAACTGCTGTATAATGCCCTCCGCTATCTTTGTTTAATTGGTCACATGACTGCATCACATAACTAAAATCTGTCATAGTTTTCGAAAAGACTCCGTTTTCGCTGTCCACACTGTGACGCGAAAACGGCATTTTCAAATGTATCCGCTTTGGAGAGCTTTTTCAAAATGTTGCGTTTTCTTTGACCGAAAAAGCCGTCTCAGTGTGGACGGAAGGCCAAAACGGAGAGAAAAACACGTGTTTTCAAACGAAAACGTATTAGTGTGGACAAAGTGTCAGCCAATGAACTTGTGTTTATTTGAACGCTACAGTGCTGCCAGGAGCCAATGAAATCACTTCAATTATTCTTGTGCAACTTAACAAAGTGGAAGACAAAGTTAGTGCCTTGCTGTGTAAATGTCTCCCTCCTTGGTTCCACTAGAGGTTTCTTCCTGTTAAAAGGGAGTTTTTCCTTCTCACTGTTGCCAAGTGCTTGCTCATAAGGGATCATCTGATTGATGGGGTTTTCTCTCTATTATTGTAGGATCCACAACAATAGCTCCTATCTACTACTACATAGGCCAAGATTTATAGAGAAATCTTCCTCTTTCAGCTGCTCCTTTATTCTCAAGATGCTGGCAGATTGAATGGATCCACATATTTGATTTGGCATAGATTTTTACACTGATGCCCTTTCTGTGACTCCCGGGGGCTTATCTCTTCTCCTTGTCTTATACTAAGAATCTTCTGGATGTTGGGCAAATGTGTTAATCACTAAACAACATTTCTTCATCACTTTATATTGAAATACACAGTTTAATTTGAACTGTATATAAAAGATGATGTTAGTGTGACAAATATTAAAATTTCACTCACCAAAACTTAAGCAGACTTCTAGAAAGCCAAAATATTAGTTAGAAAATTCCATTAAAAATGTTCCAAAAGGCACAAACCACATAAAGAAAGTGAAGAGGACAGTTCAATGATTCAAATTAGTGAGGCAGGGCCGAGCAGATACATATCGCTGCGTGGGTGCAACAGTTAATCAAAGCAGACATCACCCTAATATTAAGCCTCACCAACAGAACTCCAGGAGCTTAAAAAAAAACATCCACTGTAAAACTGTTATGAAGTGGGAAACTATCCATAGTGGCCAAAACATTTTTTTGTACAAGACTGTTGGCACGTTTGTTAATGCTGCGAAGCTGTTCGTGTTAACACAGGGATTGACTGACTTTCAGGCCTTAACTAACACTTTCAGCCCTGCAAGCTCCTTTAGTCATAAAAAACACCTTTCTGTAAATATGTGTAAATAAAAACTAAGAAATAGCAGTTGCCAAAGAATCTTCAATAATGTCTGCATGTACAGATATGCTAATTATCCATGTGCTCATGTTGCTTATGCTACTTAGCCATGTGGTGGTGTGGTGGGTAATAGCCCCTTAAAGCTAGTCTGGCAGAAATACATCATATTGGTTGAGTTTATTTTAGATTATGAGCTAGACACGTCTGACTTAATCATAGCAATCAAAACTTCCTCTGCTTGTGTCGGTTTGGGACTTCCAGGCCATACTTGGCGCAGATGTTTCTGTATACTAAGCCAGTCACTTGGCTATGGTGTTACATGTACCTGCCTGCTAGCATCTTGCACTCTGCTGTTGTGTGCTGGATGGCTTCACAGGCATCTCTGCACAGCTTGCTTCTGGAGTCTCGCCTGGTGTTGTAGACCCCAGCCTCTATCAATCTTAGCTTAGTTTATTATTCCAACAGGGTGACAGAGGGTAGGTGTTTATAGCCTAGATATTCCAAGGACTTGCCTTATTCTTTGTAGGTATTTGGCAGTTGTGGCTTTCCTAATGACCTCTTCATGGTTCACGTTTGCGTGTGGGATACTTTTAACCACCTTCAATATCTGCAGTGTTGTCTTCTGGTAGTGCAATCTCCCCAGTTCTGACACCTCCCTCTAATTATTACCATCCAACTACACTTGGATGGACAGCGCATTGTACTTCTTAGACATCCATTTCTTGATCCTAGTTTCCATTAGTTCTGATAGTTAGATGACTTCCCTCCATGCTGCCTTGATCTTTGCCGCTAGTCTTCTTCTCCAGGGAGGGTACTGCTCCTTGGGACTCTTGTTAATCTTGTAGCCAAGCATCTAAAGCTTGTTATCGAGCAAGCAAGCACTTGGTGACAGTAGGAAGGAAAAACTCCATGCAGGGATGTGGAAGAGAGCCAGAGATGAATAACTAATTATTAGATGTGAACTGGTGTATAAACACTGAGTGAAAAAAGCTGCGTGAAGAAGAAACGTTCCAAGTATTATATCATTATTATTATTCTGTTACTGGAATTTAACAGGCACTGGAAAGCACCTGCAGTACATTGTAGAGGTAAATGTACCACAGCAGTAGGCTGCTGCTGGCAAAGCACAAACCTGTAAACACAAAATTCAGAGACAGCAAAAACGCGAGTGTGAATAAATACCGTATATGCCAGTCAACTAAGATAAGATTCTTCTGCTTTGATTCAAACGAGGAAAATCTTACCATAGTGTTCCCTCGAAGCCACGTATAGTGCTTGGGTACATTTTTGAAACAGAGAAAACTGTATTTCTGTCCTTACAGCTGTCCTTATGAAAGACCCCTACATACACATTTACATATTGTACAAGCTGTAATAGCTCTGAGCTTCTAATCTTCTGTATATCTCAATAAAATCCCCGTGCCATTTAACTGCTGATGAACCCTAAATGCCCCCACAGGAAACACGCTCAGAGAGGCAGACAACTTAATTGGTTTGGCTGCATGTAATTTTAATAGCTCCTGTAATTAGATTGCTTATTATAAAGAATCCAGTCATAAATCATGCGAAACAGAGGTACATATACATTTCCTGTCATTAAAATATGTTGTTCTAGTGCTGTGAGTGTGCCAGTAAGAGTCACGTGCTGGCAACCTGAGCCTCCCGCTGCCAGTGCGAAACAGGTAGGAAGAAAAAAAAACCCTCAAGGTGCTGATGTTAATGATCTCTGACTTTTTTACTATCATTATTAATTAGGGCTTTATTAGTAACAGATTAAATGAAGGAGTGAAACAAATTTCAGCAACCATTCAGATCAATCGGAGGGAGTTTTATTTTAACTGTATTAATGCTGATAAATTAAACCTGTTTATCAAAGACTGGACTGACTTGTGTTCAGAAGAATATGAACCAACTTTTCATTATTCTTGTTAGATAATTAGTCTAGTCATATTTAAAGTTCATGGATGTCTTTTTTTCTCAGTTACTACAGTCGATGACACTCCTTATCAGTGTAACACTTGTGAGACCTGCTTCCCACCTGCACAAATCCCAAAACACGCAGTAGTAGGTTAACCACAAGAAGAAAAAACAAACCCAGACACACTACAGTTAAACGTGCTCGTACACTTATCCATGTGTAAATGCACACAAACTCCTGCTGTGTGTGCCCTTTTCTCTACAGGTGCTACCCACGGCACAGCATTGTCATGTGCCCACAACCACCAGAGCCAGTTTCGAAGCTCGGTGCGACCCTCATCTCTGTCCAACGAAATTAACTGCTGTGACAACTGTGCCATCCTAGACTCTATAGGGGAAAAACAGAAAGTGTGTGTGAGCGTAAATGAAGTGTGTGCGGGGTGAGGGGAAGAGACCTAGCCAGCTGCATGCAATATCTGCTTTGTCCTTTACAACAATAGACCAGGGCCATATTTTTTAGACTGCTGCATACCCCTCATTAATTTTAATATCTGATGATAACTTAATTTATCAAGTATTTTTTCTTTTTTAATGGAGCATTTAAGGCAAGTGTGCTGGTATGCCTGCTCTGTCACTTCAGCAGGCATGAGGAACAAGAAGAGGAAAGAGCACATCTGAGAGTACACAGTAAATACTCTAGGAAGGGTTTGTGCCTTCCTAGGCTCTTTATCTGGCTCTCTCAGATACCTACAAACCTGAGCTATAGATGAAGTTGTTATGTTAATATGCTCTAAATCTGTAGCAAGATGTTTTAAGCGAGTAACACTCCAGGTCTATTTGATAACTACAATCTGTCTTCTTTAAAACTCCGTCCTAATCAATGATACATCAAAACCTGTACAGTGAGAGGATAAGCTAACCTACCAACCTTGCAATTAGTGGGTCATCCACTCCAGAATAATCAAAGGAACCCCAATGTGTCTTTCTTCTCCTACAACTCCTCTTGGGAAATCTGAAGGTATTCAAAGCATCACTTTTTATTAATTTACTAATGGAGTTAACGATGGCTAGCTCATAAAAATTCTGACTTTTCACCTTTTTAAACTTTATCTGCGTTATTAAACAGTAACTAGTGGGTGGAATGGGAAGCCTCAGCCCAGATATCTGCAGGCTACAACAAAAACTCAGAAAATGATTTGTTTCTCCACAGAGGCATCGTCAGCAGACTATGGATTCCAAAACTAGTCCATTAATAACTCCTGGATAGTGACAAAACACAAACAAGGATGTCCTACATAAAGTTTCCAAAGGTTTTACCACTTCCCCTACATAATTCACTGTGACTTAAAATGCATACATGCCAAAATTGTATGTGTTGCAGATTTGTGCATTATTAGTGTCGTTCCTAAGGATAGTGGGCATCGTGATCCAATACCTCGACAACCTCGAGCTCCAAAACGCTGCAGCGTTTCCTTTTTCTCGTGTTAATTAAAAACTCATTGCTTTTATATTTATACCAAAGCCTTTGATTTGAATGGCTCTTTTGGTTCACTGTCTTGGTCTTTCTCAACATCTACTGTTTAATTCCAGTTTATCTTAACCGTTAACTTTTACCTTCTATTTTAACTTATTCATTAAACAGGTTTCTGATCAGTTTCTGTTGCTGTCCCTTTTGTGCCAAAGCAAGTTGTTAAGAAGCTTTAATGTTTTGTTTTGCATCACAGTATATCATGCTCTATTACCACTTGTTGGATAAATGCTTGCTTGACTGGTACATCTGGTACAGCTAACATAGTTTAACTGGATATAATACATTTTCAGCTTTTGTGAGTCACAGCACAGACTTAGACATGGTGTCAGTGAAATCATGTAATTTTAAAAATTTGAAAGCCTGAAAGAAACTAGAATAGTAATTAATCCTTCATGTTTTAGAAATTAGAAATGTATTTAGAAAGTTTCGCTTCCTGAAAGCCTCAATAAATCACATAAAAATGAAGATTCGACTGTTATGAGGCTTGAAATAATAGAACATCGTGAAAGGTTTATGTTTAGCAGCACAGCGATGACTTCAGCGATGACACACTTCATTTGTATTGTATTACATATAAAGAAGCAACCTGTAGTTCATTTCTTTTCATGAACACCTTCATTCCACTTCTGTCTTCAATCTGTATCCCACTGTTTTGCATTCCTGAGCTTTGGTGTGTTTTAAAAATACAGTGCATGTGCATGCATGTGAGAACAGACTCTGAATTTTCCAAGTGCGTCAGTGTCGACTGTGTATGAATCTGTGTGTGTGTGTAATGGAGCTTCACAGCCGATCTTTCTGTCCTCGCAGGGTACAGCATGATTAGTGTACGTGTATGTATACAGAGCAGTTACGGTTCTCACAGTGTCCGTGGTATGCTGCATTTTGCTTACTGTGGATATTATTTCGTGTTATGGGTGTGGTGCAATTTTATGGAAGAGACGGAATCGGCAGACGTGTTTGAAAAGCAGCGCGTCTCTGTCCCTGTCTGTGTCTGAACAGGCGAAGAATGAGAATGAGAGCAAACAGCAGTGTGCAGCCAAGAGTAGCCGAGCCACTCCATCACCGTGATAGGCCTTGTCATCTCTCTCTCTCTCTCACACTCCTGCTCTCTCCCTCATCCTCCCTTCTCCCTCCTCCTCCCAGTGGTAAGGGCGGGTGCTAAAGTTCACCCCTGCTTAATTTATCAACCACCCTCCCTTCACAGCCCTGTACAGTCATTAACTGCTCACACTGACACAGCACCCCGGCCCACACCCAACTCTCATTTATTGTCTTTTTTACAGCAAGGAAGTAGCATCAATTACTTAAAGCCTAAATTGCCCCTTGTCCTGAAGATATGGAAGTTGGGGGGAGACAAGATGGGGCTGGCTGGACTTGGGTGGGGTCAGGAGGCTGTGGGTTCTGGCTGCAGGAAGTTTTTATGGCATTGGTCTTTTTGAGGAAAGGGTAGAATTTATTGTGGGTTATTGGTTTGTTTAATTACATTAGGATATAAAATTTTAAGGGAATTGCATTTTTGCATTGTCGGGCAGCTTTTAAATGTGCTCGGACTCCAGTGCTGTGACACAGGGCTGTACTCAAGGGTGTCCTAGATTATAGAGCGCTGTGACATCACTGCTGGGTGCTCAACAGAGGGATGAGATGAGATGTTTGCCATGAAGATGAAATACTAAAATAAATAAATATATATATATGAAGGCAAGCGCGTCATGGACAAAAGTAAAACAGTATGTTGGATGTGCCACGCAATGCTCAATTACATTGGTGGGAACTAGTGCGTTAGCGCAGTTAGCTCGTTAACGTGTTGGCCGTCCAGCCCCACGCACGGGGCGATCCGCGGTAGCTTGTTAACGAATATGACTGCACATTTACTCCGACATCATCCTAGTGCAAAGACAAGTGGAAGCAGACAAAAACAACAAGCACGCATGCTACAAACTTTACCCGAGTCATTTAGACCCGTTAGCACATGATTCTCCTTATGGGGACCTGATATGTTTAATATGCTGCTGAGAATATAGCCCAGAAGAAGCGTGTAGTATAGCTTTTATTTTGGAAAGAGCCATTTCTCTGTAATAAACTCTCTTTTCCAAAGATGAGTGATTCCTCGATCAGATAGATTTATTTATTTTTTATTACTTTGTTGTTTCAGCAACATTCAATTTAAAAACTGTACTTTTGAGTTAAAATATATATTTATAATTTTAATAAATGACAAATTAAAAAGGCATGAACATTTTTTTTTGTATCGAAAAAATATCGAACCGTGACACCAAAGTATCGAACCGAACCGTGAATTTTGTGTATCTTTGCACCCCTAATATATATATATATATATATATATATATATATATATATATATATATATATATATATATATATATGTATTTATATATATATATATATGTCAAAGACTGGAACATAGAAAGACTACAATTTTTCTGACTCTTCCACAACATTTCTTTCACTTTCAACTTGGCCAATATGAATACAGAGCACTCCACCAGCACTTGTGAGATTTTTTTTCTATCATACACAGTGCTTTGGTTGCCATTTTCTATTTACATCCATCTACTGGAAATCAGTAGTGCCTACACAGCAAGCATGATGGGTCTGGGAGCAAACTATAGTCTTTCACGTCTGTCACACATTGTGTAGTAGGGCCCCGGCATGAATCATAAATGAAGACTGTAAACCTGTCATATCAGAGCTGAGAACAGAAAACAACTAGAAGAAAACAGGAGAAATAACTGCTCCTCCTGCACGTGGAGTAAATAGATCTGTGTTTATGCTCTGTGCAGTATTGTAGTATTGCAGACCAGGTGACCACCGCTCCTAACAGGTGCTTCAGGCTCAGCGTCCTTGTAAGGGCAGGCTGTACAGTACACCGCTCGGCTGTTTACTCTCTCAGTCAACCAGCTGCACTGCACATTTATAATGCTCTCATAAGTACGCTACAGAAGGATACGTGTCCCCTCGCCACCGCTCCCTCCTTATGATTAATGAGCAGCACTTGGAGCCGCATTTGTTGCCGCCTCGCAGCTCCGACATGTCTTTCCGGACTCGACATTTTGTATCCTCTGTGAAAAATGAGCTCCTTGGTGTCGTTCATTACTCTGTTCCACTGCCAGAACTTTCCAATGCATATTCCTGTTTGCTAAGCTTTGTGCCATGCTTGTGCTGCGTGTGGGTGTCCGTGTCAATTTGCATCTAACTCACTTATCGAGACAGCTATCCACTGAAAGACATGCCGAGGGAATGGCTCGACTGTAATTTGGGACCGTTACAAAGGGAGACAAGTCAATAGCAGCAGATCTGACAGCCAGTGGAGGAAAAATTCTGCTCATTCCTGTTGAGGACATGCTGTATAAGAAGCCCTGGCCCAGCAGGAAAGTAGCCACTTTTCTGCTGCGCAGGCACACTGATATGACAATGGCCTCGCAATCATTGTTCCCCTTCTGAAGTTAAGCTGTAATTTGGTCGGTTGGAGAATGGACTCCATTTGTCTGACAATGCTGGCCACAGTCGACAGAATCGGCGCACTCGTGCGTGGACGTGCTCACACAAAGCAGTACCCCACCCCACACAAATACACAACAAATCCTCATATGGCTCCATATAAACACACAACACAGCACTGGTGCACACGCAGATAAACACACTCCCTGCTACTCAGCACGCTCTCAAGGGCACATTCCAATAAAGCGGCATTGGAAAACAGCCATCTGATGGATTGGACCGGGAGACGGCAGCACAGGCAAATCCCCTAATGTGGCATAAATAAGGCTGCCGTGCTCCGATCGCTCTCTACAGACAATGTAAATTATATTGTCAGGCGCAGTCACTTCCCTGCTCGCTGCGCAGCTAACAAGAGTCACCCGCCAGAGCTCGACAAGGAGAGGAGGAGCTTGTAGTGGGAAGGAAAAGTAGAATTAATTAAAGTGGCAACAATACACACACAAACAGGTACATGCAAGTGCACACAAACAGATGCCTCCAAAACAATGAGCTACACACATACATGGGTAGTGCACATGTGACTGATTTATTTCCCCTGCTCCTCAGTGCTCTCCTCTCTCTCCTGTGGCTCTCATTGAAGGTCGATGCGATAGCTCTGATGAGGAACAAAGGTGATGCTGCTCAGCCATTTTGGCGCTAAGCTCCCTCCATGTCTGCCTGAGGCCTGCACATTCTCAGCGGGCTGACAAACTCAACACAGAGGCCTCTGAGTAATGCCAAGTGTGACACATTGGCTTCCATCACTTCAAAACTTCCCACAGCTGTCTTGGAATGATACAAAGCGGAGCAAAAGACAAGAGATTTGGAGACTTTGTCTTCTCCTAATATAAGCTTTTACCAAAATTGTCCTTCCTGTTTTGTTGCTCCCCCTGCAGCTGTTTTTTGTCAGGTTGGTTCCAAGACTTTGTCAGGCCACAGCTGTTTGACGCTCGCCAAATTAGTGTCTTCACAACAGGCTTTGTTGCTATGGAAGAACTCAGTAAGGCCTGTCAGATTTTCTCTATTCTGCTCGGGTACTTTGCCAGTTCCTGTAAAATGTAATGACACCTTGTAAAGTGTAGTGAAGATGCAGTGATATGCTGATGATGAGGTGCTATAACTCACAACAAATAGCGTGTCACTGAAGACAAAGCAATAAACTGAATTTAAAGGATTTCTTTGACAGTTAAACAGAGTTGTAGCACATGTGTATGCTTCTTAGAGCCTAAACCTAGAGTACACTGTGCAGTCCTTGTAATTATGGACCGCAAGTGGACACATTTATAAGACGGGAAATACATAAAACAAATGGCATCTTTCTCGCAGCCCTATTCCCGCAAACACTGAAGCTCCTTGCTAGCAATCTACTGTGCATAGAAACAGCTTTGCCCTCTCTCTGTCAAAGATTTCCTCCCATAGCAGGCTAAAAAAGTGTTTCCCAATGCTGACAGGGAGAATGGATGGCCTCCATTACGCCTAGCTACAAACACATTCCGCCAGGATGAAGGGGCCGTAAATTATCCTGCGAGCGAGCAGCCCAGGCCACAGCCGAGCCAACAGCCCCTCCTTCGCTTCTAATGGGGTCGGCCCATCCACAGCTTGCACCACACTGAATCACACACCCCATAGCCAAATATACACTGTCACCAGTGTGTGTATATACAGTATGTACGTGCATGTCACTGGGGCTTGTTGAATCAAGCACCTGGGAAGAAGTCCTTGAACCGTCATCTAAATATGTTGGCTTTAACAAAGACGTGCACTGTAATAAATAGCAGCGCGGTTCCTCTCTTGTGACTGGCCACAACAAACTTCTGTTACATTGCAGCACAATAACTGTGCATTGGGCTGCACACTGACATGTCTAATGATGTGAAGCTGGAGGGCGTAACTGTAGAAACATCAGCAGTATGTCTGGTCAAATTCAGTTCACATGACACAAGTACTGCTGGCAGCCGGTAAACCATCAAATAGGCCGAGACATTGCCCTGTGGCATGGTTAAATGCTAAGTGTGCGTGCGTAAATCATTACATGCGAATAGTAAAATGTCAGACAGCATTGTGTTCCCACTAGGTGAAGCTTGTTCTGCTTGTGTGACAGTCTCCTCCCACTCTTACCCCACAGCACTGATAGCAATCTAGGTCCTTTCTTTTTGTCAGAAAACTCTCAAAGGAGAAATTTTCCAACTGTAACTACCGCTGTCTTCTTTCTTGTGATACGGCATTCACATTTCTCTCTGTTGTTTCTCTTCAGACAGCTGGAGATTCCTAAGAGGCCTGTTGTTAAATGAAAGGAGTCTCATTCTTGGAACATTTTTTTGTGGCTTTGAATTTTGAGCACATAAGGTTTGTTTTTCTATCACCTTTTTGTCCCTTAGGTCAGTGTGTACTTAATCCTCAGGGTACCATCTTTAAATGAAGCCTAACCCACGTGTATACCAGCTGTCACTTCATTAAATTTCTTTCCCTGCTGAACCAGAAATCTTTTTGTTCAGCAGTTGCAGTGCATCTTTGCTGCCAACCACTAGCGCCTACTATTTCAAAAATTACAGTAGTCTTACTTTTACCCAGTTACACAGTTGAATGTTTCATCATCAACTTAAAGTCTGATTAAACAAAAATAAATTAAAATTCTCAATCAGAGTAGAATGACATTTGTTTCATTTCAATTCAGTTCTATTTATATAGCACCAAATTATAAAAACATTCTCTCAAGGCACCTGACATTGTAAGGTAAAGACAAAAAAAAAACAGAGAAAACCCCAACAATCAAATGATCCCCTATGAGCAAGCGCTTTAGTGACAGTGGGAAGGAAAAACTCTTTTTTAACAGGAAGAAACCTCCAGGACAACCAGGCTCAGGGAACGGCAGAAGACAGGGCAAAGAAAAGCTAGAAGTTAATAATAGCTAACAATAAAATGCAGAGAGATGTATAAACAAATAGTGAGTGAAAAATGCAACTGAAGAAGAAACACTCAATGCATCATGGGAATCCAATGACATGAAGCTAGCTACTTGATTCATACTAAATACTTCCACGATTTTACTAGCCACACTCAGGCATGGTTACTGCAAGGCCTATTGAATCTAGAAATAACTTAAACAGAACATGTCTGACAAAGTGAAGTAGACTAAAAGATCTCAAAACAAAGTCACTGACGTCTGTAAGTCTGGGAAGGGCTACAAAACCATTTCTAAGGCTTTCAGACTCCAGTGAACCACTCCACAAATAAAGAAAACTTGGAACAGTGTTGAAACATCGCAGGAGTGGCCAGTCTACCAAAATTACTCCAAGAGCACACCCAAAAAGAACTAAGAACAACATCTAAAGAACTGGAGCCCTCACTTGCCACAGTTAACCTCAGTGTTCATGATTTAACAACAGGGAAGAGATTGTGCAACAATGGCGACCATGTGTAGGCACAAAGGCTTTCACATTTGATGATCCCCAAGATTTTTGGGAAAATATTTTGTGGACTGATAAGACAAAAGTTTAACTTCTTGGAAGATCTGAGCCCTGTTACATCCAGTGTAAAACTAATAGCATTTTATACACAGAAACACAGAAAATGATACCAGTCAGTAAAACTGACCACCAGCTGTCTTTGGCTGTTTTGCTGCTTCCATACCTGGACAACTTATTACTTAAACTTAGTTGATGAAACCGCGGATTCTGCTCTTTACCAAAAAATCCTGAATGTCCAGCTATATACACGCTTACTTATACAGCAGGAAAATAGTTGGAAGCAGATCAGCAAGTCAATCTCTGATTGGTTAAAAATCCAAAACTGAAAGATTGAATGAATAAAGGTTATGAAATGGACAAGTCCATAGTCCAGACTCAAATCAGACCTTAAACAGATCATTCATGACCAAAAACCACCCAATATGCCACTGTAAATTAACTGACTAGTATAGAATTGGGCTATAGCTATCTGGATATATTCTGTCAATTTGTAGCTTTCATCTAGCCCACACTTTCACAGATTACAGCCAATAAATGATTCCACATATTTTTACTATATGTATATGGATCTATATAGATCCATATAGATTTATATGTATCTTTGTCTGTTGTTATCAATAGTGCATTCAATTTTAATTGGAATTTCCAAGTTCCTAGTTGGAGTTTTCAACACCCCCTCAAGTCTGACTTGGAAGTCAGAAAGTAGCCCCACAAGCCCTGACTTAACAAACCAAGAAGATTGTTAAAACTGTGAAACTTATAATTCAATTCAATTGAATTCAATTGTATTTATACAGCGCCAAATCACAACAACAGTCGCCTCAAGGTGCTTTATATTGTAAGGTAGACCCCACAATAATACATACAGAGAAAACCCACCAATCATATGAGTCCCTATGAGCAAGCACTTTGGTGACAGTGGGAAGGAAAAACTGCCTTTTAACAGGAAGGAACTTCCAGCAGAACCAGGCTCAGGGTGGGGCGGGGCCATCTGCTGTGACCGGTTGGGGTGAGAGAAGGAAAACACCATAATCTGTGCAGACACCGTCATGTACTTGTGACCATAGCTGGACTGGCCATCGGGCATACCGGGCATTTGCCCGGTGGGTCGCTGGCGATTTTTTGTTTTTATGGGCCGATGGATTTTTTATTTTTTATTTTTTAGGAAGGCTATATATAATGAAAGGTGTTGGATTGGCCAATTGGTCATGATCGACTCTGGGCTAGACCAATTACAGCCGAGGAGGCCGGATGCACCCTCCCCCTTGTTTAGCAATCACGTGATTTTCGCGCATTGCATGCCGGGAACTAGTGGCAAAACAATCCAAGTACCGCATCAAATGCAAGCATTTGTAGCACCGCAAAACGTTCATTCTCCGGTTCCAATACCTTCTTGTTTTTTCTTTGCCGCACAAAAAAGGAATGTACAAAACAAAAGGAGAACAATGCCGGTCCGTACAAAGACAGACTCGACGAAAAGACAAAGAAAAGATACGAGGAAAAAATCAAAGGAGTGAAAGGGTCAGACCACACAGAGTGGACAAAAGACGTTAGCGTGCTGCCCAACTTTCACCACGCTCAGATTTATAATTATACGGTTCTTGGAGTGAGTGCATACACTCATGAAGTTTAGTAACTTCAGGTCACTGCAACAAGCCCAGGTACAGTTTACTGACGGATGGGTACAGGACCTTGAAATGCACCGTGTAGAACGAAAGACCATCGTACGAACAAAGGTAAGTTTACCAGTCTCACAAATCGTCGTCATAAATACACATTCGTTAACCGTTTATTAATATAACCTTTGAGCTCAACGGTAATTAATTAGTAGTGGAAATAATTTCTGGTAGCATTACAGAAATGTAGCAGTGACAATAATATTGTATGTTGTAATCGCACTGGACAATAAGTGATACAAAACAACTGTTTTATCCTGTGAATAAAAGTATATGTTTTTGTCAATGTACCATGGTAATAACAGAAGCGAAACGCGATATTGTGTCAGGACAATTCACTATTTATGCACAATAAATAAAGGAGCATAGCGCGACAATTTCTGTTCAGCGCCAGACTTGCTTGTAACCTATATCACCAATTATGTTTAAAAAAATGACGTATTAACTACTACAAAACTCTGACCTTTGTGGGAATGCTTGGAGCAGACTAACATGTGAGCTGGAGTGTTCTGAGACGTTATATTTGGTATATCCAGACCATCCGTCGGCTCTTACTTCGGAAACATGGCTTAAAAAATGTCTCTTCAACGACGTAATCCGATAAAAAAAACGATCTCTCTACCCGTCGGTTTCCCGTGGCTGTCATGCGACCGGCTATTGCAGTTAATAATACAACAGCTTCTTGCCATTTTTTGGGTTTCTTTTTATCGCTGTGTAACTGAGTTCAATTGAACGCCTGCGTGCGCTAGTACCTCTTGCCACAAGTTCCCAGAATCCTTTGCGGTTTTACCCCTGAATGACGTCACATTTTCAATCTTTATCCTGGTGGGCCGGTCTCTAGTCAAAATGCCCGGGCCGATTTTTTGTCCCAGTCCAGCCTTGCTTGTGACCTCCTAAATACGGCACACATAGGGCATAGACCAGGTTCTATCCATGAATCAAGTGCTGCAGAGGTGATTTTTAGTGTGACAGACAAGCATCGCACTGTGTGCAATGCCTCTACCTTATTAAGAAGCAAAACAAATTCAGTCTTTCCTTGCTTTACTACTGGAACACAGAAAACACTACAAGTTCCAATCCTTGGGATGGTGTTGCAGTAGCTGGCAGGCTCACCTCCCAGTAAGATGGATCTGGGTTTGAATCTTCTGAATGTCTCAGATCTTTCTTGCTGTACCTTTTTGACATCTGGAAGTGAGCATGCTGACTGATTTGTCTAGCTCTCTGGATTAGCACTGTGATGGACCAACCAAGACTCCACCCTGATAACTGGTGTGATGAAAAAAAAAATGATGGAATGGACATTTCTGACTACGTCTGGATGTAAAAAGATGTAATTTTTAGGTGTTTTTTGTGCTTTGTGCCTTTCTCTTGTAAACCAGAACTGAATATTGTTTATCTGGAGAAGATGTCCTTTCAATTACTTTTGGGTAGAAATGTTCTAAACGTTTTGAGCATCAAAGCACTGAAACTCATACCTAACTCACAAAGCCGAACAGAATGACCCCTCTCTTCTTCCTGCTAAGGCTCTCACCACTGGCCAGCCAGAAGCAATGCTCCGCCTGAGGCGGAATAGGCCATGGTGACAGGTCACATTTTACCTGGGTACTGACAGGGGGAAAGAGGTCAGCCATGCTGTCAGAGCTGAGGGAACAGAGGAGGTGATGGGAGTCTGAGGGTGAGGAATGAGGAGGAATGGAACTCCTTTCACCAGCCTTCTTTTTTGAGTGATGTGCAGCACAGCTGTGATGGTACATACCAGCACATGTGGGCTTAAGTCTGCACAGACAGAGCTGGAAACAGTACCACAGGAATGTGGTGGAAGGGAGACCCAACACCCAGAATACTGTTTACCCATCATTTAAATTGCAGAAAAGGTTTCACCACCTTGTAAAAATGACAAATGTTGATGACATTAAATCCATAGTGTGCATAATCATAAGGTAGAAGTGTTATATGATGAAAAATAGGCCCTTTGATGGGAAAAACACCCCCCCCCCCCCCCCCCCACCCCCTTTCATTTATTTAACTGGGGCAGTGCGTGCTAATGGACATCAATATAAAAACAACCCAAGTTATAATCAGGCCTCATTGTATCTTAAAGCCCTCATATTACCATATAACCCCAATAGAGCGCTTGACTGTCAGACTGTTGGTTTACTTGCATTTTTGAGGAGATTTAAAAGTAGAATAGGAGGCAGAGGCTTCAGATTTCAGGCCCCTCTTTTGTTGATTCAGGAGACAAACACTATCTACTTTTAGGATGAAGCTTTAAATGTTCCTTTTTGATAAAACATACATTTAGAGCTGGATCAGATAAACCTGAACCCTTCCTTGGTTACTCTACAAAAGGCTGAGACTGCTAGCTGCTTCCCATGATGCACTGAGTGTTTCTTCTGCATTCACATCTTTTGAACCCAGTTGTGTTAAAACACATCTCTGTGGGTGTTTAAACACAGCTCTGTGTCACTCTACATTTAACCATTAGTTATTATTAATCTTTTCCACAGTGTGTATTTTGTCCTGTTTCCTTACCCTTTATAGTTAACTGGTTGTGGCAGATGGTTGCCCCTTCGTGAGCCTGGTTCTGCCAGAGTTTAGTTAGATATATTTAGAGGCTTCCTCTTTCTCATGGTCGTCTGCCTGGTTGTCCGCCTGTTTGCACTCCTTGTGCTTTTCTCCTTGAATTCCTATTTTGTATGACCAACGTTTATGACCACAGTGTTTTTGGGAATTGTCTTTAGTTTCATCAGCTTCATTAAAGCTTTTTGTTTGCTATTGTAACCACGAAAAGATGTGGCTGTTATTCAGCAAAGCTATAAACTATGTCTTTTGCACCTTTTAAGCCAAACATTGGTGGTATCAACAGAACTTGGCCCATTTCAGCCTTCATTGCTCAGAAAGTGAGCAGCTGGGTTTGGTTACAAACACAGCTGTGTTCAGCATCAACTGTCTTTAGATACTTTAACTGATAAAAATGTTCCCACGTATTCAGTAAAAAAAAAAAAAAAAAAGGAGGTCTGAGACACTTCTCTCTATCAACTCTTTCATCAGCTTGGCCTGATTTGACTCATACACATCCTGTACATATGCATATCACTAACAAAACTGATGTAGTTCCAATACTCCAGCCGCTCATGTCAGTTGTTTTTAAAGTTAAATCTAATGAAAAACTCCGGATTTTGGAGGAGGACTTTGGAAAAGACAGATTGCCGTCCCAACAAACATTTTGACCATGTGCATCTTTTGTGTTATGTAGAGAGGAAGACAAAAGAGGGAGAGTTCCAGTCTTTGAAGGCTTTGAAGTGTCCGAAGCAGGAAACTCAGTGATAGATCAATAGCAATCAATATTTTCTGCAATGTGCTTCTGATGATCAGCCTTACATTTGTTTCCTTTTGGAATGTTACCTTTGGGAAAACATTTCCGTGAACAGGGTCAGGTTACTCTGACATGTTTCAATTCAGCAATCACATGTAAACCTGCATCTGATGACCAGATAAGAGACATTTGTTCTACAGTGCTTTGCTTCTAATTTCAGTCCGCATGTGCACATTTCTGTGCACGTGTTTGTCCGTCCTGGGCTGTCTGCCTGAGAGTTAGGACTCTGTGTCCTCTCTTTACTTCCCCTGGCTGTGGCACAGAGACTGTCCACCACAGTCATCCTTCTCCTGTCGGCACCGTCAGCCCTTTTACCCTACACCCATTCATCAGCCTGTAAATGAAGTAGCAGGTTTATTAGGCTGCGGTAAAACAATCCACCCTCCCACTGTCCAGAGCCAGCACACGAAGACAGCCAGCTCCCTGCCGGTTAGAGTCTGCTGATACAGCTAGTGTGCATGTCTGTTTGAGTGTGTGAGTGCATGCCAGGTGGGCAAACCACTATGGCCACTTGGTCAACATCCTACAGAAAAAAAACAAACATTTTTTTCTTGATTCTGACTCATGATGGTCACATATGTCCTATTCTCACTATGTTACAGAACTGAATAGAACAGAAATGTGAAGGCCAAACAAAATTGATACAGGCATTCAAAGCTAACACAGAAAGGATGTGTCATGATCTGGCATGCCTCCCCGGGATCATCAGCTGGACTGTTGTTTTTGTTGTTGTTACTCTCTTTCTCTCTCGCTCTTCCACTCCTCTCTGTCTGAGTGGAACTCATTATGGGTTCCCACCTTTGGCCGACGCACCTGCAAGTAATCTACTCACCTGCTGCTCGTTATCTCCGTGTTCTTGCCACTTCTTAAGGCGACTCGCGTCAGTGTGGCCCCGGCTCTAACTTACTCTTTCCCTTCATCTGTTCTTTGCCTCTAGTCTAACTTGTGTTTCTCTTTGTAAATAGACCTCCTGGAACCGTCCCTGTTCTTCTCTGGTATTGTGCGTAAGTGATCTGCAGATGGGAGTGTGTGGCTGAAGGGGAGTGTTTGCGACCAACCCTTTTCCAATAGAATCCCTGGATTCTATTGTTTCTCGTTTCTCTAAAGCTCTCTGAGTCCCGCACTTGAGTCCGTCCACATGACAGGATGTTCTTTTTGTTTCTAGGTTCGTACAAATTTGTTGGTATGCAGTGAATGAGGGGTTCAGGGTTCGCTATCTTGCCCAGCAGGGGAAGCTGGGGATTGGTCCACCAACCGCTGGATTCATGGATGACCTGCCACAGCTTCTCTAACAAGTGGAAATTATTTCTCCATTAACTCATGTAAAATTATGCATTGCAGCTATGTCTTTACAGTGCATCAGTTGCATCATTAGTACCTCAAATCTCATTTCACTAATTCACTCTCCCATCATGTCATGACCATGTGGGTAGTCTGCATCAATGTTTCTATAAGGATGCTAACCTGATATTCAACCAAAGCATGACTAGTTTAAAGTTGGTAGTACGCTATACTGTTGTTAAAAGCTTGGCTGTTCAGAATGCCACTGTGAGGCTTCATAGTCACTAGTATACCCTCCACATTGCTACTTGCTGCTACAACAGTCATTTCTACTTATGCCCATTGTTAAGGCGGAGGAACATTGCCGTATTCTTTTGATTGATAGGTGCCACTACTCAGTCAATACTGCCACATAAGTCCTGATATTGAATGACTTTTTTTGCCTCTGAGTCTCAAGTTTTCAAACAATTGGAACAGCTCCAACGTAAAACTCCCAGGTTACAGAAATCGAGAGGTGGATGACCAGCCGAAGTGCCACAAATATTTTGGTGGAGTGTTGCATGCCGAGTTTGATGTCACATCAAACAAGCACAAAAACACTAGGTACTTCAACGTAACACCATTGTTGATTCTATTGTACCGGCTTGCCATTAACGGCAGGGTCCAATTTAAGATTCTGGCTTGAATTTGAAACTGTTTTTGGACAAGCATCAGCATAAATCAGCAAACATCCATTCATCCTCAGTAAGTCCCTGAGGTCATGTGATCTGGGCCTGCTGGCTATGTTTCATAGATGGTGGAGATGGAGCAAAACACTGTATACAAACATGTAATGCAATAGTTTGCACAATTTGTTACACAATCTAAATAAATTAGTTTCTTCTTTCTTCTTTTTAATTTATTTATATACAAGAGCCACATATACTAGGATAGTAAACATCCTAGAAGAAAAAACAACAGACATTCCTGTAGCATCAGCCAAAGCTACCTTATTTAATATCTCATTATGGTAATTTCAGAGACCACACAATGACAACTATAAAACCTTGGTAGGATCATACATACATTCCCTAATGTAACCTAAGCAGCAAAGATTTGTATGGTTTAAGGCATGATCGGGAATACCGAAAGCTCAGACAGTAACACCAAAGATCAGTCGATCCAGTTTCTGTCACTTATCCAGGTTTGGATAAGACAGAAGCCTTTCTCCAGCTACTTCCTCCTCATCCAGTGGGACTTAGGGCCCCATTATACATGCCGTCTGGTGCCTGACAAAGTTGTTGACAAAGTTGATGTCAAATAGACGTCACATCCACTGTTTCTGCCAGTTGTGCAACTCTCCATCTTTAAAGCTGGGGCATTGTGCTGCAGCCGCTGCCAGGTGCTGTATTGATGCAGAAGTTCAGAGATTAACAGACTTTACAGTGGGGGATGTTGCAACAGTTCGAAAAAAACCCAAACAAGACTTAGCAATGTTTTTGCTTCTAGTTTTGACTTCTCCTGCTATCCCAGAACTGATGTTTCAAGGGTTTCCCCAAGGGCCTTCCAAAGGGCCTAAGAGGTGCCCAGCCAACTCAATTGGTTGCTTTCATAATGTGGAGGAGCAACACAATAAAGTACAGAGAATTCACTGTCACATTCAACTTATGGTTGAGCATAGAGAGCGTGTTTGTTGTCTGCTCAACTCAAGAGTTTGCTCGTCTCCCTGCAGTGAGCTCTGTGTTCAGAAGGAGGTGTGTACAAAGTATGTGCTATGACTGGTCTATAGGCCACTCGTGTTGTGCTCGTGTTGTTGTTGGTCCATGACCTAAGAATGAGAGCAAAACAACACAACCCAGTGCATAGATGTATGTATGTATATATATATATATATATATATATATATATATATATATATATATATATATATATATATATATATATATATATCTATAATGGTGGTCCCCGTGGTAATCGGAGCACTAGGTGCGGTGACTCCCAAGCTAGGCGAGTGGCTCCAGCAGATCCCGGGAACAACATCGGAGATCTCTGTCCAGAAGAGCGCAGTCCTGGGAACAGCTAAGATACTGCGCAGGACCCTCAAGCTCCCAGGCCTCTGGTAGAGGACCCGAGCTTGAAGGATAAACCGCCCGCAGGGGCGTGCTGGGTGTTTATATATATATATATTAGTCTTTAATATGCAAATATTGTAACCATAATAAAAAAAAATACTATTCCATATCTCATGACACAACCTTTTTAGTGACATTTAATCCAGTGTACTATACTAACACAGAGTTGATGTTTTAAACTAAGTACTTCAAACTTTTTAATCACACAAATCAACAACAGCACGGAAAACTTTTGAGAATCTTGACATATTAAGATATTAAATTCTCATTTTCAATCATGGTTTCAGGTGTTTAGCTTTAAGAGAGAAATTTTAAATAAATCCTTTGAGGCTGGACTAAATTGTTTGGTCTAGGGAGATGTATTTGTATGTGAACCGTCTCTTGTGTCTGTGTTTTTGAGGTATCTTGTAGCAGGGCGTCCAGCAGTTAGGCATTGATGCTGATTCACTGTGAACGGCCCGTCTTAACAGGAGATGTGCTGCTGTTTCTTCGTGGACCTCTTGCTGTCAGTAAGACCTGAGCTGTGCCCGCTGCATGGATGTTCACAATACACAACTCATTCTGACAGAGAAATCATAACTGAGGCGCAGGTCACCACTGTCCTGTCACCCCTTGAAGGTTCAGAGAAGTTGACCTCCAGCTGTTCTTTCTTTCTGGCTTTCTGACTGTCCCTCTGCTAATGTCTATCTCGCACACACACACACGGCCACCATATGACATGTTCACTTCACCATGGTGACAGGCTAGTCAACATCCCCCCTGCACAAATGACATTTCCACTGTCTCATCTTGCCGGTGTTATTGTGCCTTCACTAATGACCACACACACACACACACACACACACACACACACACACACATCCAAGGCGATTGAAGTCACCGAGCTATTTGGGTACGTCAGTCCGATGTGCAGAGCTGTATGCTGGCTCGCCAAGCAGGATCACATCAAACAGACGGGCCTCTTCTATGGAGGTCTAACCTCTCTCTCACTGTCTCTCTCTCTCTCTCTCTCTTTCTCACACACACACACACACACACACACACACACACACACACACACACACTCAGTGATTCGAGTGCAGCCACGCAAAAAAAAAGGCATCTCCATCAAGGTGCTGTTTGCCTTATTTGACTTCATAAAAGCACACACCTACAAACACTCCTTTCTCCCATGCATGTTCAAAGGCAGATAAAACCCTCCAGGTACACTATGTCTGCTCATACACAGAAATACATGTGCACCACACAAACTTATAAAATAAGTTCAGAACAAAGGCAGCCAAGTATTTGGGTGAAGCCAAGCGAGAGTCATGAGTGTCAGTCAGGACAGATTCTCCCGTCTGTGTGTTCACCTGTGTGTTTATGTGTGTGTGTGTGAGAGAGAGAGTCAGGCTGATTGTTTGCAGCTCAGCCTGGAGTCTATCCAGGCCATCACTCACACTTTACCCAAGGAGAGGGCGTCGGACAGGTTTTATTAAAACTCTGTCAGAGGGTGTGTGTGTGCATCTGTGTGTGTGTGTGTGTGTGTGTGTATGCATCTGCCTCAGGCTCAGAAGAGATATTATCTCTCCCTTGACATGTTCTTTCATCTTGCCTTTTTTCTTCTTGACAGACACCATTTTGGTTGCCAGTCATTTTTTTTTTTTACTAAGGCCTTTTCGCAAGGTTGACTTAATCCATTGTATTGTGTGCGGCAGCGCCTGAGTTACTGTGTGTAATGCCTTTTCAATCAAATCATCAGCAAAACGAATATCCGAAGACAAAGACAAATTTCAGACTGTTTTTTGTTAGCTTATTGTAATCTTATCCTCACATGACACACGAGTTAACAAAGTGCTTGGACATTTTCATTAAATACAAGTTCTCCTGCTTATTTTGATCTTGACTAAGTCCACCCTTACGTGTAGTTTTGTTATGTTACAGTTTGTAAAAAGAATATCCAGTGAACTGATGTTCTCTTTGTGATACCAGCGCTCAGAAAAGAATAGCCAAACTCCTCTGAGCTGATAGCAAGGCAACAGTAACTCAGATGTAGTTACAACCAAATAATAGTAGTAGAATGCACTACACATTAAATCAGATGGACTACGGCAGCAGAAGACCAGCTAAGCAAAGGAGGCTACAATTTTAACAGGCACACCGATATTAGACAACAAAAGATTTTAAAAAAATGGCGATTGGTTTGATGAGTTATGATTTCTGCTGAGACAACAGGATCTTAGGGCCAGATCAGACTGGTGGTGGTTTAATAGTGTGGCTATTTTCTTGGCACAATTTGATCCCATAACTACCAGCTGAGCATTACGTAAACTCCACAGCCAACCTAACCTTTGCTGCTGAGAATGTCCATCCCTTCCTGACCACACTGTGCTCATATTCTAATTGTCCAAACCTCAGATCATCTCACATTGGTTTCTTGAACATGACGATGAGTTCTCTGTACTCAAATGGTGTCCAGAGTCACCAGATCTCAAGCCAATAGAGCATACAGAACCACAGGAGTTGTATAACATACAGGAGCAGTCGAATAATTCCACTACAGCCAAATAAAAGTGTAGATGCGACCAGCTTGACGTTGCTCCAACCCATAAAAACACACAAAAAAAATAAAAGCATGGTTGCAAGCACTGAAATTTTTAGGAAATAGCCCAATACAATAAATGAAATCTATGAGAATCAACAATTTTCACGGTTTTCATGAAAATATTCAACCTACTATTTTGTCAACCAGACGTGGATAGGTTACTAAAGCCCATCCAAACGATGTACTACCACTATTTCTTACCCATTATATATTATTATTCATTATATTAGGTACATTAATAATTAAGGATGCATCTTACAACTCCTCTAGTGTCCTATTCGAACGAAGCATTAAGGGTTCCATTAGGAAACACAAAAAAACTAGCTAAGAAGTTAGCTAACTTGTTTCTGACTAGCTAACAGGAAACCCTAGCACAGGGGTCTCGAACTCCAGGACTTGAAGGCTGTTGTCCTGCAGGTTTTAGATCTCATCCTGGGTTAACACACCTGAATCAATTGATTAGTTCATTACAAGGCCTCTGGAGAACTTCAAGACATGTTGAGGAGGTCATTTAGCCATTTAAATCTGCTGTGTTGGATCAAGGACACATCAGGACACCGGCCCTCGAGGCCTGGAGTTCAAGACACCTGCCATAGCATGTAGATATGTAGATACACAAAACATTTAGCTAGTAAGCTCACGACTGCTAGCTGGATAACACATTTGCAGTCTTAAATTGTGTTCTTACATACTTACCCTTAGTGGATGTGTACTTTTACATGGTAAAATACATGAAGTGTACTGTTCATGCTGGTCAAAACTTTGATGGTGGAGCACAATTTAGTTCCTGCCCTCGGTTGCAGCCACCTTGGCTACTAGCAAAGAGTGAGATAACAGTCAGAAGTTGGACATATCATCAACGTCCCAACCCAACCTGCACCGGCAACCCAATATCTTGGTTTCATAGGTACCACACATGCATGCGAAAATGTGCGTACTTCTTCTCATTGCTACAACTGACAAAGAATTGCTTTCCTGCTGTTGCACTAAAATTACTGTAACTCCTTGTTTCCATATATTGTTGACATCAATATTAGAGTTGTAAAGAAATGCACACTATATGGTTTTGGTTGTTTCTCCAGACACGACTGTTAAAGTTGGTTTCTTTCACTGTAGGACACCTGTTATCACAAAATGCAGCAGCTAGCATGACAATCGCAGTCAAACCACTACCCTGTCAAAATTTATGGTGCAGCATTTTACTGCAGTACGGTGTGCTATTAGTGCTCGAATTCAGAAAGGCAAACTGAGCTCACAACATAGAAAAGCTTCTCAATAAGAGCAGATGAAGAATGTAGAAAAGCATCTCTTTTGTTATACATAACATATTCCTCACAGGAAGGCCTAAGTTAAAAAGATGAGGCTATCCCGTTCTTTAAACAACCTGAACAGCAAAGCAAGGAGAGGTGTTGTGAAGGTACATCCATGTTTTTTGTTTCTTCCTTCACAAAGTTAACCACAATTCTCGAAATAAAAGCAGAAGGAGAAAAAACACGTTGAGCTGCCGTAATAGTTGTCACAGATGCTCTTTTTCCACAAATGAACTACTTCTTATTCCGACGTGAAGACGAGTCACACACAGCAGGCGCAGTAATTAAAACACTGAAACAAGGCTTTCCCTGTACAATGGGTCCTGTCTCCGCTCCCACCCTCCCTCTCAAGCTGCTCACTCCCATCAGCAGGCCGTAAGTTTTTAATCATGCTGAAATGATTTATTTAAACGTCAGGCAATGTGTCACCTCACTTCCTTTCATTTTTCAAAATGTTTGTGTTCTTTGCTGGATGATAAATTTATCTTCAGACATCCCCAATATGACTAATTAACTTTGAAATATCAGAACCAGATGTCGAGCTGAAGGAAGTCCTTATCAAGCAGCCAAGAGAGCGACTCACCTCCCTACCTCCCGCCTTCAGCAACAGCCCTCCCCCTACTTCGTCATTCCCTCTCTCCTCCAACCTGCTCCTGCCCTCCAACAGTTTTTTCCCCCTCTTTTCAATTACATGCATCTTCCTCACAACTGCAGAGAACCAACACGTCTTACCAGGTCATAAATCTGGCAGTGTGAACTTAACCTGTACATGCCCTCTGTTTACCTCCTCCTCCTTTTCCCTTCCGTGTCACTCAGCACCTCCACCTTTTCTCCTCCCTTCCTCCTGTCTTGACCAACTGGCTTACTTTTCTCATTCAAACTCCAAAACCTCAGGTTATAGTGAGTTGATTGAGCTTGTGCCCAGAAAGAGTAACCAGACTCCAAGTTGGTAGATTTATGATCCATCAAAATGAAAAAAGAGAAAAAAAGTCCAGACGCTACTTTTAAACTTTTTCCTCTGCTTTTCTTTTTTTTTTTTGCAGCTAATCTCAGACAAATGTACTTTTTCATGATTTATGTCACTCTTTATTTCCGCTATATGTCAAAAATGTTTGGATCAGGAGACTTAAGTGGGATATGAATTCTGCTCGCTCCGTATTCTGGCTTGCACAGCGATAATGTTTTGAGTCGGAGCGGTGGTGAAAAATCTTCTGTCCCTGCAGAAATGCCGAGAAAAAGCAAAGGGCCCCTGCAGGAACACTGCAGCGCTGACACTTTGACAGTTTGCCATGAGTGACGTCTGATCTGTACAAATTTCAGGACTAATAAATCTACCTGTCAGAGCTTGGGACTTGAAAGGGCCGCAGCCCTGCGGCACAGCTTTAACACAACTTGTGTTGATGAAATTCTGTAGGCTGGAGAATTATAGCTGTCAAAAAAACGCCCACATCAAACCTGAAGCCTTGGCGTTCCTTCTTTTTTTCCCCCTCTGCTCTCTCAACACTCATATATTGCTCATTCACCTCCTCCCTCCCTGCTGCCTCTCCCTTCCAGACGTCTCTCTTTTCCTTCCTCCTGTTCTTTCTCACTGCTTGGAAAATGAAAAATAGTCGTCCTTTCATGGCTTTGTTGACCATCATTACATCATTTTGACACCCAGCAGCACAACGCATACACACTTCATCACACATTTTTTTCTTTTTTAATCAATGGCTGTGGCAATACAAAAAGTTTGCTCACAGACAATAAGTTGTCAGCGGTGACAGGTGTGACTCATTGGCTGTCATGCTTTCATCTCCCTCCTGGCTTTCAGCCATGGCGGAGGACAATAAGCTGACGCTGTCCCATTGGCTGGTTTAAAAATTCAACCTCGCCAGCTAGAGGTGAACTGGGCTAAAAAGTGGGAATGAAGGCACATGATTTCACAAGAAGAAGTGTTAGAGGATGATTTAAATACCAAAAGGGGCATAAATCAAGTACCCCCCACCTCCATTTCCACATTCTTCCAGACCCACCACCTCCCCTTTTCCCTCTGGATTTATTCCTGTTTATCTTTAATCCCCGCACTGGTGTGTTCCTCGTGTCCTTTCAACCTGAGCCGATGTATCCTGTGGGTGATAAATCATCTGCAAATGTTTAGATACTCCACTGCTGCCGCTGATTTTTCCTGTAAACCTTTCAAGAGGGGCGGATCGTATTTGCATTCTTCAAAGCAGCAACGTCTGTGTTAAAAGTTCACCGAGTGTTGGTGGGGACACTCGGTGAACCCCGCCCCCCACCACACCGGCTTATTGATTTAAATGTCAAAAGGTGTGGCTTTTGCATAAGGTTGGGACCTTCCTGGATGCAGCATGATCACTCATTGACAGCTGAGTCAAAGAGGCTGTGAAGGTGCTCTTGCTTTATCATTGAAATGATTCAGGTCAACTGTGTGAGCAAGGTAGCGGCTTGGCTAAAGGCAGGCTGTCGGCGGAAAGTTGAATTAATACAAATTCACAGTTGGAGACAGGGTGTCGTAGCGGTTAGAAAGGCTGTCACATCGCCAGAGGTTCACAGGTTCAGTTCCCGCAACAGCCATTTTGTGCCTGTCATGCATGAGTCACTCCTTTCACTGTGCCGTTTTAAATGCTTAAATTGCAAATCAGATTGCATTCCATGACTGTAATTCACTTTGATCCCAACTAAGCTAGTTTTCATCAGTCATATCAAATAAAAGAGTGACAATGGAAATATCTTTGTTCATTAGCCCCATGCTGAAGCAGCAGCAGTCATTTACACTACACACACACACACAGAGCCACCGCGGCAATCTGTCAATCCGTGTGCTTGTCAATCACTCTGTGTCTCTGCGGGAAGCTGGCTCTGACTGACAGCCCGTGTGATCTCTCCCAAGGGCTGGCAGGAAGGCAACAAAAGGCCCGGCTACAGTAATTGGCAAGATAAAGACATCCCGCCAAAGCGGCGCTGTCACTCATTCAATTCCAAAGCGATGAATCAACATGAAACGCACCACACCAGTTAACCGAAGGGAAAGTATGCTTGTCGGCTAAACGGTAACCAATCACGGGGCCAGCTCAGGGTCACTTCCCCTGACGATTAGCCAAGAGGTGACCTGTTTAAACGAAGAGATCACACCCCCCGCCACCGCAACATCCTCATCCCCTGGATTTACCTCTCTAACCTTCTCACCTCTGTTTTCCACCCCTCCCGTGTACACCCTGACCCCTCACTGACCTGCTGGCCCTTTGCTGAGGTCAGCTTGGAACACCAACGCCCCTCCACTGTGTCTGCCCAGTCTTACCCCCATCCCTCATACACCTGGTTCTCATTTCTCACATTTCACTTTCCATCCAGGGACGCCATCTGTCCATCTGTAAGTCTGTGTGGAGAATGGAGAAGGTTCAGCTGCCAAGCTGATATAAGCATTTACTGACCAGGGATATAGGCTACGTCCACACTAATGCGTTTTCGTTTGAAAACACATCGTTTTCTCTCAGTTTTGGCCTCCCGTCCACACTGAGACGGCGTTTTCCCCAAGGAAAAAGTTCTCAAAAATGCATACATTTCAAAATGGAGCTGTCCCGTCGCAGACTTTCGAAAACGATGACGCATTTTAGTCATGTGATGCAGTCACAGATAGCGGAGGGTATTATACAGCAGTTGTTTTGTTTGCTATCAGTTTGTACATGCTTCAGATTGTACTTTTGTGTTACTCGCAGCAACAACTCCACCTCATTGTTAGTCCAATAAAAAAACTCGGTGCTTTTCTTCAACATTTTGCCGCGACGTTTCAACGAGCCGGAAAGTAAATAAACGGCAGACAGAAGTGAGGCAGGCCGAATCTTCTTGCGCTTCACGCATGTGCAGTACTGGAACATAAGTGTTTTCGGCCGTTTCAATGTGGACACACAACTCTGTGAAAACGACTGAAAACGGTAGTGTGGACGCGGAGCGTTTTCAGATGTAAACACCGTTTTCAAATCTATCTTGGCTAGTGTGGACGTAGCCTTACTGTGAGACTGGGGAGATTTCAGATGTAGATAAGGGATAGAAGGACCCAGATGATGACTCGCAGTTTAGATTACACATTAAAGGCTTTGTTCTGTCATTCTGAGGCAACTGTGTTTGATTTTCCTGATGAAGATGGTCCACACACAGAGGTCAGATCGGGTGTCTATGTCTCCTTAAGAGGTCCTGTCAGTGTGTGTCTGTCAGTGCCCCGTGTCTGACCTCCCTCTCTGTCCTCTTTCAGCCACCCATGTCTCCTCAGACACCTTTCCTCTCCCCTTCACCTCCTCTGTGTGTGTGTGTGGGGAGTGTGTGTATGGGTGTGAACATGGGAGGGGGGCTCCCTCTCACTCAAAGGGACCCCCTGCTCAGCATGTAAAAACCCTTTCTACATCCACACTCATACATGGGGATCCTGTGTCTGCCTCCCTGGGTCTTTGCAGGGCAGTCATTAGTCATCAGGCAGATCAAAGGACGACTGCAGGAAGTGAAAGGACCCTGACAAGGAGAAGTCCATCTGGCTGGCAGGCAATCGCTCATCCTTTGCTGACATGCAGGCATGCTCTTCATCTAACTGCTGTTTCCGGCGCAGGCCTGTGCCTGCTACAGGTCTGAGGTGCCTACAAGACAAAAGCTGTAGATCTGAAGAACAACTCATTAAAAACCATCAACCAAATGTGAAATACTGTATTATGACTGAATGTAAAAAGATAAAGTGGGATACATGTGTTCATACACTTTAATGTAGCAACTGTAACTGTGTACATATATGAATTTCTCCTTGGTTGTTTTTTGCCATCAGATCCAATCGCACATGGCTCTATGGGCAAACAGACAAAGACTGTATGTGTGTAATGTCATTTGCGGGCATTCAAAGAAAGGTTAGGTGTATTTTTGAACTTTTTTAATGGCAACACAATTTGCAAAGCTCATAGCTAGTCATCATATTATCACAAACAGATTGCGTGTAATGACTCCATTCAATCCCATACTACTTGCACACTCCATCTTATTGCTATGTTCTCACCTTCTTGTGACTGGTCACAGACCTGGTCCCTTCTTCGAAACATGTTTATTGCAAATGTTGTCGGCACGGTCAAACACAGCCTCCAACCACCACCTTATGTGGTTGTAGCATAATGCAAAATTATATATCATTATAGCCAATCCATTTCTAAGTGCTTGTGTTGTGCTCCTCCTACTGCAAGTCTCATTTGTCTCACATCTCACATACAGTGCCTTTTTCTTGTTTTTTAAATCTGTATGTAAGCCATTTTAACACTGACACACACTCATAGACACTGGGGGCAACTCGGAGTTGTAGATGCTACCCCCCCCCCCCCCCCCCCCCACCCACCCAATCCCACTGTCATTCAAGTAGCATTAGCTAGCTTTTAAACTTTTTAATTTAATTCAGTTTTACAATTCAGTTTTATTCATATAGTGTCAAATCCCAGCAATGGTTGCCTCAAGGTGCTTTATATTGTAAGGTCAAGATCATACAATAGTGCAAAGAAAACAGAGAAAACCCCAACAATAATACGACCCTCTATGAGCAAGTGCTTTAGTGACAGTGGGAATGAAGAACTCCCTTTTAACAGGAATAAACCTCCGACAGAACCAGGCTCAGGGCGGGGCGGCCATCTGCCGCGACTGGTGGGGTGCCGAGAGGAAGACAGGCTGTGGGACTAATAATTAATAACTAATAATTAAATGCAGAGAGGTGTTTAAATACATACACAGTGAAAAGGTGATTGAAGAAGAAACACCCAGTGTATCAGCAAACAGTTGATAACATAACATAACATATTGCATAAGATAAAACAGTTGAACCACTTACTGATTGTTCCAGAGTTTCCTAGAAACAAAGGCATTTTTTTCTTTTCCCCCAAAGCTAAGACATCATAACAACATGATTGGAAGAGAAACAACACCAACACAGGGATAGCAGACATAACCTATGAGCATGTGTTGCTTATTTCTCACTTTATAAGCCTATTGTGATCTTTGTGGGTACACTATACAGGGAGTGCAGAATTATTAGGCAAATGAGTATTTTGTCCACATCATCCTCTTCATGCATGTTGTCTTACTCCAAGCTGTATAGGCTCGAAAGCCTACTACCAATTAAGCATATTAGGTGATGTGCATCTCTGTAATGAGAAGGGGTGTGGTCTAATGACATCAACACCCTATATCAGGTGTGCAGAATTATTAGGCAACGTCCTTTCCTTTGGCAAAATGGGTCAAAAGAAGGACTTGACAGGCTCAGAAAAGTCAAAAATAGTGAGATATCTTGCAGAGGGATGCAGCAGTCTCAAAATTGCAAAGCTTCTGAAGCGTGATCATCGAACAATCAAGCGTTTCATTCAAAATAGTCAACAGGGTCGCAAGAAGCGTGTGGAAAAACCAAGGCGCAAAATAACTGCCCATGAACTGAGAAAAGTCAAGCGTGCAGCTGCCAAGATGCCACTTGCCACCAGTTTGGCCATATTTCAGAGCTGCAACATCACTGGAGTGCCCAAAAGCACAAGGTGTGCAATACTCAGAGACATGGCCAAGGTAAGAAAGGCTGAAAGACGACCACCACTGAACAAGACACACAAGCTGAAACGTCAAGACTGGGCCAAGAAATATCTCAAGACTGATTTTTCTAAGGTTTTATGGACTGACGAAATGAGAGTGAGTCTTGATGGGCCAGATGGATGGGCCCGTGGCTGGATTGGTAAAGGGCAGAGAGCTCCAGTCCGACTCAGACGCCAGCAAGGTGGAGGTGGAGTACTGGTTTGGGCTGGTATCATCAAAGATGAGCTTGTGGGGCCTTTTCGGGTTGAGGATGGAGACAAGCTCAACTCCCAGTCCTACTGCCAGTTTCTGGAAGACACCTTCAAGCAGTTGTACAGGAAGAAGTCTGCATCCTTCAAGAAAAACATGATTTCCATGCAGGACAATGCTCCATCACACGCGTCCAAGTACTCCACAGCGTGGCTGGCAAGAAAGGGTATAAAAGAAGAAAAACTAATGACATGGCCTCCTTGTTCACCTGATCTGAACCCCATTGAGAACCTGTGGTCCATCATCAAATGTGAGATTTACAAGGAGGGAAAACAGTACACCTCTCTGAACAGTGTCTGGGAGGCTGTGGTTGCTGCTGCACGCAATGTTGATGGTGAACAGATCAAAACACTGACAGAATCCATGGATGGCAGGCTTTTGAGTGTCCTTGCAAAGAAAGGTGGCTATATTGGTCGCTGATTTGTTTTTGTTTTGTTTTTGAATGTCAGAAATGTATATTTGTGAATGTGGAGATGTTATATTGGTTTCACTGGTAAAAATAAATAATTGAAATGGGTATATATTTGTTTTTTGTTAAGTTGCCTAATAATTATGCACAGTAATAGTCACCTGCACACACAGATATCCCCCTAAAATAGCTAAAACTAAAAACAAACTAAAAACTACTTCCAAAAACATTCAGCTTTGATATTAATGAGTTTTTTTGGGTTCATTGAGAACATGGTTGTTGTTCAATAATAAAATTATTCCTCAAAAATACAACTTGCCTAATAATTCTGCACTCCCTGCAGTTGTCAATCTGAGATTATAATTATGTTGTGGACTTTGTGATACTAAACAGCAGTGACATGAGACAATGATATGGACAAAACATTTTAAAAAATCGTAGAAAATAAAACTTGAGTAATCTGATAAAGGAGCTTACAAAGACCAGACTACCAACAACTGCACCCACTGAAATCTGCTCCATGTTAAACTTCGAAATGACTCGTATGAAATACAGTTTACTTGCTTTCAGAGGTGTAATCTAGTTTATTGACGTGCTTTGGTTCAGTTGTATAATTAAAGTTAGGGGAAACAACAGCATTGAAAAAATGAGCATGGTGAAAGCCATGTGTCTGTCACATGTGTCTGTCACACATGAAGCCCTACCTCGACAGCAAGGGCCGCGAGCTGCCGTCAGCTTTCGACTTTGTCGAATTCACTCGCTCGCTCTTTGTCAACTGATCGTTTCCCCTCCAGATAATTTCCCCTCAATAATTAGTGAAAGCCAGTGCAGGAGCTGATGCTCCTTTTTACCTCCATCATCCCTCTGCCCTTCTCACCCGCCACCACCCACCCCGGCCTGTCTGCAGGGTGACCCTTTCCTTTCGCTACGTGACTGAGTGCCTCTCCTGTCGCACAGGAGGCATCAATTACAGGCCCTGGCCGTCCCCGTGTCACTGCTCTGTAATTAATGGGCTCTCCGAGCGCTGCGCCATGGGGCCTGGCCTCACCGTGAACTCCACAGGAATTCAGAGACAAACACACACTCAGAGCTGTACACACAGGAGCGAAGCACGCACGTGCACATTTGGAATGCTTGCTGCCTTTGAGATACTGCTTAACACCTGTTTGAGGGATTTTACAGTGTAATCTTTAACGTGTGCACGTGAGTACACAAGCGTTAACGCCCAGGAGGGCACGCCTACTTACTTACGTGCTAAATTCATAAGTACATGTGCACATTCTTACTTATATATAAGTAAGAGTAACACACACTTGACTGCTCATAGACTCACACACACACAGAGGCCCAGCCCCCTGCTGTCTGCCCCTTCATTTGTCAATCAGCCAGACAAACAGAAGCACAGGGTCCCCCCAGGTCACGGGGTCATGGGATCCTGCGATTCCCCTCCTGCCCTAGACCTCAGCACACACACACACACACACACACACACACACACACACACACACACACACACACACACACACACACACACACACACACACGGTCCAGATCCTCCAGTCAAACTCTGTCGTTAACTTTCTCTGCAGCACCCTAAACCCTCTTGTCTCAGTTTGAGTTCCTCCATCCTGGTTGCTGATGCTGAGGTTCTTCCTGCGGTGGACACGTTTGCACGCTTCCCGGACCTTTTCCTCTCCCCTTCAGTTCCTGCTTTCATGACCCCTCCTTCCTCTGGCCCTCCCTCTGTCTTTCTTTCCTTCCATCTCACTTTCTTTGCCCTCGCTCCCTCCTGCAAATGTCACGCCTGGAGCTGACACTGAGCGTGACCCGGCTTTTTATTGTTGCAGCAGGGCAGAGGCGCAAACACGGGGCAGGGGCTGTCACCCCGGTGATTAAAGAGCGCATGTTTTCAGTCAAGCGCCTCTGAGGGGAGCGATTCAAAAGAGCGAAAAGAGAGGGGAGCGGGGGAGAGGGATAAGGGGCTTCTAGCATTTTCACAACTGAAAGAATAAAAGCATTTCGGTGAGTCCAACATCGCCAAAAAAAGTGACACTTTGGTGAAGTGGCTGGGATTGATATGCTGTGCTAACAGTGGCTTTTTTTTATAAAAAAGGAAAACAGATTTCAGTCAGTTTCCACACGTAATGTCACTGAGGGATATGCTTTATGGCTGTCGGGGGTGACAGCCTGAAAAACAACGCTGAACTTTCTGTTAAGGAGCTGCTAACCAACTCAAAAGATTCAATTAGGACAAAGTTTTAACATCACGTGATAGTCTAAAGCTGTTTTAGAAGCTTGTTTTGCTCTAAACCTGTCACTTTTGAGGATATTAACTGGGCTCACCCAAAAAATAAAATTAAAAAAACACTGGCATTGTCACATAAGCTCCATAAACCCTAATTTGGACCACCACGTGAGAGACAGACAGGGCAACCAGCATGCAGCTACGGGGAGAATCGTCCTTGACGGCTCTGGACGAAGCAAATAAAAGAGCAGCTTGTTGAGTTATGGCTGCGGGTGGGGAAAAGAGAGTCATAGATTTGACATTTTGACCATTAGACCTTGCTCCACAAAATATTATTTTTATTAATGTGAACAGGAATCGTTTTCTCCTACAACACTCGTGAGGATTAAAACAAATAGGGCCATGAAAGCGCCAGGCAGGGAAAGACATAAATAAATAGCACAGCTGCCTCCATATTTCATCTAACAGTCACCTCCAAGAGCTGTGGGCCTCTGTGTTAGGCGTCCAAGCTAAACACTTGGAAGTTTGCTCAGTCATAAATTAAGGGAATGACAGTAAAAAGTGTTCAAACTAATTTGTCAAATCTCGCTGGCTTTTTTTCCCGTCTGCGCTCTTTAAATACATTATAGCAGTTTTTCTTTCTTTCCATGACGCTTCCTGAAAATGTGTTTCCCACTACACTGCAGTACTTTTATAAGATAATTTTGGATACTAAAAACCTTCAACTATGCATCACGTGTGCTCAACTCCCCCCCCCCCAAAAAAAAAAAAAACTATTAACTTTTCTCTGCACAGAAATAAGCTTGAATTAATTCCCGCCCAAGTACAATTTATCTCCACGGGTTGCTGTCAAGGGACTGGGTTCTAAGGAACCTCCAGGCATCAGATCAACATTCATAGCTCATCAGCTCAACAACTTGTGTTTTTGTTAATTCAGCAGTCATGTTCTGCTAAAGTGGGATAATTGCTATTGACAAGTTTTCGCCAAACATGCCAGCGCCGAGTAAACACAGATGATGCCTTTGGCTCAGAGTGTCACACAAACAAATGTCATGCAAGGCAGATGGAGAAATGCTGCCAAACGATGTCTTCGCTGCCATAACGCACTGTATCGTTACCTGCTGCTGATTACCTTTGACAGGAAACGCACCGTAAACAAAGAGCTACTTTCCTTATTGTCTAGTGGCTCCCAAACAGAGGCGAGCAAGTACAGAGTGTGTTTGGTGTTTTGGTGATTTACAGGAGAGTAAAAACACAAAACCAGATGCAACCAGATTTTTAGGATTCTTATCATCACAGAGAAAGGGATTTTCAACATAGCTTTTCTAAACATGCTAGCTTTCTCTAGAAAGCAGACATTATTTCTGTTTCTGTTTGCACACAATAATAGATTATTTCAAAGGCCAAAGTTCAAGGTTACCAGCTGGAAAACTGACCTTTTTACTGAGCCACAGGGCAAATGATCTTTGTGAAATAATTTTAAGCATCTAAATTAAACTAGGATGTTTGGAACAGCACTTGGGAATAAAAAAGAAATTTTCAGAGGTGTGCTAATACCTCTGTCTTCATCTGTGAGTCTACATTAAGGCAGCGTAAACCTAAAATGCTTTTTGCATCCACGTTTTCATCCCTGGACCCTTTCTGTAGAGAGCTCTATCCACACTGGAAACGGCCATGTCTTTTCTTCTCCATCATCCTTTTCAGTTGATAAACAACAAAACTTCGTCCGCGTCAACATCTGGTGAGGAGTGAGCTAAGTAAATTATTATTCCCAGCTGTGCTCTGTCATTAAATATCAGCGTTTAAAATATGTAAACAAAGGCACAGTCAGACATTACAAAAACGTTATTTTCTCAAATTTTCTCGTTTCAGCTTGATTTAGCCAAATCTATTCTCATTTCCATATTTACTGTTGTCATTGTCAGACAACAGCAGTTTAACTGTGAAGCTCAAACACTGAAGCACTGTTGCTCTGCAGTGATGGAATTTCACAAGTGTTGAAACATCCAGGTTAATGGCAGCAGTGGTCATAAAGTTTCTGTGAGTATTTGCTAAACAGCAATCCAGCAGAGACGTTAAACAAAATCTAAACTGTTAAAACTTTGAGTTCTGACATGTGTACGACCTAGAAATGAAATCAATATTTCATTCTGAAGTGTGTAGTAAATGCAGATATTGAATACTTTATCATTAGTAGTTAGCACTGACAGGTGTAGTCTTGTGAATCTAATAAAATGTTTCATTGTGAGGTTATAGAAGAAGTGCATGTGCAGCGGGCACTTTTCTGTTTAAACTTCTTTAAAGGCATAAAGTGGCACACTGATACAGCAGGGCAGAATGACATGCATGGATTTGTGTGCAGGCTGTTCATCAGTTTGTCTGACAGAAGATCAATGTATTGTAATGCATTGACAGGATGGATTGATCATCGGTGAAATCATACGTTTACCGAACTGATCGAGCGGCCGTGTTATTCTGGGCAAAACATTGAAAAACCTTACTGTAGGTGCCAGATGTCTACTTTATATTTGGGATTACGATGTTCATAATTCACAGATGCTTATGGGTTACATAAATGATCTTTTCAGGATTAATACATTTGAACATTTACGTTATGTTTATGTAAGGTAATGATATGTCACTGTTTGTGATTGGAATCTAAAAGAGGTGCCTACCACTTTAAGCATGTAAGCAGCATGAAAACCTGGGTGTTTTAGAAGAGAGGTGGGCCATGGGGCGGAGAGGTTAGGAGTCTCACGGTTTACTGAACGTGTACACAGGTTGTTCTGGACAAATGTCTCATTTTTTAGAACGTTCATGCTTAGTTTAGAAGGTCATTGTTACGTCTTTAGTTTGTAATAAATACAGCAATCTTCAAGTTATAATTCATAATGTGGAACACACATCAGCCATAGACTCCTTTTTTTGAATGTGGTCTATTGGAAGTTTTCCTACACTTACTCTATATGAAGTTTGACTGTCTTAGCAAAAGATTTTTGATTTTTGGTTTTGGCCTCATGTCACAAAGAAAAAGATGTCCAAATGTATCTGTTGTAATGATTTTGTGGCAAAAAGGTGGACAAAATTCAAATAGTATCAAAAACATAGAACAGCATTTTCACAGTGTAACTTCTGTGATGCCAAATTTACTAAATATATATAGTAAAATGTCCAAAATAACGTGCTTGGGATTCCAGCTCAGGAGGGTTGCTGTTTGACAGAGAGGAATTAGATTTTCTTCCACAGTATTTCAGAGAAAATACGTTCAGAGGGGAAACAGAGGGGGAAGTTATGTTGAGCTACATAATGTTAACAAATTAACAACACTTTTAATGTCGCGCTATAAACAAGCCACATCGCAGTCTTGCAAGTTTAACATCACCACCACTAAGCTTCTGTGTTTATTGAGATGATATTGAACATCCCTGACAACATCTGTTGTGTCTTTAAAGTGGGATTTATACCGACACCACGCACCCATCATAACTGCAAAACCCAGTCTTATGTGGATCCCACAAAAAGTTGATTCTGTTCATCTTCAGTGGGAGAAACGTCCAAGTGACTTCTTCAGCCTTAGCTGAATGAAGGTTTCCCAACCTTATAAACAGTACCCAATGACTGAAACCAGCCCATCGATGAACAATGGGCTGTGAGGTCAGTTTCTTCATTAATGTGCAAATTGTCATGACCATTGGTCCTTATGTGTACCTCCCTTGAAATTTACCTACATATCAATTTGAAGATGCTCTGTATCCTCCTATGCTACTGTTTCTCAGATCAACAGGAAGCGAATGGATCAGCTCTACAGATAAAAACGTCACCACCAGCCAGGCTCATAAGCACAAGTAGAAACGCTGGCAACGATGTCAGCCACTTGTGTAGGCTTGTTGCTCTACTTGGATTCAACACAGTATGAATCAAACATTAACTGCTGTAGTAGCTTAACAATTGCCACTGATCGGCTAGTCAGTGGCATCACTTGCTGGGTACTCGTTTGTAATAGAAAACGACTAAGTCCAGTCGAGTGGGTCTTAATGGCAAAGAGGCAAAAGAGTTTGATAAGCAGGAAGCAGAAGTGCAAAAATGCTAACTCATATCTGAGTTGCAGGACTTATTTTTGCTTCACTCTAACAGCTGTGAGTGCCTGATTCAGATGCAAGGCTAATATCATCACATCATCGACATATATTAAACTTGAGTCCTCGCTAACTTTATTAGACCTGTGGTGTGCAGACTAGTTTGCAATGAACCATTGAGTTGTTTGATCATTTGGAAGAAATGAACATGATTCATCGAGATGGAGAAATTAATTGATATATTTGGTGATTAGACTTTGGTGACCCTTCATAGCAGAACAGAATCCCAGTGGTGATAGGAATTAGGACGGGACCCCAGAGTCTAGACACTGGTGGTGTTGAAGCTGGCTTAAATGGAGCTCTGAGTCACTCGGGTAAGGTGGAGATGGCGAGGACAGATGAGCGTCTGACTGGGAGAATGACGGAGAGCACAGATGTAAACCATGCAGAGTGCAGGCTGATTGGCTCAGAGAAGGCGGGCAAGAAGATGATTGAACTAGAGTAATGATGTCAGTACTGAGTGTGGGAAAGTGGAAATAATGAAATCAAAATGAGCAGAGGAACACATCTTATAGAAGTCACAGTGCATCAGCACAGCACATCACCTATTCGAAAAGTACAGCTTCCTGTTAAAAAGGGAGTTTTTCCTTCCCACTATCACCAAGTGCTAAGGACAGGGGGTCAGGTTTGATTGTTGGGGTTTTCTCTGGACCATTGTAGGGTCTCTACTTTCCAACAAAAAGTACCTTCAGGCGACTGCTGTTGTTATTTGGTAATGATTTGGTGATTTTGATAAGTAAACCTGAATTGAATTGTTGTAAGCAACAAAAACATAGAATGTGTTAAATATTATAAGCTTTACATTGTGGAAGGTAGTTGCCCTAGGTTTTCCACATCATATTGGTTAGTATGCCGGTTATCCTCTCGTCACAAACTTCTCATCTAAGTGACTCCCTGAAATAGAAAACTCATATTTTTTAGCCGCTTTGAGATAAAAACTGAAATACATAATCACCACGAAGCCAGTGACAACCCTTGTGTTTTGCTGTTATGAACACCATGAACAAAGTGATGCTTATCTTACAGGCACACTTCCTGTCATTGTTAATACCGCCTCCTCCTCTGCTGCCAAACCTCTCATCTAGTGCCTGACACATGCCAGCTCCCATCTCTCATCATCACTTCTAGAGACACATACAGATCCATTTTCAGTGCCCACCCCCTCGTGTGTGTGGCCCGTGTGGCTCTGGTTATGTGTGTGTGTGTGTTTGTGTGTGAGCCCTACCCAAAGAGACAGGCACACGAGCATGAAATCCACCAAACCTCCTCTAATTCCCCCTGTAATTTATGGCTTTCAGATACATGTCATGCTTAGGCTAAACAAACGGTCCTTTGTCACTGACAGCAGCCTTTGATCAGGATGAATCGGATTCACTGTCTAGCTGCTGCACCGGATCTGCCCTGCACCAGTGCTGCGAGGAATTCTGCTCACACACACTCACACGTTTGCCCTAATGGCACTGAAAGTTTTCCACCTCTTTCTAAGAAACACACATACACACACAAACTTTCCGGGAGTCAAAACACAACTCCCCCTCATCAGTTTGCTCTGAACTTGTGACCCTCGCTAACAGCCCTCCTGCCGCTCCCCCTGTACACCCAGTCGCCCTGCAGGATGTCTTTACAGCAGGCCCCACTGGGTGATTGACAGCCGTGGGGGAATTATCGAGCCACAGGAGGAGAGGAGCAGAGAAAGAGAGAGACAGGGGAGCCGAGGCTCCGAGGTCAAGGAACAGCAAGCAGAAGCGAGAGTTCAGCATCTGTTAAGTTACACAAGCTGACATGACCCCCCCAACCCACTCTACGCAAACTGCCAAGGCCTTCGCCAGGCCTGCCGCAGACGTCCTCACCTGTTGGCAGCCACGGTGAAAGCCACTCGCTGTGGATTTCATCCAAATGAAAGCATAAGGTTTTGGCTGAGATGTTTTTGAAATGTGCAGCGTAGTGGGATTGTATTCACACTGTCAGCCAGTGGGACATGTAAATGTGTGTGTGCGTGCGTTTGTGTGTACTGGCGATGTAGAGTGATTAAATACGTCGCTGCTGGCCTGTGGGATTGACAGTAACGCTGGCTGACTTGGGCACACAAGGGGGGAAAAGACTGGGGGCACTTGTGTAACAGAGACACACAGGCAGGTACTGTTCTCCCGCCGAGCTCGAAACAAACCGCTGTTGACATCCCTGTCACCAGCACTCATTTCTAGCGCTCAACGAGATTAGACTCAACTGGCAGCGGTGGAGACAGAGGCATCAAATTAAGCGATAGCGGCTGACAGCGAGCATGTTCGGCGTGCTGGCTTTCTGCAGGCTGTTTTCTTCCGCTTTGCCTTGCATGAAATGTTATCTTTCAGCCTGCATTCCAAGAGGAGGGATCAAAGATTAAATTCGGGGTAGATTTGAGGAGCCGTTTGAAGAAGAACGAGCACACCAAAAGGAAAAGTGGGGGTTCAAAAAAAAAAAAGGAAAAAAGCTGTACTTTGAGGTAGAGATGCATTCAAGACACGCCTGGTAGACAGATTTCATCATTTGGCTTCAACTTGTGCAGACTTTGTTGTGATGACATGGGCATAATTCATTGCTCTGTCGCACACGTACAGATATCACATTCCCCGCCCATTCACTCACCCACCCACGTACACGTTGACACATCTTATATCACACACACACACACACACACACACACACACACACACACACACACACACACACACACACACACACACAAACAAATACACTATCCCCACCCGCCTACCTAGCCATGCACTCATTCGTAGGCTTTTTGACAGAGTGAAGTTGTCAGGGAAATGGAGAGGAAATGACACAGGGCATATTTTCACAAATCTCCCCTGTTGGCATACTCCGCTCTGGCACAGGGCCTGTCAGCAGCCTGTCTCCTCAGTTTAGCCATCAGACACAGTCAGAGTGCCAAACATACTGGGACACGCTCGTCCTCAGACAGGAGGGAAGACAGAGGGAAGTGTCAACAGACAGAGAGCGGTGTGTGTGCGGGCGCGTGTGTGTTTGTGTGTGGAGAGGCTTGAGAAAGAGATGTTGAGGAGGAGCTGGAGAAGAGAAAACACAGCAACAGAGGCATGATTGAAAAAAAAAAAGATTCACTTCCACAGACAGAGGTCCAACTCCACACACCACTGCTTTCATCCCTCAACCCCCCCAAACTGAAATATCCAATGCCAGGCCATTAGCCCTTTTACCGGTACTGTAACATAAACCGGGGGGGCTCGGGGTGCCGTGCGTCATCGCTTTCTTTGGGAAAGTGACTTTGACGAGATGGCGGTTGGCCAGAGGTAGTCGGCCCGCACCATCTACCTGCATCACTGGAGGCACCGCATTGGTCTTGATGGCTCTCTCCCACAACCCCCTGCCCAGCCACTGCTGCTTCCCTAAACACACGCACACACATGCACGCAATCCCCAGCTGTGGACGCTTTCCTCCAGCTGCAACAGACACACCGCTGTTCTGCCGCACACCGCAGGGCTAGCACAGCCCCCTGTCATGCAGCCCGACTAATTACTTTGGCATAAAGAGGAAAAACACCAACAGGAGCTGTTTCACGTACTTTAAACAAATGCTGAGGCCATATATCCTGGATGACGGGCATAGCGGTGTTCAGCCTATCGCTCTACTTCAGCCTAAGCAGGGTTTCTAAGCTATAACACAATTTTAGATTTATTTCCCCCAACCGTTTCTCCTAGCCTTTTTTTTGTTTTTGTTTGATCTTCATCATTTTATTCTTGAATAATCGCTTCTGGACTGGAACAACTGGACCATATAAACCTTGTTTTTATTTCACCTTCACTAAGAAAGCTACAACTAACTGCACAGTTTACTCAGCAATAAGACACTTCAGCTAAAAACAGCACCTTAATGTATCCTGGCTCAACTGACACTAAAATGAATCTCTTTCCAAACCTAGCTGTGGTCTCAGTGTGAACGGACAGTAAACTAAAGCTTTACATTGAGCAAAGGCACCTGATCTGCTGCCATTCATTCTCTGTTTAGAAAATGGGAAGCAACTTATACAGATAGCCTGGAGTAGTATGACTTGTCCAATCATCAAGCAGCTTTTTAACATGTGTACCACTAACATCCTGTATATTTGGATGGTGGATTTCAGTTGTTTAAATGAACTTGGAGTCAGAATCTCAGTATTGCTCGATAGATTTGGTGACTATTGCATGTTTTTTGCTTCTAATATCAACAGCAAATGTATTCTCCAGCTTAACTATGGCCAAACCTTGCACAATGCCAAATGTTGGAGTCCAAGAATGTTAGATCCACTTCGAAGACAATTTTGCTAACAGAGGCTAACATCAGAAAAGTTCAGGATATTCTCCACAAGTCACTTCAGCATCGCTGTCATCATGAGCTTCGTTCACTCATGGACTCATATTGGAATCCTTTCACAAAGTTTCACAGCCTTCTGTAGGGCTTGGAAATCCAGCATGCATTGCAAACACCCAAATTCTTAGGTCGAAATGTGACTTACAGAGAGGATTTTTTTTTAAAAAATAGCACATACTGGAACCTTTGTACCACAGTCCAAAGAGATAACCTTGAAGAGGAAACCAGCCAAATTTAAATGAATAGGTTTCTTTGGAAATGATCATGACTTATAGTATAAAAATTCTGACCCTGAGTGCAACCCATGGAAAATAAATGCTTCTCAAAAACAAATGCTTAAAATTTCTGCGAGTAACAATAAAGCTGTTGAGTGGGTGGTTGATTAAGAATCCCAGCATCTCGATTTTTACAAGAAGCTACCATGACTCCTTGCACTTTCACACAAAGTTATAAGTAACTGACATCTCCCTACATTTGTGATGTTTTTCACATCAAAGTTTTCAGAAAAGGTAAGACCAAGTAGTAGTTGGTGACTTTCATCCTGAAGGGTAAATAGCTGACAGAGAATGGAGTTCAACCCACTGCTGTCGGGCTGCATGGAAGCCTCGTGGGAAAGACCAGGGGCCAGAGCCACCTTTCACCACCACCCTGTCTGCAGCAGGGACAGCGCCAGGAGCACAAACAAGGACACGCATGTCTGCTGCTGTTTCCCTGGTGTGTGTGTGTGTCTTTGTGTGTTTGTTTACATCATTCTGCTGGTTTCTGCCGAGGGACTTTTGATTATCCTGTCCTGAGGGAGCCATCTCCCAGGGGAGTGTGGGTGATTAGCCTGTGGATATAGCCTGTCACCAATTCCCCCACTACATCACAGCGCACACACTCAGATGTCACACACAAAGTTACACCGCACACGTATTGTGCACACTGGGAAAGGGAGATACGGTTAACATGTACTCCCTAGGCAGTGTGAGGTCACCTAGTTCTCTATTTCAAAGGAGACAGGGTCGCCGTAGAGCCAGCAGAGGCCCTGTGGAAGCAACCAGTCATGTGTGATTTTCCAGTCCACTGCTCTGTGATGAGCAGGTCTGGCCGTGGCTCAGCCCCCAGGGCCCAGCCTGCAGAGGGACTGGTGGGCTTGGAGCTCGTCCACCTTCTGCTCCAGCCTTGTTGTATCGTTGGGAATGAGAGCTCATCATCGCCTGCCAACCAGCGCTGCAGTCATCATTCTCCTCTGCTGCCTCGGCCGCACTGGGGCCCCAGCCCTGGTAAATTATGCTTACCCACGCCATTATTAGACTCATTATAGACCCATTTGAGTGGCTTTTAGCCTGTCACAGGCGCTCAACTATGTCTTCAGCTTGACTTGATTTCCTCTGACAGGCTTTTCTTAAACTAAAAGGCTGGGGAGGAGAGTCAGAGAGATGGGAGTCTGGAGAGAAATAGGAAAATGCATCTTGAAGGAGTCGAGCATGGGGTTTGGAGGCTCATGCGGAACAGTCATTTGCTTTTATGACGAGGCAGGTTTTGGCATGGCTCTCCGTACCTAAAAAAACAATTTTTGCATTTCAGTTGGAGGCAGTCGGTTATAAATGACTGGAGGGGTAAGAAATCTGGCTGGTTCAGTCCATCTTGCTGGTTGTTGACACATTTTTAAACACAGTTGAGAAATGACCCTCATTTTTGGAAACCTAAGGCCTTTCAATTTTACTGTGCTTGGCAAAGCGACGCAGTTCACTTGGATTCCCAATTGCCTGTCAACTGCAAGGTCTGCCATGCATTCATTTCCCAAGTTGTGTCCCCACTAAGCCCCTCACTGCATCACTCATTCTGTCATCGCTAACATGATAGGGAATTCCTAGGGAAAAAGGGAAACTTCATTGGGAAAGGCTACAGAAAGCAAGTACCAGCGCCCCTCCATGCTAACCATGAACAGAGCCAAGATCTCTCAATCTGTGACGGCTCATTTGGAAATGTGGCCCTGGGCTCTTGTTCCCTCGCTCCTTTGCCAAATACAATAAGTCCTTTTTTCATTTCTCCTGCTCAATTTTATAATTTTGTGATTTTTCACTGTCAGCTATGGCCTTTTGAAGTATTTTATTGAATTTCCTGCTGGACTCAGCTCTGAAGTCCATTTTTACGTTTTTGCCCCGGCTTAGCTCCATGCTGCTGTTTCACTTTGCTCTCACTCACAGTCTTTTGCAACATGGTCAACCTTTAAAAGCCTTTCCAGCCTTTCCAAAGCTCCCCTCCTACTGCATCAGTCGCAATCATTACTTCTTCCTCTGGATTTCTCATTACTTTCACTGATATTTCTTCACCTCTCAACTCTGTCAAGAGTATGTGTGGGTGATATCATTGTCATGTCACCGTTTATTTCCATCACACGGATTGACAGAAGGACCCAGGCCAGCTTTGCTTCTGATAATGGCTGATCTAATCCATACCGCTGTGTACTTTCACCCACTCAGCTCCTCTGTTCTTGGCATCAATGCCTTTAAACCCAAAAAGCTTCTCTGCGCGCATCCCCCCCCATGTGTTTGCAATTCCCCTCCGGGGGGTTATGATTCAACAGCGGCATCATCTCAATTCGTCTCAAAGCATGAAGCATCGCAAGAGAAACTAAAGTGGGAGACAAGACGGCCCTCTCTGCTCCCCTTTTAGAGGCAAGAGCCTGAGTGTGTTTGGCGGAGTTGGACGTGAGGCTCGCTCTTTGGGATGTGGGAGTTTAAGAAGAGAGTGCCACGCTGGCCTAATCACATTACGGGTGCCATATTATGTGTCAAGCTGTCACTTTCAATTTGAGCCACCGCACTGCAGCAGCGGGCCCTGGCTTTTCTTCATATTTCTGTTTTGATTGGGGCTTGATAGTGACTAGGCTGGAACTGGGTGCGCACAACAAGCAGGGGAGATGCCGTTCCACTGCACGGAAGAGCGTCGATCATATGTTTACAATTAGCATTGGTCGGGATGTGGATGGAGCGAATATGTGCGTGTCTGTGGAGGCTGGAGCAATCGTTCCCTCTGACCCCTTCACACTGAATCACATGTCTAATCTCATTCTTGTCTCCCGTTTGAACTAATGTCATGTGCCTCATCGTCCAATCTGTCACACTGGTTGACGGAGAGACCGTGTCGAAATGCCGCAGGACGGAGGGACGGGTGGAGGGCCAGGAAAAGTCTGTGTAGTCGCTCAACTCCGTGAGCGGGATAATTTGAGGAGATACAGACTGACAAGAGGGAAAGAGAGGGTAGGAGGGGTTATAGGATGAAGGGAAGCAGGGCGTAAGTTCAGTCAAACCCAGTTGTCCTCCAGTTGAGTGGAATGACTCAGAGGAATTGATAGAAGCTGGGTGTTCTGCGCACAAACGGACATTTGAGCGATCGAGTCAAAATACCGCCTGTCTTTCTACTCTGGACAATCTGTTTTCACAGCAGTTGAGGCTCAGCTTTCTCTGGGCAACAACTGTCCTCCCTTTTTCTCTCTCTCTCTCTTTACCTCCCTCCATTTATTCATATTTTGCTTCATCTCCACGGCTGTCTCTGTCCAATAGATCATCGGCTTGGTCACAAAGCCCTTTTAGCTTCTAGCCGCAACCAAGAATTATTCCACAGGAATGGCTGAAGATAATATCCAAAAACAGGGGTGGGGAAGGGGTGAATGAAGGGGAAAGTTGGTCCTCAAACTGGCATCCTGAGCCAACCAGCTGGGTATGTCATTGTAATAGTGTCATCTCTCTCTGTACATACCGACCACTGCCCGCTATCAGAGCCACAAAACAACACCAAGACCGCATCGCACCTGTACCACAGCTATTGGTGCTGTGCTGCTGTTTCCTCTGTTTCCTTAGAAGAATAGGTGAGTTGGAGTTTAATACATATACATTTTATTTAAAGCTGCAAGAGAGTGCAATGAAAACAAATATTATACATATTATACATTATGTCATAATTATATTTAAGGCATGCTGATCACCTGGTCAACCTATGAAAGCATCCCGTTTTTAAAGTAGCTGGTAGGTAGTTTTGAAACTTTTTTTCCCACATCTGTAATTTTGCTCCTGCTGACACGCTGTCGTTGGGTGAAAATGTAAATGGGCTTACATAAGATCAGCTGCAGATCCCTGGATTCATGTTATCAGAGGAAGCGTAACAGAATTTGTCATCTCAGTCTTTAAAATGGTGGTTTTACATTAATATATTACTGTAGGTTTATTGGCTCTCTCTGTAATTTAATACTGTTAGCTATGAAACATTGGCTGTTTGTAAGAGATACGGAGATCAACGTGGCAAATTTGCATCAGCGTGCTAGCATTGAGAGATGCTGTATTGCCATTGGGTAGAATGGTAACATGTAGAGTACATTTTATGGTTCTAAATTTGTCATATTGGCAGCATGATAGTGCAGCGGTTAGCACTATCGATTCCACCGGCCAGCTGGTTCCTTTCTGTGTTGTTTGCTTGTTTCACCTGTACTTTAATATTAGGTTGACTGGTGATTCTAAATTGGCCGTAAGTGTGAATGTTTATTTGTTTATCTCTGTTAGCCCCACAACAGATTAGTGTCCAGTGTACCGGCAGTCCTTCGCCCTATGATAGCTGGACTCTAGGCCCAGCTTGACCCTGAAAGGGTAAGCAGAAGAAATGGATGGAAGGAAATTTGCCATACAACAAGCGGTTCTGCAGGTTCCTTGTCTATGAAACCTTTACACAAATCAACACAATACACAGACAATTACTTAAGCTTAGCTAACAAGCTGCAGTGGTACGACTCTGTTACATATCAATCACAGAGTAAATATGATATATGTAAATGCCTCCAAATAACACACTTGTCAACCTAAATGCGAGAACAGAAAAAAGAATCCAGAGTAATAGGAGACTGATGAGATGCAGAGCAACAAAAAGCATCTCCTGACAGCAGAAAACATCAACCACTGGCAGCTGGAGAGTGAAGATCCCGTTTCATGCAAAGATGCTCCAAATGATCAAAGGGTTGGCCCAAAATTAGACCAAAAAATGCTCCTGGAAAAAATGTGGATTCAGGTACAGCCTTAATTACTAGCAAATGATGAGGTGTAGCTACCTGCAGTTTTGAAAGAACGCGCACTTCCAGAACGTGTCAAAGCAATGCCGCGTTCCTTACTTATTATAGACTTCAGTCTCTCTTGACGTCTGAGCATTAGTAAAGACAGTGCAGTAGGGTTCAGGTAGAACTTCCATTTACAGTATAAAACATTGACTAATAAGCTGAAAAATGTCTGTATGTCCACGTCCAATTCTCTTCTTCCAACTATTTGTCACGTCAACTTTAAACTTGGAAAGTGTGCTGTTGGGTATCAGAATAAGTGCAGTGTACTTGAATGAGCAGTTTTAGCTAAAAGCAATTTTCTGTTACCGGTTTTGTCCTGGAGTGAGTGCTGCCTGACCCCAGGTATGAGCAGGTTTGAGCACAGATGTGTGGTGACACTAGTTGCTGCTGCAACATTCCTTATGAAATCACCATTTTTTTCCCTATTCTTGTGACAAATTATGTGTATCAGTCATATTGTTTGGATGAGCAGATCTCGAGAAAGTCGCAGCCACAATCTGCCCGTTCTACACGAGCATGTTCTGGACGGGCTCAATCACTGAGTGAGTGTATCCTAATAGCTGTCCTCTTTGCAAATCAGTAACTTTTTGATGTGTTTAGAGGACATCTGTAAATTGTAGCTACAAAACTTTCTCTGAACAGGTTCTGCACAATTATAGGGAAAAAAACATGTTTCATTTTCAATGCTCCAGGCTTGTGCTTTTGTGAGGCACTTTGAACACTTCTGTCACTCTGTTAATCCAAAAGCAGTCCTTTCAAGGGCTTCACATCCATTGGTCGTCAGCGTTATTCATGGTTATTTCCAGTATGATGCTGGCCAAAATTACAAAGGACAAATGATACAGCACAAGGACCTGATTATCCAAATGCAGTTACCAAGGCATCCATATAAATGCAAGCAACTTGTCATGCTCTGAGTGTTCCATCTGACTTGATTTACTATGCCTCATTTACATTCCAGCGTATCATACAGCTAATGGTTCATAAATCCTGTGCAGATAATGCCCATAGATTAAAGTGAAATAACCGGCAGTATAAATCAATCCTAGAACAGAGTGATCTGTTGTTTCAATAATGTGCACCATTAGTTTGAAAAGCAGACCTCTGACACGTACTCATTTTATTTTTCTGTTTCTTTCTGTCTTTTGTTTTTTTATGTGAAAGATGGCATGTTGCTTGTTAAATTTGTTCATAATGCACTGATTTTGGCTTTTAAGAGTCTGTCCCATATGAAACAGCTGGATGCCTGCTCTTACATTATGATGTTTGCAATTTTTAGTTTGCATTTTGAATCTACAGACAGTGAACGCTTAGATGGTTAAGTTGTGACTGCTGCGTTCGGATGAGCTACAGAAAGAAGTGGAGTTGAGTGGGTGACACCATTTCTTTGGTGACACTAAAGTCTTGCAAAGCATTTATGAGGGAGGGGTTCCACACTTTTCCTTGACTCTTAAGCTTGGTTACAACTAGCTAGTGCTTAGGTACTGATGGAGCTTTCTTGGGTTGTGATTTGAATTTCCACAGCAAGTCAAGTTAGTCTGAAGACGTACCATAACTGCAGTGGCTTTAAATTCATTTTGAATGTTGTCCTCTTTGGTATTAGCTAACAGCAACTGAACACATCATTTTATGCTAATCTCCATGCTAAAGTAGCCCATAAACTACAGGGAAAACAAAATGTTTGCCTTTATTGGGGCTTAGAAATTCACTTGAATTCAGTTTTATTTTATATACAGGAAGAAACCTCTGGCAGAACCAGGCTCAGGGAGGGGCAGGATAGGTAATAATGGAGCAGGAGCACTAGTACACAACATTAAGTGGTTCAAGCCTCATTTAAGACGTTTCTGGACCGGCAGAAGTATAGAGTATGCTTTGAGCATGCAAAAGCAAGGAGGGGAACTAAATTCATCAAAGGGTTGTTAATGCCTGGGGAAGGTTCCTGTGGTGAAAACATAAAATTGCAATTACATACAGTTATTCCATTGTTAGTTACTAGTGGCACGCTTAATGTGTGAATGAGATGTAATGAGTGATCACTACTACCACCCTCCTTTCAAAATAGCAGAGATCATTTAATGGCCCGGTGCTATGGCTAACATGTAGTAAATTTACCATCTGATTGCACTTGTTGGGAATTAGAGCCTGAAAGAATTTCCAAGTTGTTGTTGGAAAAAGCTTTCCCACTGTATCTGTCTCTCTCGGTTCATCACTGTCAAACATGAACATGCATGAGCAACACACATGGAACAAGATTTATAATTGAAAACAAAGACAAGTGCATAAACAGTGCCATTCACAAATGTATATAATCTCCAGTATCTGAGGAACGACTGAAAAAACATGTTCTCTGGTTTCTGAACACACTCAGCAGTTCCTGGCACGAGTAGAGGTTTAATATTGTACAAGGGAGCAAAAGTTATGGACTCTAATAAATATGCACACATGTGCTGCTTGTGCAGAGTTATTGGCACTGGCAGGCTCAATGTGTCATATTAAATTAGACCGCCTGTTGACAAGCAAGCCCCGTTTGACTCAGTCAGTGTTTCCCCTCCACACTCACACACAGACATTTGATCTTCAGTGGGTGAATTTTAAAGAAATGCAGTGCACTTATCCTTAAACTCAGCGTAGGATATATTACATCTCCTAAGGTTCAAACTAAATAATGCAGAGCAGATAGTGATTTGTGTCAACCACAGAGAAAAGAAAGCCTTTTTTTCTTTACACTTGACCAAAAGAACACTAACACTGGCTTCTGTCTTCAGTAGAAAACAACACGATACATTCATTCCTGGGATAAAATGACTTTACAGTAGTTACAAGTATTTAGTATCTTCAGACTCTGTGGCTTGCCTGTTTCCCAGAGCGATGCCATGCACCCTACTGGCAGTGGATCCTGGACTTGAGACTGCAAAAGTTAGTGCAACCCTAAAAAACATGCATCAGCTGACCAAAGGAGTAAAAGAATAAAGCGACACAGTTTTTATAAATTCTTCATGTAAAATTTGAATTTTATCATCAATTCATTAATTTCCTGCCTGCATAAATGGTGCTAAGCAGTGAGCTGAAAAATCCCCAAAAGGTCACATGAGCCAGTATTGACTTTAGGGTACATCCACACATACACAAGTGTTTTTTATTACGGGGATTTTTCCGAGTTCATTTAAAAAACACATTAAAATACAACAATTTGATTGTGTCAGTTTTCAATAGAAGTTGAGACAGCGGATATATTACTGCTTTTTAGATTTTAAAGTTAATGTTTTTATTTCTAAACGGTGAAAAACGTTTTGCCCTTCCTGTATCAAAGCTGATATTGCAGTATTGTCTCAGTTTACTGCTCGTTAAAGTACTGAGGTGACTTCCTGTTCCCTAACAGTGCATATAAAAAAATGACTGTGCGATGAATTTGCGGCAGCTCGCAAAGTGACCAATGCGGAGGGTATGCTGGCACCTTTATGGGCCCGTTATACTCACCACTGTCTCCTTAACACCAAACACAACGTCACATCCACAGGTGCGAGCTGGTCTTTGCTAATCCTGCTAACCTTGTGCTTGTGTGCAATCCAATCCATATTGTGTGCAAGACATATCAGTACAGAAGCTCAGCAATTCCCAGATTATACACAGGGAGATGTTGGAACGGCTAGAAAAGATGAGACTGTCTGGAGAAAACTTGCAAGTTTTTTTGCTTCCGGTTTCAATTTCGTCTACTCTTAAACCAGCACTGATGCAGATGTTTTGTCTGAGTGGCGACACCAATGTTCAGGAGAATACTGCAGTGAGTACCCATGCCCCCAGTGCTGGTAACTGGACTGTGGTAATGGGGCCTTTATACTTCATTGTGGACACAGACAGCTGGAGACCTGACAGACGAGTAGTCATTCCTATTGAACTACTTTGAAGTCTGCCACCTGGGGAGTATGTGTACTTGATGCATTGTAATGTAAATTTTCGGACGAGCCCACGTGGCCGTATGCACACACCCCTGTGCTCACTTTCTGATGACGAAATTTACGTGACTTAGACACAAGTGGACTTGCAGATGCAGAAAAAGTACAATCAAGGTGTAATGGCAACTCGGTTGTCATGTCATGTTATATCCATAACAAGATCATCAAGGCTTGAGTCACTTCCAGCTCAGAAATCTAAAAAAACCAGGACCAATATCAGCAATAAATAAATCGATGCATGGAGTGAAGTGACAGACTAGTTCTTGTAAGAATGAAGCTTGCCCTGAGCGAAACATTGCTAGTCTGTCAGACTAAAGTGTCTCACATGGAGGCTTTGACACACATCTTACAAGCGTGCATGGCAGCTAGCAGCTCATTTCCAGTCCCGCCGAGTGGAGCTGCCCACCTCTGTGGCCATCCTGCCAAAAATAGTCACATGAAGTTGAATGTCACACAAACTACTACACACTCTTCTCTACTGGTCGTGATTGAACAGGTCTGCGCATGTTTAAAAAAATAAAAACAACACATGCATTAATTTTGGTGCAAAAAGGAAAGACTGAAAAGGAATTTATAGAGAGAGAAAGGGAGAGAGACATCAAAGGCCAAGTGTTTTCCATACAAGAGGGTGAGCAGAGCTTTAGATCAGACAAGCTCTTCTTTAAACAGCCTCCTCAGATCATGCCAGCAGGAGGTTCCCCCTCAGCACGCTGCTTTGTCTATCAAAGTGCTTCTATAGCATTGAGAGGGCACTGGAGCAGCGCTCCTTGCCACTTCCCCCCTTCTCCCTCGTCATATGAGAAAGCCGAGCCGCTACACCCCCCGCCACCCCCGACAATGAATCACAAAATAAAGGTGATTATTTCCTTCCACCACCACCTCCTCTTCCCCGTTCCTCCCTCCAGCTCCTCATTCTCTGTGTTCTCCTTCATGTGTTTCAAAGCTTTAAAACTTCCTCTCTTTCACCTCATCTCCTCCTCCTCCTCCTGCACCACCCTTCAAACAGTTGTTTTGTTCTTGGGAAAACACTTCTTACCAAAGGTTTGCTAAATTTTGTCTCTTCAACTCGGTGTATTTTCCAGCGTCTCAGACAACTGGAGGAAGGGAACTCAATGGAGAAAAGGGAACCAGGACGGGCCGAGAGAGAACCAAGTCTGTGATGTTCTTGTTAGTGAGAAAAGTGCTTCTGCTCTGAGTCGCAGCTGAAGTAACCGTGAGGCTGATTTTCATCTTCTTCTCGCCACTCTTTTCAGTGGGCTTCGGTATCCAGCTTTACAAGCTCTCCCTGCTCTCATCCTCCACTGATCAAAGCCTGCTCACACAGATATATTTCCCCTCACAGACAATGCCTCTTCTCAAGGTGCTGTCAGGTTCCCTTCTTTGCTTTAATTTCATCTCTTAAACTTTTTTTTTTTAATCCCCGTACCCCCTGCCTCCCTTTCCTTTCCTTCTTTTGTGAGGGCTGTCAGCCGTGACAGTTTGTTGCCGGGAGGGACTTATGGGAAGAGGAGGAAGGTGCACTCTTACAAAGAGCCGCCGCCTGGCTGCACCTCACTCACACTGTCACTCAAAACAACCTGACTCGCGCTCGCGCACTCGCACACAGGCAAGGTGACACGCCCGGCTTTCATGCACTGGCAACAACTGCAATGCATTTACACTCACACTGCGAAACATGACAGACACCTTGACCTTGTGTTTGTTGTGTCACGTTAAGTATCAGCAGCGAAGGAAAAATGGGGCTGAGGAAGAATGAGGTGGCGAGCTTGGTGCCGCAAAGCCAGTTGCGCCGCCTGGGTGTCTCAGATCATAAGCCGTGAGGAAACTTGGAGCGACAGAGCCGTGATGGAGCGCCGATAGTCGCTGCTGACGGGGCTTAGATGACAGACAGAGGTTGACAGACGCTGACATCTTCCTGTCGCCTCGGGGAGACATGCGGCCCTGAATGAAACCTGAGGAGCCCTGCCCGCAGCCATAACCAGCAGCCAGCCCTCACAATCCTAATTCCTCAAAGTTCCTACGAAGACACTCGAGTGACAGAAGGGCAGGAGCAAAGAGAAAGACAACAGGAGTATCATTTGATTTTGTGAAAGAGAGAACTGATGACAAGAGGGTTTGCCTTGAGGGAAGGCACTGAGTTTGTGAAACATTAATTACACCTTTTCTACCCCCCACCCATCATCTTCCCCTGTCTTCTCTGTCTTTATTTTTGTGAAGTCGGGGCAGCTCAAAGCTTAATCTGTTCTTGTAAAGGCAGAAATCTGAGGAATTATTCTGATGTTTTGTCAAAAGTCAAAAATCTTTCAGGTAGGCTTCAACCGCATTCATACTGGCAGGGGATGCTCATGGCCGATAGTCATTTATGTTCCACTGTGACAGCCTGTGAACCTGCTTTTGATACTTGATCCCAAATTTTGTATTTCAAGCTACTAAAAGCCACATTTTAGCTCTTCGTCCTAGGCCCTTGCTAACGCTATTAATTCAATTCAATTCAGTTCAATTTTATTTATATAGCGCCAAATCACAACAAAAGTCTCCTCAAGGTGCTTCTTAGATACAGAGAAAAACCCAACAATCATATGACCCCCTATGAGCAAGCACTTTGGCGACAGTGGGAAGGAAAAACTCCCTTTTAACAGGAAGAAACCTCCGGCAGAACCAGGCTCAGGGAGGGGCGGGGCCATCTGCTGCGACCGGTTGGAGTGAGAGAAGGAAAACAGGATAGAAGACATGCTGTGGACTGTGCTATTAACAGTCCTCTGTAATCTGGGAGGCCTTTTGGCTAGGGTTAAATCCAGCGCCTATGGTTTAGCTGTCACTTGTGATCCTGACCTTTTCCTTTAACTGCCTTGTAACAATGCCTGCTCAGTCTTATTGTGTTTAATAAAGTAGGAAATTGGCGTTACACGCACACACACACAAGATAAATAAAACCAGTTAAAATTCCTCATTCAGAAACATATGCTTTACAGCTGGCTTAACCTTTGTTCTCTTGCCTGTACTCCGACTTGGGTTGTATTTCAATATGATTCTCAGTGACACGTCTTTCTTTTAGACAGTTAAAGGAGCATCAAAGAGTGATATGACTGCAGCTTGTGAATAATACCCATTAAGAGGTGAAGACTCCACGTTTGAACTGATACATCAGTCAAATTGAACCTGTCTGAGAACATAAACAACTGCTTTCCTGACATGGAAACACACTATCACAGATGTACAACACCTGCTACACAATCCTGAATTAAAAAATTAAAAATAATCTTCATGAGGAAATGGATTCATGACGTTGAGTTGGGGGTCTGGCCTTTCTTTGCATGAACTGGATGTGCTCTGATCACGAGTTATTTAAGTACTCTCAGGTTACTGGTTGACTGTCAGACACATTAGAGCACATGTCACAAAGTGCAACCTTCACACTCGTGTCACTGAAACCAGCGAATTAGCACATTGGTCATCCTGTAAGAGAGAAAAGTATGCACACCATTTTCACTGCAGATGACTTTGGTATATGAACCGGGAAATTCCTGTCATAGCAAGAAGCATGCATATATATTTAAAAGCCAGTGTGCATTGTTTTAGGATTGGATTACCCCCCAAAAAAGACTTTCTGTCAGGAGCACTTAACTCAAAATAGGATTGTTATACCATCTGCAATAATTTATATTTGACTGTGTGCTGAAACCTCCCCACCCTTCCATGTGCAAGCGTGGTGAGTAGGGATGTGCCCAACTAGCTGACTACACGACTAATCGTCATTAGTACTAATCGGTTAATCTAACTGTTAACATTTAATTCCCAACTCCAGTAAATTATGATGTCCTAAATATGGCAAGGTGACAATTACCAAGCTGACAATGATGTTCCACATGTCACCGGGTGGAGCATCATTGTTGAGAAACTCCATAAATCTCTGAATCTAGGCCTGATCTTTTTGTTGAAACTATTTCAATGAGATCGCGGATACAAGCGGTGGACATGAACTTCCTCCAACAGATGGATGGGTTCTCTCGTAGTGATAGGGTGATGAGTTCAGCCAATTGGGAGGAGCTCAGAGTAAAACTCCTCCAAATCGAATGGAGCCAGCTGAGGGTAAGGTGCTTCGGCCAGCCATGTGCTATTGGGAGAAGGTCCCGGAGGAGACCCAGGACATGCTGGAGAGACTACGTCTCTTGGCTGACCTGGGAATGCCTTCATGTTTCTCTGGATAAGATGGAGGAGGTAACGAGAGGTAGATCTTGGCTTTCCTGCTTCAGCTGCTGCCCCCTTGACCTGACTTCAGATAAGCGGAAGAACATGGATGGATTTACTGTTTTGTTATTTTAGATTTAAACTGTTATTGAACTGGTTATCATACATTTTCAAACAACATGCATGATTCATAATGCACCGCACAATGCGGCACTCGTTTCAGTTGCAATTTATTAGTATTTCCAATGTTATCTTTGGCTATTATTTGTAATATTTAATTAGATTAGACATTTTTCTCCCTCATTGAGTCGACTAAAACATTTGCCACCTGGAACATCCCTAATGGCAGGCCAAAAGATAAGGAGAGCAACATTGCCAGTTCACAGAACAGAGCGTGCATCAGTGGTTGAGGCGTTGCGCCTGCACAAACTGGGTTTTGGCAAAGAAAATTATTGCTATTGGTATTTACAAAGAGAGCACAGTAACCTCTTTGTTTGTAGGAGGTAACTGATCCTGTTGCATATGTATTTTTAGAAATCCTTTCTCAAGGTACAAAATATAGGGAGGAGCATATTTGAATCAAGCATGTAAACTGACACACAATTTACTGCTAATCGTGCCAAAATTTAATGCAAGTTTTGCAAATCACCCGTAAAACTAACCACACTTATGACCGATATCTGGGTATTGCACTCATACTTTACCTTTTTTAGATGCGATCCACAATCAAAATAACGTGTGACAGGCGAGACCTGTCTCGCGTCTTTTGATGAACAGCACTAGCTTTGCATTCACCCAGTATGAACCTTCCAGATCCCTCAGGTCATCTGGATCCGGTCTTTTATCAGTTCCCAGAGTCAGAACCAGACACGGAGAAGCTGCATTCAGCTTTTATGCTCCTTATATCTGGAACAAACTCCCAGAAAGCCTCAGATCAGCTGAAACACTCAGTTTATTTAAATCCAGGTTGAAGACTCACCTGTTCTCAGCTGCATTTGAATAAAGAACCAAATCCAAACTTTTAAGCTTAAATTTCAAAACTTATATTTTAACTACTGATTTTATCTACTGTTCTGATTTTATCTACTGTTTTTTTAATCAATTTTAAATCATGCTTTTTATTGTTTTTGTTTTTTAATGTCTCTGTAAAGCACTTTGAATCACCTTGTTGTTGAATTGTGCTATATAAATAAACTTGCCTTGCCCAGAAAAAAACTTTACATTGTCCCGTTTAGTGAATCTAACCCACGGGCTTTAATTTTGTACAGTGACATGCCTGAAACTGTTTGGTCACAGCTCCCTCGTTTTCAAGTTATGATTATGTCTACTTTAGTTTTGGTGTTGATAGTGGATATATGGGGCAGTTTCTATGCATAAATGTCATCTGCACATTGAGCCACTTCAGTGTGGATACATTGCTAATCAACATTAGCCCCCTCCTTCTCATGGTTTATGAGGGGAGGACTCCTGACTCACAGTCTTGACCCCCTCTTACAGTCTTGTTGAATAGGCAGCATGCTGAGTTCCATAAAATCAAGCTCAACGCTCAGAAACCTTTGGTGCTGAGCATCATGGCTTAAGGGATGCTTGATGAACAAAGGTGCCTCATCTCACACCTCCTTTTGAAACATAAAGGGACGTCCACTCTCCTCAAAGGAAAAAGGATATTAGCTTGTCAAGAGGGTGACAAGTTTACAATAGAGGCGTCTGGCTGGAGTGGGTGTGCTGGGAAAGGGTTGGAGAGAGCTGGTCACATGCTACTAGGAAGATTTCAGTTCAATTCAATTTTATTTATACAGCACCAAATCAGAACAACAGTTGACTCAAGGTGCTTTATGTTGTAAGGTAAAGCCCTTCCAAGAATACAGACAAAAAATCAGACCCCCCCATGGCCAAGCACTTGGCGACAGTGGGAAAGAAAAACTCCCTTTTAATAGGAAAAACCCTCCTACAAAACCAGACTCATGGAGGAGAAGCTGTCTGCTGCAGTGGTTGGGGGTGAGCGGAGCCAGACAAGACAAAAGATGTTGTGGAAGAGACTTGCAGATTAATAATAATAACTCATCATTAAATATAAAGTGGTGTATAAATCTGTTTTATTTGGGTTTGTTGTATTTTATTTATTTTTAAAGTATATTGGTGCCCACATTTCTATTTCAACCTTGTTATCCAAAAAGAAATTGTACCACTGTCAACACACTCTTTTGGTTGTTTATAGGGGGGGTTCAGTTGTTCCAAAAGGTTCATGATTTGCTTGCACGCATCAAAACATTGACAGAAAACAAACTGTGCATGCTTACTGCTTACAGAAAGTCAACATCAAGGGCATTTTTTTCTTCTGCCCATATTCCTCAGAGGCAGAGAAACACAGGCTAAAGCCGAGCTGCAGCTCTTTACATCATATGTGTGATGCTTCGGTATCGGGAAGGCACGTGCAGCCGCGCATCTATTTTGCCGCCTTCAAAGTTATTGTTGGCAATTTTAGATGCGAAAGCTGAATATCAAAAGTATTCCCTATGGTTACGACTTCCTCTTCTTTGCTCCTACCTCTGTCTTCCTCCCAGTTGCTCCAGTGACAAACAGCACATTGCTTTGACTGACAGCTCCAATCATTCTGCTGTGTTTGCTTGGCAAGTTCAAACTGTGACTGACACTCAGCTCATTGGATGGAAGGGGTGTCTACAAGGGAGGGAATGGGGCAAGAAATTAAACAGAAAACAAAATCCTCCCTGCATGACAAGTCTCCCCCATCCCCCCACCCCTTTCTTCTATCTTCAGCACCCACGCCCTCCACTCCTTTTTCTCTCCTCCATCCTTTTTCCACCATCTTTCCATTCCTGTCATTGCATTTTTTTTAACCCTGCGAAATCCGTTTTGATAGCAAATCACCACGGGCCTGCCAAATGACAGATAATCCTTCACAGTTTTATCACTAAACCCTCTTCTTCTTATTTTGTCTCGCAGCATGTAGTGTATGTACAGCTGCCGTGTTTGCTGATACAATCTGCCAGCCAACGCACACCGTGGCAGATCACACAGAAGGACGGAGGATGCTCCCCTTCACAGATGCTGATAAATCCGAATAATATTTCTTATGTGTTTTTTTATATAGAAAGAAGAAGAAACACTTACATGTGTTTATCTGATGTTCGGTCTTCTAGTCTTCTACATTTATTCCTGCTTCATTGTCTTTACCCCTTCAAATACACAGTCCGATGGAAAAGTCTTAATAATTGTTAGGAAAATGATAAATAGGAGTTCTAACGAGCTTGAAAGTCAACATTTGGTATGACCACATTGTCTTCAAAGGCTTTCAAAGTTCTTTGGATGTTTCTGTGTTTTGTTCTTTTCTCTGTCAAGATGATCCCACACTGCTTCAGTAATGTTGAGGCCTGGGCTCTGGGGAGGCCAGTCTACGGCTGTTTGATAAAACGATATATATCGGATGATGATATGAAAACGTCTATCGTTTCATTTTACGCTATCCTTTGTTTCGTGGTGCTGCAAAAAAAAAAAATGTTTACGGCAATATTTTTCATCGTTTTCATGTTTCACTGTAGAATTTCTTAAAGTCCTCTCTTCCTCTTATATTTAACATAACTACACTACGGACGGACAAGCGACTGTTTTTATGCGTTGACGTTAGCAACAACGACGGTAAAACCATCACGTCCGTCGTCCGCTTGTCTATTTTCCACATAAACCTTTCACAATAAGGCTGAGGATGCTGTTGAGATTTTTCAAAATAAACTGAATCACGTGAAAGAGCACGCAGCGTGTTTACAGACGAGAAGCTACAAAGAGTCGTCAGGTGCTAAAAAATAAACCTTAGAACAGGCTTTTCCCAGCAGCACGCCGTGTAATGAATACTCACAAAGAAAATTGCGGCCATTTCTACTATGTAACATTCGACTCCAGGTACATGACGCCCAGCTGAAAACACTTCACGCAAGTTCAGTTGCCCAAGATTCACAGAATTTACAGAAAATGTAAAATTCTTGTGATTTAAATATCGTCGTCGGGACGATAAATGTCTTATATCGGGATATGAGATTTTGGTCATATGGCACAGCCCTAGGCCAGTCCATGACTGATTTGTTCCTCTGTGTTTTTTTCTATCTAGGTATGCTTTTACTGCATTGGCAGTGTGTTTGTGATCATTGTCATACTGAAAAATGAAGCCAGTCAGACACTTTCCAGATGGTATTGCATGGTGGACTCAAATCAGATGGTACTGATTTATTCCATCCATTTTGACAAGCTCCTCAACAGCACTGGCTGAAATCCAGCCCCAGATAGACTGACTGTGCCCGTATCTGTCAAGTCTTATCAGGTCTTTGTTGGATTCCCCTCCACAGTATTTCTTAGGGACATGACTTCCAGACGCTGTTTGCAGGCCTGCCACTTCTTCTGTTGTCCAGCTACCTCAGATCAAGGACAAACTCAACATGCTGAGATATTTTACGTAGAATCTGCCTTGTTGTTGTAAAAATCCTATTTTATTACCATCAAACTGTGTTATCTTTGGAATTTTTCATAAATTCACCAAAACTACTTTTGTGACAGGCTGCTAGTAACAAAATAACTAAAGATACATTTTAAAAATCATTCTCGTCTAAGTTTGTAATTTGTAAACACAACACTGCTTCATCCCTTGAGTTAGGTGTCTTTTTTATGCATGAATGATTCACAGCTCTGCGTTAAATGGGTTTGCAAACAAAAAACACTCTAAAAACTGTCCGGCGCAACAACTGGACTGAAAATAAGTGAAAAAGCAGCAAATGTCCAAAGAAAAATAGTGAAAGCTCTACATAAAGCCCGGGGAACTCCTGCTCAAGGCCATTTGAAAATTACAACAAAGTTTGGCTCCTTGGAAGCAAAAGATGATGAAATGAGGGTTGCTAGACATTTAAATTATGTCAGAATTTTCTCCTTTTGACGACTCAAACACAAACTTCACATGTACGAGCAATAACGACGTCTCGTTTCAGTTTGGCCTCAGCTGATTAAACCGCCTTTCAGTCTTTTTTTCCAGCCCACTGGCAGTTTTCTTTCATGTTAACAAAAGTAAGATTAATATATGTCTAAATAAAAGATTTAGTGACTTGCTAAAAGATGGTGCTCAAGTGATTCATGACAAAAGCACAAAAGAAGCTAACTGCCAAACAACTGCAAACAGGCGATGACAGCTGTGACAGCATGTGAACTGCCCCTATAATTTACCTGTTACAAGTCAATTATTTCTATTAAAAATGGGGAAGATGTTTTGTAGCATCTTCTCCATTTAACTGATCATAAGAAACTGTAATTTATTGTTGTCAGATTTACTGCAATTGGCACGACAAGTCGGCCTGGTTGCTTCATCAAAGAGAGCAACGCCTTCAAAGTGACGATGATAACAAATACGTGCGGTGGGAAACTAAGGCGAGGAATTAACCAGATGATTTACTCCGGAAAGCTCTGCCTCCAATAATGGGTTGGCCTGAGGGATGACTGTGATCCAGCAGAAAGAAAGGCCGAGAATAAGACGGTGGAGAGCCTCAATGGCTCCTCATTGTTTAGAACATTTACCCTGCAATGTTAAAATCCTCGTCTGATGAAGAGGTAAATCCTGCTAGTCTTTTATCCAGCAGTCAGTATAAAGAAGGGTGAGCCTGAGAAATCATTCATACACCTGCACAGGGCGTAATGCTTCCATCCTTTCCCCTTAGGGTCAAACAGGCACTAAATCTCTTTTCAAAATCACTTTCTTTCAGCCAATCCACTTCCATCCCTCTTACACAGATACAGATGATGTCCTCGGAGATGGAGGTGATGTCAAGAAACCACAAAACAATAAAGGAAGAGAAAAAGAGGCAAAGTGGAGGCGCAGGCAGTATGGATGTAGAGAAATGAAAAAGCACAAGAGATTGGAAGCAAAGTTGATGGGATTGGTATTACAAGGAGCAAAGCGAAAGGTTGCATAATATGTAAAGCACAAATGATGAAAAGAGATCACCTCGTGGCATCTTTTGTGCTTTTCTGATACACTAAATTCTCGACTTCATAGACATATTAAATAAAAAGCTTAAGGCCTGTTTTTTTTCCCCAAGCACAGCTAGAGGGATATTTGTGTACACCTTTGTTTGATCTGTCTGGCATTGTGTAAGTACAGTATGTGCGTGCACCTCGTGTGTGTTCGTGAGGGTGTGTGCTGTAGAGAGAAAAAGAGTGAGTGCGCTGGTGGATTTACAGGGAAGCATGATTTATGTTGAGGAACTTTGATCTTCTAAAAAGGCTTCGGGATTTTACACAACAATAATTCTCCTTAGCCTCAGCTTAAATGGTTCGCCTGTGGCGCGAGTCCAGAATAGGTTTTAATAGACTGATGGGTGTTGGACTCGGAGACAGAGGTGGGGGATAGAAAGGCTGAGGCTACAGGATGAAGACATAATTCCAAAGATGGGATGTTATGGGATCATGTCACTTTATGTCAAAACAAGGCCTATAAATGGAGTCTGTAGCTCTTCTGAAGCTCCATTTATGGCAAATAATAATGCAATTTTAAATAAATACATATCACTTGGGCTAATGTCTAACAAGAGTTGATACAATGGTGATGATGCTTGCAGCACCGCCATCACAGTCTTTCATCTGTCTGCATATCCAGCTGCCTACGCGGGCTGATTCTATATATGTACTTCAGATAGCATTAACGGTTTGGCCCAAATGTAGTGAACAGTTTCAGTGTGCTGTTTATCATGTTTGACCTTGACCAGCAGCAAAGACTTTGTGTGAGGCACCTCAGCTCAGCTGTAGGTAAATATCTGGGCCAGATGTCATGTTTTCTGAAATTTCTTCCTTGAATTCTAACCTACCAACACTTTCTGTTACCTGTGTCAATTTACCTTGGGACTTTTGAGCCACATCCAGTCTTTTATACTTGCCATTACCTATGGCAGCCCACCTCACCACATCTGTGCCCCATTTTGCCCAAACAGTGCTTGCCACATCCACAACTGAGCTATAAGTGCCAAAAACTGCCCAAACTTGTGTCATCTGGGATAAAATCTAAAAGTAGCCCACATAGGGTTAAATGTTGATTAAATGTGGTCTACCCCTTTCTTTCGCCTGCATGTAATTATGGTAGTGAGATTGTGGCGGTGAGTTAATTGTAGCAGTAGGATCAAGTAATAGGGTTAAATTGGTCTAAAAGAACAATGGCTTACTGAGGTCAACCCCTTCTGTTGCTCTTCCTATGCAACACAGATATGTCCGGGCTAGCCTGTTCCTCTAGCTTAAGGTAACTCTAGAGAAGTCTCTCACATAGCCTTTCTGAGAAAAGATATTGTCTGATGTTGGCTTTTATTCCTCCAATTTGTTGTTGTCGCTGTTACAAAGCTGTGTCTTATGTCTGTGAAGGTTCTCAGTCATCCAGGTCATCGTAGTCAAAGGAGCTTGCAAAGAAAAGCGTCTGGACTTCTTTAAGTTGCTTGAAGACGTTTCACCTCTCATCCGAGAAGCTTCTTCAGTTCTAAGGTCAAATGGTGGAGAGTCCCAGATATAAACCTAGTAGGAGTAACCCCCCACAGAGGGACAAAAGGACCCCCTGATGATCCTCTAATCGCCTGAGCCAAGGTGTGAAACTGTGTCTTAGTTATTAGCATAGTTACCGAAGTCAGGTGTGTTTTGAACGAGCTTTTCCTCCTTCTGGAACAGAACCTGGCAGTTCCAGTTTGGGTCCTGAAAATTTTCCATTCTTGCACAAGAGGCAGTTTGTCCTGTGAGTTGGTGTTATGCAATACTGTGGTTATAAAAGTTCAATTCCAAATGGGGAAAAAGATTTAAAAGTATTTGTCAACACTGTGGCTCCTCCCACTTCGCAGAAAGATCATTGTTGCGCTTGTGAATCTGAGAACTGTCTGGGGTTGCATCAATACGGGAATATATCTTATCAGTGGCGGCACAAGAAAATTTTACAGGGGTGGCCAGGCAGACACTGTTACCTACATGTTTTTCTTCTCTGTGGCCAAACTGTCTTTTTTTTAATAATTCAATCTCAGCGTTTACTTATTCAGGTATGACTGCCATGTGAATCTACACCATGAGGAAAAACATAGAATAAGCTCTTTTAAAAATTTAGCTCACCATTATTTAAAGTTAATCTTTTGCTATTATTGATAAATCTCGTCAGATAATTACCATTCAGATAATTAATAATTAATAATACCAGAGGGTTAAACCAAAATCACACCACCAATTTAAGACGACACAGCTACAAGATGTAGCGAGTCAGAGTCTCCATTTCAACTTGGGTCGTAAGTGCGGAATTCAAACTATATACCAGTTTTTGAATTGCGTCGATGGGCCACGTACAACCAGAGTTATGATAAAAAAATACACGTGATGTTTTTTTCTGAACAAAACAGTGGCGTTTACAGCGGGAAGAACGGTAAAAACTGCGTTTTCTACAGACAGCGCTAACAAACACTCTCCGCTTGCGAGTGAAAAAAATAAAAATAAAAAACACCCCTTCCCTATTGGTGTTAGAGTTTACCATGTCAGCCAATCAAAAAAAATTATATGGTAACATGTGACATTTGGTTGTTTAGGGAGAAGGGGAAGTTTTTAGGAGCGACACCCGCGACGGAAAGCGGGCGAGCGAAAGACAGAGAGAGAGCGAGTTTTCATATGTGAGACATTAGTGACGTTTAGCGTGTTTGGAGGCTGTAGTTAGTGTGTTGTGTAGTTATTGTTTTGTATTGTGTGTCAGTTATACTGCTGAATTTCATAGTTTCTCCAAAAAAAGCTGTCAAAGGCAGATTCCAGTGTAAACGCTGTTCCCACACGGAAAACTGGACTGATGCACCTCCTGCAGTGAGACCTGCAGGGTTTAGGCCTGTGGTGTTCTCCTCTGTCTTATACTGAACACAAACTACATTTTTTGGACTGGCACAAATAATTTGTGTGCCTTCTTATTTGATGCAGAACACCTGATTGTTCTGTAAATAGATTTAAATGGTTATATAAAAAACGCCTGAGGCCTTGGCTGCATTTTTAGATAAATAGTACCATATAACTTTGTTTGCAAAACTTGTGCCTAATTTTTAGAAATGTACAATTTCTATTTGCATTTCAAGTTATGAAAATGATTCGTTAAACATGTTTGTGGGTTTTACAGTAAAAAATATAACTTTTTTTCTACTCGAATTTTGAATTTTTTGTCTGAATTTAGATCAACAAACATATTTTAAAGGTGAAATATAGAGGTAAAATCAAAAGTAGTCAAAAACGGCCAATTATACCCTGGACCCAGAGGGTTAAAAGGGCGGCTCAGTGTGAGGTGGCCAAGAAGGAAGAACCGCACCTTGGCTCTGCCCATGCGTCTTATTAAAGGGAAAAAATTCACAGTATGTCAAACAAATGCTGAGGAAGTCAAAATTAGATCTAATCATGTAAAATATATTCATGTAATGAAGGAAGTTTTCACAGGACTCAGATGTGTGTTAACACTATGACACAATATTCAGAGAAGTCAACATCCCAGGAAATTCATTTCAAGGTCACACTATGTAACGCTCCGAGAAACTGCAGCAAACTGAAAAGCTAGATCTTAGATTCTGCATACCTCAGTTAGCATGTTCACTGTTAAAATTCCTAAAAGTACAATTAGAAAAAGACTGAACAAGTACAGCTTGTTTGGAAGGGTTGCCAGAGCACAAGAGCATGGCTCAATATCGCAAAGTTGCATGTGAGCCTTCTGGAACAGTGTCCTGTTAAGTGCCATGTTAAAACCATGCACAGTATACCAGCACAAACACCTCAAAGCAACTGTCAAGCACGGTGGTGGAGGGGTGATAATTTGGGCTTGTTATGCAACTACGGGATACAGGCACCTTGCACCATTGTGTCGATCAAAGTATTCTAGAGTCAAAACGTGAGGTGATAAGTCCAACATCTAAAGCTTAACCATAACTGGGGTCATACAAGAGGATAGAGGTCGCAAGCACAATAGCAAAGAATCAAGGCGTCTCAATGGCCCACTCAAAATGTCAACCTCAATCTGAGGCAGGGCCTTAAGAGGATTGTGCAGTAAAAAACTCCCACAAACTTTATTGAATTTAAGCAACACTGTAAAGACGAGTGGGCCTCGACAACTTGTAGGAGACTGATAAAGTTGTACAGGGAACAATTGTTTAAAGTTATTGGTGCTAAAGGTGGTTCAAGTTATTTAATTTGTTTTTGCATGACTGTAAAATAATTTTATTGTAAAGTATCATTAATGTAAATATATTTTAAAAAACCTCGCCAACCGACCTGTCTCTTTGTTTCACCTCTGAGCCAAGTAGGTGGTTAGAGGTCATCTGCCATAACGACATTTCCCAGAGCTGTGAGGGCTTCTGTGTCTTTGCTCAGGGACACTGAGAAAGTGTGTTTGCTGACTCCAAGGCTTTAACCTTGGCTGCTCCTGTTCAAGGGCAGATTCTTGGCACTCACTACAGATACACTGATACAACACACCAACTCACAGCAACAAAATAAGAAACATAATGTGTTTATAAAGCATTATCTCTGGTGGATAAAAGAACGTTTTTAAAAAGTACCTTAAATTATTTCCAGAGAAATCTTTGCGTGTGTGTGTGTGTGTGTGTGTGTGTGTGTGTGTGTGTGTGTGTAAGAGAGAGAGAGAGAGATTGTGGAGAGGAGAGGTCTGTGTTTCTCATTATGTTTTGTGTAATAAGCAGTGATGAAATTGCCGCTGCCGGCTCTCCAGGTGTGTGCTCACACTTTCACATCTGTGTTACAGGATGAGGTCAACTGAAAATGAGCACAGACTCTCATAAAGTACCTTATAAGGTGATGATTACTGATGAAAATGAGTTGCTCAAAGTCAAATTACTTTTCATTAAATGTTGTGCTCATATGCAAACATCTATACAGTTTACATACTGTAAACAAAAATACATACATGGTGGTGCGAGGTAACAAATTCACCTTGGAATGTAAGATAGGTCGGATTCACGTGACCGTAACTTTCATGAAAACCTTTAAGTTTCCCGTAGTGTTTGCCTCTGCCTCCTGTTTCGCTCAGTTTGTATGTTATCATGTAAAATTACACTACATTACTTTCATGGAAGCATAACCATAAATCACAGGCAAGGACACGATGATAAAATATACATGTATGCACTTTAATTTTCTCCTGCCTGCCATTTTCTCCGTTATTGATGGATAGGCGGTTTGTCAGGGGGGAAAATTCCTCCCTGCTGGCCTGCTGAAATAAATGACCTTGGATTTGGCCATGGATTTGGTTTTAATAGCAGCTCGAACAAACACAGTAAATTTACAGCTGGGAACTGCTCACTGAGAAGAACTTGAAATTTGCCAAAGCCATAAGTCCAGTCAGCAGTCTCTCCCTCTAACCATGTCTCTACCCTGTTCTCTTGCACTCCTGAAGTAGATAAGTGGCTCTCTTTCTTTATTTCTTTTGCTCTTGGTTCCAATAGCATTGACGCAGCAGATAATAATCCACACCATGCTGCTCTGTATATTATTGAACTTGAATATATGTGTCTAGAGTGAAAGGTCTGATCTTGTTAAACTGAATTATATTGATGTGCATGGTCTCCAGAGGATGACTGACTTCGTTGCTTGCCTAATTTGCCCTTTTGCATATTTCTCAACATATGCTGCATGGACTGTCCTTACATTTGGTCCATTCATGTCTTCTTTAGGATGAATTTGAACAACAAATCAAAATTAGTGTACTTAATTAGAAATTGTTGGCATGCTAACAGCTACATTTTAAGCATGCTAGCATTGTCTTTTTGAGCATGATTGCAGACTGACAATTTATACTCATGAATTTATACAAATGGATGCTAGTGACATTACTTTCATCAAGCAGCAACCTCCAGTGCTAAACGACAAACAGCACAAAATGTGGACTTAGAGACCATGACATTATCCATCAGTTGATGACATCCTATTTTAAAGGCTTTAGATGAACATTTCTGCCATCAGATTGGCTGTGAACCCTTTGCTCATTGGCTAATGGCTTGTCAATCACATGCACACCATTGAAAACACTCCATTCAAATATAATATGATTAATCTTTACAAAGCAAACTTAAGTTTTTATTAAATATAACCAAAAACAAATGACCAAGGCCATAAATTCATCAACAAACTGTCTACTGAGGTTAAGTCAGAATGCACTAGACCTCTATAGGAAATTATTTAGTGGTCTTCAGATTGACTGCAGTTTTACGTTGTTTTCATGCTGGCCTCACTTTTCCAAAACAGAAGCTACAGTAGTGTTTTTGTGATGGTCTAAATAGATGATGCCAGTGCAGAAATCCCAAAAACGTCACTTCCTCTAAAGGACACCAGAGTCTGGCTTGAGAATTAAGGAAATCACCACTTTTAAAATGCTGCACTTTACAGCAATTAAAAACATGCTCGGTACAAGAACAGCTTTGGTTTCTGTTGATAGGCTCCTTAGGCTCCTTCACGAAGAAGGAGCCCATCAACAGAAAATTACAAGAATTGCAAGACAACAATTACAGTGGGTGGAATTTCTAATGACTCACCCATCTGATACCATTATGGCCTAAAGATATGGGTGTGACTGCTGTGACAGACAGATGTACCAATCTCCTCTGACTCCACCCATTGATTTATGAAGTCCTGGTTTGAATCCTGGAGATGAGACTTAATTTTTTATACAAAATGATTCAAATAAGTGACTGAGACAATAAAATGTGTTTACAATGGCCAAGTCAGAAAGTTGTTTTTGAGACACTTCTACAGGACTGGAAGTCCACACCCGTTACCATCTGGTGTCCTTCAGATAGAAAGCAAGTTTAAGGCACCTCTGCATTGGCTCAATTTCTCTGACCTACATGTAACGTCCATGTTTTATACCATCTATTGTCTAAAAACTAAAGTCGGTTTCCTTCTTGTATTTGTGGTGTTGGCGCCTTTTGAAACAATGTCATGGATTTATCTTACTGCTAATATGACCTTCTGTGTGATGCAGATGTTTATGAGATAGTTTTGTTCAATTGTAGTTTTATGAGTCAGCTTTAGTTAGCGAGCAGCTGTGTCTGTATGTCACATTTTCAGAGTTTATTGATGAAGCTAGCTACTCAAACTTGCTAGGGTTAAATGAATTAGCACCTTCTTGTCCAAATGCGGTCACTGGCTCCAAAATCTCAACATGCTAGCAGACAGAATGCTAACTTTAGGACACATCACAGTGGCTACATCTATCTCTTACAGTCTTTCTTATACACGCTCTTGTAACGTCTCTGTAACAGCCTATGTTACCTTTTATTATAAAACATGAGCCTTCCAGCACTGTCAGCCCACCACCACCCACTGGAGTCATGACAGGAAAAACATCTTTACTATCAAGCTAACTAACAACTCCAATAAAATGTCATCCGACTGCTAAATAGATTTTAAATACATCATTTTAGCAGCCACTTTGAGAGCTGTGAATTTTCCTTTTTTCCTTTCCCCCCAACTTGTCACTGTTTTTCAACATTATGACCACCCGTAGTGGATAGAAAAACACCTAATCCTTCTTAAACACTTATCTTTCGTGATTGAAATGTTTTGTAAAGACTCGTGGCAGTTTTTCCATATTAAAAAAGCTTATGTGAAAACCACAAAACATTTTGGTCTTCATGCGTTAAAGTCACTGGCAGCTGGAGATACTCAGCACTCACTGACTCTAACGTGGAGCTTTGAAATAGCAATCAATGCCTTTATACTGCAAGGAGGGCTTGTAAAAGTGTCACTGGGTGGAATATATGATGTCGTATTTCACTCTCCACTGTCTATTTTTAAACACTGAGTTACGGCTGCAGAAATGTGTACCAATTAAAGGTGATATGATGTATTTTCTGCCTTGCTCAGAGACTCATTCATCACCGTGGACCAAAAAGAAAATTGCACTTACTCTTTCACCCCCTTTCCTTCCTCTGCCATTTGCCCCCTCTGCTCTCCACCCCCACTGTTCTTGTTCACTGTCTTGAGTAATTTACGATACACCGGTAGTGCAACCTTCTGGCAGGAACTGCAAGAGCAGCTTGCTCTCTCTCCTGTCAACCAAATAACCTTTTACAAAAGACCAAACTCAGCCAAGTCATCTGCTGCTACACATTAAGAGAAGACAGGGCTGGACAGAGACTTGGTCAACCTTCAGGGGGAAGAAAAAGGTTCTGTGGATGGAGTCCACAGTGCTGCTCTGCCTCAGGGTGAGAGTGTTGAAATATGGAAGCAAAGAAAGGTCATCATAACTTAAACATCATAAATAATTGCTTGTATTTTAGGTTTAGGTTTCCGGGTTTTTCATTACTACAGTCTGACCAATGTGGACCTATATTAGCTATTTGCCAATCTGTGGATATTAGCATGTTGAAAAAACTACCCTGTTGGCAACACACATACGGTTTTAACACAATTTAGCATAATCTGGTTTTAAAACACCAAGATGGCAACCACGACATCACTTTGCTTAAGTGATGTTGATGGCGGTGATGACCCCATCTAATGTTAAAGACCTCTTAGGATCATTTACCAGAGGTCACTCTGAACCCTCCGTTGTGGTGCATTCCTGAATAAGTCAAAAAATTTTGTGGAACGCCTCCTCAACTTAGAAAGACCAAGTTTCCAATCCTCACTTGGAAAGAACTCATTATAAATTATTAATCTCTATTGCTTTTCCACAGTGTCTTTGGCCTCACCTCCAATTGGTCGTGGCAGATGGCCCCGCCCCTCTCTGAGCCTGGTTCCTTCCTACTGTCACCAAGTGCTAGCTCACGATGTGTGTGTGTTGGGGGGCATGTATGAATATTGAAATTTTCTTGTATTCTTTTAGTAACTTAACCTCACAATATAAAGTACCTTGAATTAACTGTTGTTGTGGTTTGGTGCTATATAAATAAAATAAACCTGAATTGAACTGAATCATATGGCAGCTACAGCTAGCTTTATGTACAGTCTTTCTTTGCTTCCCTTCTATATTTATCCTAATTTTCTTTCTCCTTAAAAAACCCTGTCATTCGTGCTCTTCACCATTTTGGCCTCTTGACTAGAAGCCAGCAGTTTTCCCTTACTTGCCTTCACTCTGAGTTTTGCTTTGTGGCGACCATATTAGAAATACCCTGAAAATGAAATCACATAGGAGTGCTTCTAGAGTAAAAACTCTTTGTTGATTCTATATCCTTGCACTGCCTGCATCTTGCTTATTTAGAGGCTTGTGCAATATTTGCTGTATAACTGTGGTTCAGAACCTGTATTGCATTCCAGCTAACTCTCTTTACACCTCCCTTGCAACTGGCACGCTATCAAGTGTAGCTGAAATAAATCAACAGAAGCTGTAATTATTACTACCAAGAACAGAGTTGTGTGCCTCTGCTGTTGCAACTGCTGTGTTTCCTAGTCACCGAGATGCCGTCAGTGTGTGTGTGTGTGCTGCAGTTGCAGTGTGTTCCCAGTGTCTGCCGACAGAGGATTAATCTCCCCAGCTGAGGCAGTAGCTAAGGTCAGCAAGGGAAATATTTCATAAGTGTCAGCTTGGCCCGTAGCCCTCAACGCAGAGCTCGAAAATGAGAATGCACAGTCGCATAACAAACGGCTGTGTGTGACTTTGCACAGCTCACATACAGCACTTTGGGGAAGGAGGAGGGGGCGGTGGAGGTTGATATATGGCAGTGCTTCACTTTCATGTATTCATCCTAGCCGGTGAAATACTGCTGGGGACAAGCGCGGTGCTTTGTCACTACAAGGACCCAACCGAGAAAAATATTTTTGACCACACCAGGTCTATGTCTGGAATGTGTTTTCCATTACTGCCTGTTCTCAAACTACAGTTTTATGCTTTATGGAGAATTAATAAAAGTAAATCCCAACTTGTGTCCGACCACATGTAGTTAAACTCAATAAAGCAGGCAACCAGGTCTTGCAGCAAAATGTGCAGAAGGCTATATTGCTCCACAGTGCAAAATATTGCTTTCAATAGACGCTCTATAATTACAACATGTCTTTGCTGGTTTGGCTGTTTGTTTTTCTCGCCTTTGTACTTTTAGATTTCACAAAATGTCATAAATTAGGAGGTGGTGGTGTCCATATTAGAATTCAGGACTCTTACCCAGGCCTCTGGGATTTGACTTGTATTGTATATTTGTGTTTATTTACTTTTTATTTTTAGGTTTTATTAGCATCAGTTTTCAGGTCATGTTATTGCCACTAGATCTGGGGTAACGTTTTATGATATCTTAGTTTTCAGTCAGCTTTTAAGGCACCATTACTGCAGTTTTAGGAAACACTGGCAACAAAATGAGTTGAACACTTGTTTGAGCAACCTTTCTCTGACGCATTTTGCTGTCAGACTGGGTTGAAGCAGGATAGTTTTCTTTTTAGTGAGCCTAAAATCAGTCTTGAGAATTGACTTTGTCATAATGACTGCACTTAACACTCTTTACACTGCAAGTTTTCCTGCTCCCGCAGTGACCCTGGTTTGGCGAGATCTCGCAGAAAGATTAATGGCATGGGCGGGCTGCTTTAATGACTTGTTTGATGTGCCAAGCTCGAAAGGTGTTGATTTACTTACTGTTCACACTGATAGGCTTTTAATTGAGCGATACCATCACTTGTCACATCAAAGCCGTTGGCAGCTGACGTGACTTGGCCCCAGAGGAGGTTGCGATGACTGACATGTACTGCTGTAACTTTTGCTGTTCATCAGGTCACAAATGTCAATGAGTCACTTTCTCAAATAAACGAGCTGCTAGATTGAGCAGCGTTTCTTTCTTCTTTTTTTGGAAACTCAGCTTGAGATTCTTTCTGTGAAACTCTGCTCTGGTTTCGATTCTGTCATAAAACGCCGGAGCTTTTCTTCAAGAAAGCATGCTCCCTCTCAACAAAGACTGGATGATGAAGACGCAGAGGCGGTGACTCTGACCATGAGCAGAGGAAGCACCAGTGACTTAAACAAGCGTGAGGAATGTGTTAGGGAGATTTTCTTTGCCCGGCCTGTTGTTGTTCCTTTTACCAGACCTGTCACGGCTCCAACTTGTGAATACCTTGATTGTGCTTCCATCAAAATGACCCCCCCATCACCCTCCTTCATCAGACCAGCAGAAAAGAAAAACATCTTTTGATGTCATCTGAAATTTCACACAACAATGCAGGATGATCTGATTTGAGGCAGACCCTGTCTGGCAGTGCAGGCCCTTCCTTCCCTCCTCCTCCTCGTGCTCTTGATAACTTCTGCGTGTGGAGGACAATAGCTGCTTTTGTTTTCCGAGCGTGCAGTGACGACTCGAGGTCGTGGGCGTCGCGCGGCCCCGCGCGGCCTTCCTGTGAATGTGCTTCAGGTGGAGCAAGCACGACGAGGTGGAACCCCGCATGGAGCGGGACTCGGAAATAAAAGCGCCAATCTGCACACGCGGGGGGAAGCCTATTATCCCGGCGTGATTATAATGCAGACAGATAGACGACAGGTAGGCAGAGTGGATAAGAGCGTTAGCTCGCGAGACGTGATGAGCTGACAAGAGAGACAATCTCCCTCCTAAACCGGAGAGATAAGGTTGTCAACCACAGCTTTGACTCTGACACACACACTGCTTCTCTATGTTGGCAGACAGATAGATGGCACTGTACGGGCACTATAAAAACACACACTGTTAAGATGTTATCGTGTACAGTGCGGACTGTCTGTTTATGTTTGCGCGCACAGGGTTACATTTGCACGTTCGAGCGCACGCACATTCAACTGTGAAAGGATTAGTGTGTGTATGTCAAAGACAGAGGGAGAGGCACCCACAGAAAGATAAACGAGGAAGTGTGAACACATTAAGTACACTGTGTAGATATTGTTTGTGGACCTTTCAGCTCAAGGAAATCCTTGTTTCAACATTCTGTCCTGGCTGGAATGTTGCCTGCGAGGCTCTTTTTAAGTGTTTCGGTCTAAATGCCATGTCTGCTACACCCCATGAAACTGTCTTAATCCACTTTTTTTTCCCCCTTGGTTTTATTACTGCTGGAGAAAACACTTGGGGTTGAGCAGAGCCCCAGCCTCAGGCCTCTATTCCCATTCCACACACCCCATAAGTCAGTCACAGATAATTAAATAGGAGTTATTTACACTCGTTTTCCCTCCTCTGCCTCTTTGGCGCTTTTATCATTTCTCTCTCCTCTTTGTACAGTCTCGGCACATATCTTTCAGACGCCGACGTTATGGCCGAGGCCAAAAACGGTCGCGGTCCGACGCCAAAAACTGCAACGGTTGTGAGGCGGGCAGCCAGAGGGGACGTTGTTTCCACATCCTACGGTGTTCTAGTCTTACAAACCAGGAAATATGAATCATATTATGCTATGAAAAGAGCAAATGCACGTGTCCACATTTTTCCATTTGACCATTAAATTGGTGGTGTATCTGACAGTTAAACTGTTGTTATCAGCAGCCACACGTTGCCAGCTCCATGCTCAGTAATTAGGGGTTTATTATGGGACACCATTTTTTAAACATGGTCATGCAGTTTGTTTATATGTATCTATAAATGGTGAGCCTCTTTGTGTATGTGACTGTGAACTTTAATTACAATCTAAGCATGTTAGCAATGTGTGTGGTAATACCACGTTCCACATGACTCACAAGTCAGATCTCAGAACTCGGGAGTGACGACATTTCTGAGTTAAAGCGCTCCAGTGGGAAAGTTGCAAAAGCGTGTTTGTTTGTTTTGTTTCTTATCAAGGTAGAGCCATTCATGTACCACTAGCAATTAGAAATGGGAACCGAGAACTGGTTCTCATAGAAAACTGGCTCCCAGTAGTCCGATTCCTTGAAACTGTGAGTCCGCCTGCCTGTCGATCCCGGTTATCGGTTCATGCAATCACGCTACAATCAGCTGATTTTAGAGGAGGAAAAGAGCGATGCAGTCTAGAGCGCGAATATGCACATTTATGCATGCTAACGCTTAGCTAGCCAAGAACCCAGGGTGAAAGCTGAGTGAATGCAGCCAGACCCTGAACTTCAACAGGTAACAAGCAGATGAGCAGTCAGGCTGCAGCCTCCCTTTCTATTTGTTTATGCTTCTAAAGCAGAATCACTGCAGCGATCGCTGTTAAGAGAAAGATCTTAGAGACGTGTGTCCTCGTTAGGGATTTGTGTTGGTGTGTGGGGTTGTTTATATTGTAAAATAGTGATTATGAGACAGTGTGTTTCAGCTTTTTACAGAGTAACATGAAAGTAATGTAACGAGTAGTACAACAAATTGCTTTTTTTATTGCTGTTTTGCGATGGTGGTGACTCTCAAAACGGAGCCAATGAGAACCCAAAAACAATCGACAAGAACAGATAAGGAATCAAATCGACTGATTTCATGGATCGAGCCTGGTCAGTCCTCTGGACATGGCATGTTTAGCGATTCTTAAATACACAACAGTTGTGTCCATGCAGTCAGACTACCCTGCTGCCCATTAGCAAGAACGCAGGTTTAAAGCAAATCTGAACTGGCTTCACTTTGCAGATGCAGAAGTTGCCTTTTCCATATAGTTATATTAGTTATATGGCTAGGATGTAAATTTTGCATGTTATTGCTCGTATTTTCTAGATTATCTTTTTTTTCCACCTAGGTTTGTTTTGTTCCAGTCTAATAAAATAAATAAAAAAATAAAACAGACTAATATACAAAAACTCTTTGTTGCGAGAAAGAACAAAAAATACTTGAATGTGCTTCATGGATATAATAAGGCAACATCTTGGACCCTAAAACCTTCACAATTTTGACTATGAAATAAATGTTCAGACATTGGAAATTTAATGTCAAGATCTTTGTAAGGGTAGAAAATGTTTGCTGAGGGACCCAGCCAGATCTTGTCAAATTCTGGCTGACACCAGTGACAACATGTAGAAGTGTTGGGGAAACAAAAAAGACTCAAATGAGTGCACATCAATGTCATCTCCTCATTAAACGATCACACAGCGTCTACACGAGGCTAATCCCCGCGTGCGCCACAAAACTCCTCAGCAATTCCAAACATGGAGCAAAGACAAACGAGCAGATGAGGATTTGCTTGAGCCAGGTTTGAAGAATTCAGCTGCCTAATGTCAGCATTATATATTTACTCTGGAGTCAAGCAAAGGCAGCTTTTCAACACAGGAATGAATTAGACCCCACCACAGAGCTATAGCGTCCATTACAGGCCTCAGCGGCTTTATAAATCACAGGATCACAGGGGCATGTGGGGTCCGCTCCTCCTCAGCCCCTATCGGCCCCCATCCTGGGGAGCAGGGGGTGGTTTGTTTGGCTGCTGTTCCAGCCAAACCCAAGGCTTTGATACAACCATGGAAAAGGCATGGAAATGCCTCAAGGGCCAGCAGGACCTGGGCATGCTGAGAAAACTCTTTAACAGAAAAGCTGTCGCCTTAAAATATCCACAACAGGAAACAGCCATCAGTCATCGACACGCCAAAACAGCTGTTACCAGCCTACATCAAGGGGACACATGAAAGGAGTTGCTCCCTGTTGTTTGAGCCCTCCCTTGTTTCATTCTCTCGCTGCCTTTGTCTGGCTTTTCCCAGTGCCCTCCTCCTCGGTCTCCTTTTGGACGCCCCTTCCTTATCCAACCCCACCTACGACTTACCCACTCACCCTTTTAACAAGTGGATGACTGTGTGGTAAACAATAAGACACACGACTTAACCGGCTGTCTACGTTGTAAAAAGAAAAAAGAAAGAAAGAAAGAAAGAAAAAAATCGTAAGCTCTCAGCGTTACCTTTGCATATCGCAGCGAGTGCGTCACCTGTTTATGTGTCTCGACCCGAGGTGGCGACAGACAGGTTTAAACAAACAGACAGGAGACTGTACCACCGCACTTAGCCTGGCGGCATGCACGTTCACATATTCTTGGATCTCTTTGGGTCATTGGAGCGTGAGTGGCAGCGTGTGGGTGATGAATGATGACTAAGCCTAATGATGACAGGTCAAACAGTGATGCTGTTGAATGAGGCTGAAGTGACTTCATCCTCCTCACACTGACTTTCCACTCAGCTGCAGATAAATGGCAGCGGCCATTAGAATCAAGGCGCTAGGCTGATGGCAGTGCCTCTTGATAAGGCCGGCTTGTGCTGTGAAATGTCAAACAGTTTTACCTATTTAACCTCAGAAGAAAGGGCTGTTCTGATTTCTCTTTAGCCAGTAATCAGTGACCCATGAAACTACTTTAAACATGCTGACTGTTACAGTGTTGTAATATGTTGGATTATGGATGGGGGAGTTAGAGCCAAGCCATCTGATTGGTAGGAGGTGGCGTTTAAACCGGGATGGAAATCCCCATAAAGCACAGCTTGTTCTTTATAGAAAATGAAATTCAATTACTGGCTTACTAATTTGGCAGCCAAGGAGGGACTCTTTTGCAGTTTTATTTTATAAGCATGTATGAGTTGGAGAAGAGTTCTCAAAGTACCATTTCTCATAATTACAATAGCAACTGTCATTCAACTCTTAACATGCCAGTGTTTTGAGAGGGCGGGGACGTGAATGCACAAAACAAGATGGAAAGATATCATGTGCTGTCACAGCAAAATACATAAAACTTGAATCATGTGAATTTGCTCTAAGCTGGAAAAATTGAGTTATGTCCAGCAGAGATGGCAGCGGGGCTGTGATAATGCAATAAAGCTATTAACATGCCAGAAATGCCCATAGACAGTAGGTTATTATTATTTTGAATTACACGTACCTTATTTCCATGAATGGCGTTGGGTACATTCAACAGAAAACTACACACGCAGTTAGTTCCCAGCAGTCGGGAGACGTTTGCGTGTGGAAGCACTGTGGATAAAGTTCCTGTTGCTTAAACTGCTCTCAGATCTGTGGTGCAAATATTTTACTGCTACTTTATGTGTAGTTTGCACTGGGCTTATGGAGGTCACTGACACAGATTTCCACCTACATTACAGCCCTGGGTAAGAGGGTGAGGCAGGGAGACAAACGCCCCTCGCCTCCCTCACCCCACTCCACCCCATCCTCGCTCCGCCCCTGCTTGTAAATGCGGGCACTTATGATTGGACGGCGGCTCCTTGCTTTGAAATCCCTCCCTTCCCGTCTTTAGTATGTGGAAGAAGTGAGGTATTGTGAGGCTGCTGCAGTGGGAGAGAAACACTCACACGGGAGGACTGTCGCACACTCTGTCCGTTGCGGGGATATTCCTTCAACTTACCCGTTATTTTGAAGAGCAGTGACTACTTGTGGTGTTTTTGTTTCCATCTTCTCCAACACTGGATAAGGAATATTTAGGAATAACTGACGGGTAATATTAAAAGAGCCCCATAAAGGATGACATTTGGGCGATTTGTTCCTCTGTAGAGCCAGCTTTGGTCCGACACGAAGGACGCGCACAACGCACTGCCCTGTGGATTACTGCACTCTCTCTCTTTTTTTTTTTTTTAAAGTTCATCACCATGAAATGTGCTTCTAAATGAAAGTGAACCCCGCGGCCACCCGTTACATGCCTCCGTCCCTCTTTGCGCCCCGATCCAGATGAGAGATCTCCCCGGTGGACCTGAACCGCTTTTACGCAGCCAGTCCCCGGAACGCAGCGCCGCCGACGATCCACACCGGACAGGAGCGGAGAGACCGTCCGTTCCCACACCCACTCCTTGTCTTTCTCCCTCGGATCCTTCGCGCCAGGCTAAAAGGCTTCCTATCCGGATCGTAAAGATGTTGACGGCGCACAGCGGCCACTTGCTGCACCCGGAGTACCTCCAGCCTCTCACATCCGCGCCTGCCAGTATTGAAGTAAGTGGATAAGAAAAAAAAAATTAAGATATGTCTGCGGCACCAGATGTCGTTTTTCTCTTTGTCTTTTTCTTATTCTTCTTAATTTGAATTATTTCTTCTTAAATCCACGAGTGTAGGAGGGCTGGAATGTTATCCGACGAAAATCCCGTCTGCGCCATTTTACGCACGGCAGTTTTTTGGGGGCAAAATGCAAAACACCAGAGTTTATAAATACAAAATGACTGCAACTTATAGACTTTTTAAAAAAAATCGCCACTTTAACACCACGTTGTTAATCGTTCCGTTTGTATTTATGGAATGTTTACGATGTTTTTCATTTTCTTTTCTTCGTTTTTACCTAAACTTTGCTTCAACTTTCACCCTCTGACGTCTTTTATTCATTTCACTGTTGAAAAATTAGAATATAATATCTCGGAATTAATTTTTTTTATCTGTATGGGTTTTATGGTGTAATGTTTGATTTGCTTTAAAAAAAATCTTTTATCTATTGCTTTTGTTTTTGTTTTTCCTCAGCTGGATGCCAAGAAGAGTCCTTTGGCCCTGCTGGCACAGACCTGCTCTCAAATTGGTAAACCAGACCCCCCCTCTTCCTCCAAGTTGGCCTCCCTCTCCTCCAGTAGTCTGGGAGACAAGGAGCCCTCCAGCCGGTCATCCAAGTCCGGAGAACAGCACCAGTCCCTGGAGGACAAATCCAGCTTCAAGCCTTACTCCAAGTCATCAGGCGACTGCCGTAAGGATGTTCTGGTGACGAAGGGGCCTTCAGATAAAGCGTCTTTCAGGGTGCCAAATGGAAGCTCCGGTGGTGGTTCATGTCCATCTTTCCCTCCCCATTCACGGTCACCCGGCTCTAGTTCTCCTCCCCTGCACAGTCAGAGCCAGCCCCACAGACAAAGTCATTCCCCTTCCATACAGCCCCCACCACACTCGCAGGCTCCACACGTGGACAGCAAACCTGGGAGCTCAGAGCCAGCCAGCTCGGACAGTAATAGCAACAACGCTGGTAAAAAAGACTCCGATGCAGCTAAGTCAGGCATGGATGGTGCACAGTTAGCCAACTCCAGCCACGTACGGGCCAGCGCCAACTCCAGCAACGCCAGCTCTGCAAGCAGCCCACGGCCAGAGAGCAAGGCTGACCCGCAGGCCTCCTCACAGTCCAGTCTGGGCTCAGGGCACATCGCCCCAGTCTCCCCATTTAAACCAGGACACTCTGTCTTCCCCCTACCCCCTGCTTCTATGGGCTACCATGGCTCCATTGTCGGGGCTTATGCCGGCTACCCGTCCCAGTTTGTCCCTGGCTTGGACCCTACCAAATCTAGTTTGGGTTTAGGACTTTCAGGGAAGCACCCCAGCTCCAGCCCACTCACTGGAGCCTCACCCCCATCTCTGATGCAGAGTTTATGTCGGGACCCTTACTGTCTGAGTTACCCCAATGCACCCCACCTAGGAAGCAGTAACTGCTCCACCTGCGTCCATGACCCTTCGAGCCTCAAGTCTGGTTTTCCCCTGGTTTACCCCTCACATCACCTTCACTCTCTACACTCTAGCTCCTTGTCCTCTAGCACGACCCCCTCTCTTTCCCACCCCCTTTACACGTATGGTTTCATGCTCCCTAATGAACCGCAGCCTCATGCCTGTAACTGGGTGTCTGTTGGGGGTCCCTGTGACAAGCGTTTTGCAACATCAGAGGAGCTGCTGGCCCACTTGCGTACCCACACAGCCCTGCCTGGTATGGTGGACACTAAGTTGTTGTCTGCCTATCCATCATCGGTTTCATCGACAGCTTCCTGCCATCTCCACTTGCCCCCACCCAGCAGCCCGGGTACCCTGCCCAGTTCCTTCTCCCTCCGTGGCTCTCCTGGCTTGGGTCTGGCACGCTACCACCCCTACAGCAAATCCCACTTGCAAGGAGCCCCAGGACTTCCCATGCCATCCCTGCCCTCCTCCTCAGCCTACTACTCCCCCTATGCCCTCTACAGTCAGAGACTGGGCTCAGCCTCAGCCCTTGGATACCAGTGACATCCAAAACTGCGTTGATGCCCACAGACTGCAGGCACCAGCTTGGGATTCTCCAGAGCAGCCCTGAAGATGGATAGTCAAGATTGGGGTCATCACCAGTACAGGGCATCGTGCCTGTTGGCCTGCCTGCCAGGAACACCACCTGTTAGCCTCAGGATTGCGACTGGTGCTCCAAAGGCAAAAGACTGATGGATCAACTGCAGCAGCAGAGAAAGAACAGACTTTGGTGATCCAAGACGGGTGGGAAGCAGAGCTTAAAAATGATAAACTTGTCTTGATTTCTTTTGTTTTTCTCAATATCTCTCCTAGATCTTAAAAAGTCTGTATTTATTTTTCACTCAAGCGCTTGGTATTCAACTCCTGGGGGTTGGAAGTTTTGCTGTCCAAATGAATTCTAACTGAAAAGGAATGATTTAAGTATACTACCATTATGCCTATCATACACACAAAAAAAAAGTTGCACCATAATGAAGATGGATTGTGAGGTTTTATTCTGAGAACCTCTTTTTAAATTTTCTTTCCTTACTGCTGTTTTGTTTTGTTTTTTCCTCATCCTTCACTGCGTTATTCAGACTCTGGAGAATTGCATGTCTTTGAGAATTATCTTGAACAATGCCATTATTTTTATTTGTACATATGCAAAGATGTAATATTTTTTCAAGCTTACATGGGGTCAGCAAGCTACAGTCTCCCAAACAAATGGTGCAGAGATTAAAAAACAACAACAAACAATATACAAAGAAAAAAAAATCAATGATGGCTGTGCTATCCCACCAATAGGAGAAAGTCTTATTTTGTTAAATAAATGATACATGATTGCATTTCAACTTGTTTTTTTTCCTCTTTTCTATTCTATATATAGCACCATGAAGTATCTTTTTGTCTCAAGCATCAGAGGACACAGTAAATCTCGCCAGACTGCAGCACTGCACTTATCTAAGCCCATCTATCATACTGGCTCTCACAGCCGCGCTATATGTGGCTGTGTGTAATATTTCATGGCTCATATCAGTTGACAGGGCCGTCCTAAAGAGGCCACGCTGGGTCACATTAGCCCTGTTAGCGAGTCTCTGAAGACTTTCATCCCACCTACTCTTCGATGCCCGCATTGCTTTTGTTGTTGCGGGTGCTGCGCTTAATTGCTGATTCTTGCTTGTGAGGCCTGGAAGCAGCCACCTCAGCAAAGAGGACGGCTGTGCCGGGTCACTGGGACTTCAATAATGACCTGAGGGAGACGTCGACCTGGGAGCTCCTCACGCTCTGACGGATTGGCCTGAAACACAAAGGCCAGAGCTGACAATGGGAGGCGGTTAATAGAGAAATATTCATCAATGTGCTGACACCTCCCCTGAGGAGAGCCGGCTCTCTTGCAGGAACCGCAAACATGGAGGCCACTGTCCTGATGCGAAGAGCCATTTTCTGTGCTGTTTGGCTGCTGCCCCGTGGTTTACTGAAGTCAGCATTCTCCACTCAGAGCTGCTGGATGCTAATTTAAAGGGAAGGACTCGGTCTATCTTAAAGCCACACCACTGCCATTAGTGCTTCAGCCCTGATAATGTATCTGTGGCTCCACTCTATTTGGCTGACAGGGCGTAGGTGGCGCAGAGCGCCGTGGCTGCGGTCTCCAAGGTGGCTATTGACCCCGACTCCCAGACTCCTCCACTCTCGCGCTTCATTAGCACTCCAGACAGGGGAGAGGCAAGCACAGGTGTCACTTGACAGGACCATTAACAAAATGGATGACCCTCCCAAACCACATCCAGCCCCTGCCACACCAGCAAGGTCACGGCGCCCTGATCACCACTCTGGATAGCTCTTTGGGACAATACGCCTATTTTTCTCCTTTAGAAACCAGAGCCAGGCACTTGTCTGAGAGAGGACAGACTTACTTTCATGTTCTTGCTTTTCTTATGTCATTTATGAAGTAGTCTAGACAAAATAGGTCAAGGATGCAGTGCATTTCTTTTGGAACTTGCAGAGTTGTGGTGCTAGAGATGTAGTGGATTATGTTGCCCCTTAAAGTTGTGCAGGTGAAACACAGGTGAAAAATGAAGCGATCGTCACTGTTTTCTTGCTTTTGATGCACATCTATGCAGCTGCTGGGATGCTGTTTTACAAACTATGCACAGAGACCTGGTTACACCGGCCTGAATCTGAAGATGATTCACACTTGGAGGTCACGCAGAGGGGAGAACTTTCAATCTTGTCGGGAGGGTGGTGGAATTAATTCCACTGTTGCCAGTTTACACTCGTTCATCAAATGCCTCACTATTCTCCCTATCCCGGCGCTCATCAATCTCCTACATCTATCTTCTCTCCCCCCACACACACTCTCACAGCTGAGTCAACACCCACACACTCCATTTATGTCGCCTCCGCAAGACTCTGTGTGTGTGTGTGTGTGTGTGTGTGTGGGTGTGTATCCAGCACTGATCTTTTGTTCACAGAGTGCTTACACAAATGTCCCTTTCACCAAAAATGGAGATTTTTTTAAATAAGGGTACAGTTGACGATATTTTCCAGCATAACTAAATATCTCTGTTCTGAAACAAAACAGTGCACGCCTTTATACTCTGAGATATGTGCAGACACGTACACGTAAGCTCAAAATGATCATGTATGAATGAGTAATAACTCTTTCTTATGCTTGTCAGCACATGCACATATGTAAATGACTGTAAAAACAACAAAAAGAAAAAAGAAAAAAAAATATTTAGATTTAAATTTCATCACACTAAAAATAATGAAATGAAGCGACTTTGAGAATGTTTTTAAGAGTTACATTTGTAAAAAAAGAACTGAGTTAATTTATTTCTTCTGAAACACTATCTGACTCTGGTGGGTTGAGTGTGTCTTTACTGTGGTACTCCACAGTAAAAATATAGCAATTTTCCAAGTAATTTAACCCGTTTTTAAAGTAAATATGACAAATATAAATTTATTCTGCTGAATTTCTGCTCTGCTTAATCTTTGTTGCGCTTGATTAAAAATAATACTTTTCTTGTTTTTCTAAAGAGGGTGACTCCGTCCTCTATAGACTCCCATGTAGAAATGTCTGTCTTTACAGCAGATCTGCAGCCTGGTTAAGACAAAAAATATTCCAGTTAGTGAACTGGAGCCCATGTTTGTCACATTTGTACCTGTAGGAGTATTTTCATTGGGTCTATCCATATGTCATATCAGCACTTGCGTGGTACGCACTTTTCAAAAAGTGAAATTATAGTGTTTTATTAGTTTGCTACTTAGGACTAATTAGCAAGTATGTACAGTTTATGGATGCCATTTGCTAACCAAGCTAGCCAGTATTAGCTGCAATCTTAGAACTCCACCCTTTCATCCAAATGAATGAAAGGCAGTCACCTATGGTTGTAAATTAATTGATAAAAAGAAAATGTAATTACAATGGCAAGTTTCAAAATGTGTTCTGAAAAAAAGAGTCATCGGGGGCCCATGTCCATCTTTTATATACAGTATATGTGGTCTGGGTATATCTTAACTGTTACCCCAAAGGAAGAACTACAACACTTCCCCAAATAATTCAGTATCTTATAAAATAAAACAATTATAAGGTTATTCTGTACCCTCTAAAATCTCTGTATTTCACTTGAAAAATCAATGCTTTGATTTTATAATGATTTCTCAGAAAATGATTTCTTGCTGACAACACTGATGTCGCACTCTTTTTTATCCTAACATATGATCAGAGACAGGAGTGAGCCTTGTTACACGTTGTTCTTTAAACTCATACGATATCAAAAAAATGGAAAACAAATGCTAATGTTTTCATTCAGTGTAGGACTGAAAGTGCTTCTAGTCATAAGGACAGCACAGTAATGTGCAGCAATGAAAGTAATCAGAGTAGTAGTAGTAGGTAGTATCAGTGGAGGTGGTGCTGGAGGGCACTAATATTTTCCTCTCTGTGCGTCAGTGCAGAGTGCCACTGTGAGGTCCTGAGCAGTGGCTGACAGGCTCGGTGATTAATGACGACAGGGTGTGGAGCTGCTCTTCAATTAGACGCCAGCTCTACCCCGGCTCACGTCTCTGCTGACAGCCAGGACAGAGAGAGAGAGAGAGAGAAGGGTTTTTCAGTCTCTCTCTCTCGTTCTCACTGTGTCTTCAGAACAAAACATTAACCTCAACTCCATGACTACCACCTCTGTGTTTAACATCAGGACACAATACAGAGCCTTCGGCATCCAACAGTGACCGCAGTGTTAAAGCAACCCAGATGGCGTGAACACATCCCTCATCAGGGCCTGTCACACAATCTCTGTTTTATTTCTCCACATAAGCCCTGTGACTGACTCCTCTACATGCCTGTGTCGATTCCGCTCTCATTCACGTCTGCAGCCAGCCATGCTGAAATGCTCTACGTGGAAAAAATAAAAGCCATATTAAAGACTTCCAGGTTGGTTTGCAGGGCGAAAGGTGGTTGGAACAAGTTCCTCCAACACCTCCAAGTGCAATCATGTGCACTTAATCAGAGGAAATAAACCTTTTGACAAATAAAATGCATGTGGACAATACATAGCTTTAGTTGGGTGGGTCTTGGTCATCTCTCTTGGAAATGTCATGTGTTTTTGTGGACAATAGCACAAAGACACTGGGCTACGATACAGTCCTGTCTCATAAAAAATTTAATTCCCATTCAAATAAATGGCAGATTTTCCCAATTATAGTCTTAGAACTCCAATTGTAGGACTAAAAGACTAAGACTCCAATTTTTCAGAAGAGGCTTTATCCGGAAGAGAAATCCGTGAAACCTGTTGAAGAATTAAGCAACAAAAGAAGTAACATTAGAAGTGTAATATCCAAGGATACAAGGTTTTTAAAAACCCTATTTAGGACAAAGTCAGGCAACTTTTTAAACATGTTTTGTCAGCTTCGAGTTGGATTCTATTCATGTGGTAGTGATGTCCTGGTCACCACCAAGATTAAATTTAAATGCGATAGTAATTCCAAATAACTGCCTGGAAGGATTTAAAGATGTCAGCTCAACGTGGGACATGATTCTAGAAGGACCTTAATTCTTCATTGCATAGATTCAAGATGATGCTAGAAATGCAGCTCAGAGATTTTGCTTCGCACCGACATGACAGCATCCGATTTGTCGGCTTCACATCCATGATGTGAAACTCGTCTTCCCCCACATCTCAAATGGACAATACAGTGAACTCATTGTCATGTTCAAGAAAATATTTTGAGATGATTTGAGCTGTAATTGGATACACGGTGGTCATAAAGACACGGCCAACAGCAATACTCACGAGGACTGTGGAGTTTAAATGATGCTCAGTTGGGCTGAAGGGGCTGAAAGTGTGCAAAGAAAGCATCCCCCATAATATTACACCACCGACAACAACCCGAACTGTTCATACCTGGTGTGGTCTTCTGCTTCCTTGGCCCATCAAGCGATCGATATGTCGTGCCTTCAGAGATACGCTACGGCATATGTTGGTCGTAACCAGTTACTTGAGTTACTGCTGCCTTCCTATCAGCTCAAAGGAGTCTGGCCATTCTCTGACAGCAGCATGGCATTTTTGAGCAGATAAGAGCTACTCAGTGAATATTTTCGCTTTCTGGACATGTGAAGCCTGTAGATGGATCCATGGGAAAATCCTAATAAATCAGCAGTTTTTAAATACTCAGAGTAGCCACATTCAGAGTCACTTAGATCACCTTTCTCATATGTTTATATGTCTAAATGCTCGTCTGTACCCAAAAATTCTTCAATTTTTTAAAGTAATTTTCACATTTACACAGCTAAAGTTTATATAAAACTTGTGAGTTATTGGATGCAAAGTATTAACAGTCAACACAAATGAAATGTAATACATAACTAAAAATGTGATGAACCTGAACAAATTGTACAAACTTGATCGTTTGTACAATTCATTTTGGGGTTGAGTTATTTATTGATTAGTGACTGAGAGAGGCTGTCAGCTCAGCTGTATAGCTGCAGACAGAGAAACAGTGCTCTCGGTTTGATTTCCATCCAGCCCTGACCTTGGAGAGCCTCACTTGGCCTCGACGTGGAAAGCTGCCCGGAGCTGCTGCGGTCTACAAAGTTCTCGTGGTGAGAGCGAGCACCGTTAATAGACATACCCTCCCTAACCACCAGTGGAGAAATGAACGTTTCAATTACAGTACGGTGCTCTGCTAATAGCGCTTGAACCGTGCGTCCAGCTGGATTCCATTTGCCGCCACGCTGGGAGATCGCTGCAAAGATGTCACGGCCGTTCAGAAACGAACGTGCCTTGGCGGAGAGCGAGCAGCTGCTGACGATCAGGATTCATGCTCGGACTGACAACTTGGGTATTCCTTCCACTTTGGGACGGCCTGTGGTCATAATGTGCTTGGTGTCAGCATTGTGGGTCTAATTTCTGTTTTATGTCTCCATTTCATATTTCATGGTCCTTCCTGCTGCTTTCTTTTTTTCTTTTTTTCTTTTTGCAGGATTAGAATCTTTAATAAGAGGTTATGTGAACTGGAATTAATTCATCACAAATTGTCTGTGTGAGTGTATGTCTAAATGTGTTTGCAATGGCTGGGTGTGCCAAGGTCTCTCTTCGGTCACTTAACACACACGAGATGTTTGTTAGCTGACTGTCAGTTGAGTTGGACTTCAGCTGCCAGATCCAAACACTGTGCCTGTGTGCATCACTCAGCTGTGTGTTGTTCAGACACCACTGCAGAAATATGCATTATTCCACCTGTCAACACACTGTAGTACGCAGCTGCACACACGCACGCACGCACACACACACACACACACACACACACACACACACACACACACACACACACACACACACACACACACACACACACACACAGGTTTGCTGTATACATTACACATCTGTATATATTACATATAATTTAATACATGTGAGCTATTCTCAGCCTGTGTAACAATGCATTAAAGCTATGAATCATTAGGTATATTGGATGCATAAATAACGGTTATTTAAAGTGGAAATGACAACTGCTAATGAAATCCTTTTGTTTGGGTACTGCTCATGTCCTCTGTGCCAGAGTTGATATCTATCATTGTGAGAATGCTATCTTCCCTTTTGCTAAGAGAGAAGACGCCATTCAAGTTTCATTTTCTGTCAGGGACAAAGTAGTCAAAAGACACCGAGGCAGAAGCATAGCATATTATTCAAAAAACAGCTTGTAATCTACTCAAAAACCAAGAAGACATAATTACGAAATAAGCTGGCGCATACATCAGCTAAACAGAATACTACCCAACAAATCAAGATCTAACTCAACAAACTAAACTTTTTTTAGCGTCTCCTTTATTTGTTATGGGTCAGAATAAAGCAGATGTTTGATTTGGCACAGGTTTTTACAACATGCCCTTCCTCAGAGTGTTTGTTAGGCAAACGTGTGAACCGCTACACTACAAGAAGAGGCTACACCAGAAACCTCCTTGTGATCACTTTGGTCACAATTAGATTCCCCTGACTTGCCAGAAAATATTCGCTAAACAACCCCAAAGCAGTAATGGAAATTGAAATGGAGTAACACAATCCGCTTGGTGTCAAAGTATAAGTTGTGCCTAACTGACACACTTCAAAAGGCTCAACTTTTACTTTGAAGGTGACCCAGAAGGAGTAGTATTTGCCATCAAGTCAGCGACTTCCATACAAACTACAGGTAATTGTAGAATAAAGAACAGCACTGCTTACCTCTTTGCAACCATTTTTACCACGTTGCCAGTGACTGACCTTTAGGCCTGTTTGACTCTAAGGGAAAATGTATGTTCTCCAACAAGTTGTGAGTGCCTGTAAAGGTTGCTGGCTGTCACTGCGAAATTGAGCCCCATTCATGCAGGGGGCTTTAGCAATCAGTGACCCCGTGGTAATCACCAGTTGCTAAAGTAAAATATTTTTATGTTATGTTTACATCTGGTTAGCAAGTGTTTGCTGGTTTGCATGCTGTCACTGGAGTGAAATTCATTGCAAAGTGATGGGACAACACCAAAACACTTCTTTGATTGCTAGCAGGTTGCCAACAGTTTGCATGGAGGTTGTCAACTTGTCTGCAAACACTGCTCACAATAGAAACTGGAAGTTGCACCATTTGAAACATGTTAACTTCAGCAGTAAGGCACAACTTTTTACTTTAACAATGAACAATCTCTATTGCACCTCTTCAAGGTCCATAACTGCTCAGAATAAATGGCACGTTTTGGAGATAAGTTGGATTCTTCCAGACAACCTACAAGAAACATCAGCAATCTGCTTGAGACCAAAGTACTTACAAAGCAGTTTTTGGTCCTCTGTTTGAGACAAATTTCACTTGGCAATCACTTGTCAACAGTTCAGGAGATAAACATTTCACCTAGCAACCGCACACTGCAAGGGGGTCGCCGACCAGTATCTGGAACTGTGTGAGTGAGGCTTTAATCAGCAAACAGGTGACATAAACTAAGTGGAAAAACTTGAATAGTAATTCATGACAAAATTGTGTGTGTGGATATGGCAGTCACACTCACTTTCTGCTTCACTTCCCATGTCTCCCTAAGCTGCTGCACTTGAAGCTCTGAGACCCTGGACAGGCCCGGCCCAGTGTGAAACAGGTTCCCTGATTTCTTTACATTAATAAGCTGTTCTGTCCTGTCTGAAAACCTTTGTCCTGAAGTCATTGAAAAAATGTCTAAAAATAGACAACTAAAGTTGGTGAAGAATTTTTTAAACAGAAATCATTCTGTTGAACACTTCCTCAGATTTGTTGAAATCATCTTATTCTGAGGTAGCAACGCTAACCACAGCACCATCGTGCTGTTTAAGCATGTGGGAGTAGGGCTGGGCCATATCATACCGTTCATGGTAATACCGGTTTAATGTTGGGCAATGATAAGAAAATGAAATATCGCAATAGAATATGGGTACAATGCGCATGCACAGTGCCTTTGTTTTTTATACGCACATGGTGGAAAAAGCATGGCGGTGACGGAGAATGAGAAGGGCGAAAGTGGACCGTTGAATGAAACGGATGAACCAGAATTGGTTTGTGAAAATGCTGCAACTTCAGTGGTGTGGAACCGGAGAGAGGGCGGTAAGGGAAGCATGTTTTTAGACCTCTAATAAAACTGCTCAATGGTTAAACATCAAATGGTGAATGGTCAAAATGAGGTTGAATTCAGGTCACTGCAATAGCCTGAAAAGACAACTCTTCTCCACTCACCCTTGAACCAAATTGTGACAACAGGCAGTATTAAAAAGTGGATACAACTTCTGGGTCTGAAAAGTGAAACCAAAGCAGAAGGGGCTTAACCCCGTAATATTTTTAAAGGCCGGCAGGCAGTGACTCGTGCAGTTGCAAAAATACATTCAGTTGTGAGGGAAATCAGCCCTCGGCTCCTTTGCTCTTTCACCTCAGTAAACACTTTCCTGACAACTTTATGGTCTCTGTCACTAGCGTCGGGTCAAACTGAATAAAACATGAAGTTTGTTTTGTGAAATGTTGATCATTATTGGGGCGTCACGGTCCGGGTGTGCGGATGGAATTTTCCGTCAGGCTCCTGAGTCTACGCGGTATCCGCCCCTGGGCCGGGCCATCTGCTGACCCGATCGGGGTCAGCAGATGGCCCGGGTCACTCTGCGATCGGGTCAGAGTGACCCGATCGCAGCCAATCGGGTCAGAGTGATTTTAGCCGCACGTTGACGTTCATTCACCACTAGCTCGTCATCAACTCATGTTGGTAGCGGCACACATGCTTCAAGCTCTCTTTGTGAATACTCCACTTACCTTGTTTTCTTATGCCACAGTTCCTGGACTCACCACGACTCAAATCTCAAGCTTAAGCTCGTCTTTCCGATTCAGGATACCTTGCCAACATCTTCAGTGGAAATCACTCAGTGCCTTGTCTGCCCTCCTGCCACCGCATACCATCAGGAACCTCTGGGAACTCAGGTCAGCCATCCCTACATCATCCTGCTCACTCCGGATTCACGTCACCCCTCTCAATGCTTACTCTCTCCACCTGCAAGTAAGAAAACCATGCATTATACTCACCATCTTGCGCTTCTCCACTACCTCCCTAATTCAGTTGTCCTCTTTCCTCAGTGTGACTGCTTAACCACCACATTCCAGTCTACACCTCCGGCCCAATTCCCCCCCTCTCAATCCACGTCCACCTAGCCACGTTAACTAGGCCTCGCAACTCAAGTTCTGTGTTTTATTGCCTCTGCCCTTATCACGTTTGAAGTTTTGTGTTTAACCAATAAACACTGCAATAATTTCTGCTGTCTGTGTTCTGGGTTCCTGTACTTGAGTCCAGTTTTTGTACCAACCTTTTAGTTTTGTGACATTTTCTAACGACTTCTCAATCGCAAGTCACTAGCAAGTCAGTGACTTGTCTGGTTGGTTGGCTAATGAGTGGCCTACCAGGTATAACCCAGAAAAACGACATCGATGGGTGCCTGGTGCTTTGGAGGTAAAAGATGCATTCTGATTTTGTCTCACTGGGACATAACTGACGCAAAATTACACAAAACACAGCAAGTTATGCAATTTCAAACTCTATTTTTAGAAAATTAAAAGTAAATTCAGGTTTTTTTAATAGCCACTTGCCTCTGTGTTGTGTTTAAAGATGGACCTGTTCGTTTCAACCTGTCAGTGCTCAGATTGTCTCCAGTCACACGCTGTGCGTCACACTTCCTCATCACGTGTCACTGTATTTATTTTTTTACTTGTGACAAATCTTTACACACGATGGTTTGTGTTAGCAGCTGTACGCCATCCATGACTTCTCTGTGTTTGATTTAGCAGGACTGTAACAGTGTGAGAGTGTGTGCTCGCATACACAAGTTTATATAAGCAGAGGCCTTGTGGTTTGTTGAGCGAGGGTGAAAAAAACCCAAACTGTTTTCCACAGGGCAGCGTGATTATTTTTACTTTTTTCAGAGGACCCTTTTTTGATGTAAGAGACCCCTCCCTCACCTCTACAATCCCTCCCCTACCTTCCCCTCTTCTAATAGCAAGCTATCCACATGCCTATGACTGCGCTTGGGGCAAAAAAATAAGAAAGAAAACGGGGATGGGGTATGGGAGGGGAGGGAGAGCCGGAGAGAGGGCGGTAAGGGAAACAGAGCTGATTATCCAAATACAGTCATTAAAGGGGAAATGTGTTTTTCAAGCTGTCAAGATGATTAATGGGCAAGAGCAGATCCTCACAAATGCTCTTGTTTAGTCTAACTGGCAGACACGATCCTGCCCATTGATTTATGGCAGGCCTGCTGTGTGAGACCATAGTGAGGTTAGAGGGTGTATGTGCTTAAGTTGCAGCGTATGTGAGTTTGTGCGGGTATTTGTGTGCACGCACATATGCATATGTGTGGTGGCTGTAGAGGGAGAAAAGGGTGTTTTTGGTCCATATGGCCAGAGGAGCGAGAAGGGATCAGAGAACACAGGAGAGCAGTGAGCAAATTCACCTCATCAGATTTCGCCCTGTGCACTGACGAATCAACACAAAACAGAGAAGGCGAGCTGAGGAGGTTGTTGTTGTTTTTTTAATCTACATTAGGGCTTCATGATTGAACATCAACAGCAGGATCGATGTTACATCCAGAACGAATCAAACAGCTGTCCAGAAGTACTTAGACTTTCATCTGTCACTTGCCAATATCCCTACCCACAGATGAGACTTGAACAGAATAAGAAATATTTCTCCCATTGCTCTGCTGTAACTGATTTTATCTCATGTTTCTTTGCTCTGTGTTGTTGATAACATTACCTAACAGAGTCTGAGTCAGTCAGAATTAAGAGGACAGTGGCCTGACATGTTTTTAATACAGATATTTGCTTTCTAGCTGAGAAATACACAAGAATATCAACACTACTGTCATTTACTATATCTGTGGCATGAATGTGAAGGTAGAGCCAGCAACGTTCGCTAGGAGTTTGATGAGAAAATAGAAACAGGATTTCATGGAACTATGAGTAAGCAGATTGCTACTTTTAGGGCATTTATGAACATGTCTAGATATTATCTGTTTGTTGTATGTAACAGATCTTAAGTGACCTTGAACTATGACAAAATAGCACGCAACCAAAATGTGCGAATCAAGAACGCAGCCTCTTATTTCAAAAAGCACCAAGCGGTGTAAAGAACATGCAACACCCTTAAGCCAGTGCAGAAGTACGAAAAACTGTACTTCTTTAAATGGCTGGCTACAAAATCTTGTCAGAATATTTATTTTTACATTGAAAATCAACAGTTTGAAGCCTGGAATAAAAACAATTTGGGCCTCTATGGCTAATTTTTCCCTTTAGGGCAGGTGATAAATAGCTTGTAGAGTTTTAGCAAATTTAATGTTTAATATTGTATTAAGACTGTTCTTTTGTTCAGTTTTTCTCGCAAATAGGCCTATGTTTTCTTATTATATTATTTTTCAATATTCAAATTAAGAATCTTTGTTAATTACATTGATTTGGAGGTGCAACTTGCCAGTGTTGCCAACTTAGCGACTTTGTCGCTATATTTAGCAAGTTTTCAGACCCTCTTAGCGACTTTTTTTCTAAAAAGCGACTAGTGACAAATCTGGCGACTTTTTCTGGTGTTATTGGAGACTTATTTATGACGACTTTTTGATGTGAAAGCGCATATCGCTCTTACTCTCAATAAGCAGCGGGTGCTGCGGTGGGCACCTCGACCGTTCCAAAGCGCTCACAGGCGGAGGATAGTCCTCCCCCCACTGCTATCAGGGCAGGAGATGTTCACACCTATGCGTTCAAACGGCAAATGAATCGCGCATGACTGTTGTTGTGATTTGGCGCTATGTAAATAAAATTGAATTGAATTAACTGAGATTTCCCCATCATTTTGGCCAAAACAGGTCAAAATGCCAAATATAATGTGAAAAAAATACTAGCAACAATTCAATTCAATTCAATTTTATTTATATAGCGCCAAATTACAACAAAAGTCGCCTCAAGGCGCTTCATAGATACAGAGAAAAACCCAACAATCATATGACCCCCTATGAGCAAGCACTTTGGCGACAGTGGGAAGGAAAAACTCCCTTTTAACAGGAAGAAACCTCCAGCAGAACCAGGCTCAGGGAGGGGCGGCCATCTGCTGCGACCGGTTGGGGTGAGAGAAGGAAGACAGGATAAAGACATGCTGTGGAAGAGAGACAGAGGTTAATAACAGATATGATTCAGTGCAGAGAGGTCTGTTAATACATAGTGAGTGAGAAAGGTGACTGGAAAGGAAAAACTCAATGCATCATGGGAATCCCCCGGCAGCCTACGTCTATTGCAGCATAACTAAGGGAGGATTCAGGGTCACCTGGTCCAGCCCTAACTATATGCTTTAGCAAAAAGGAAAGTTTTAAGCCTAATCTTGAAAGTAGAGATAGTGTCTGTCTCCCGAATCCAAACTGGAAGCTGGTTCCACAGAAGAGGGGCCTGAAAACTGAAGGCTCTGCCTCCCATTCTACTTTTAATTACTCTAGGAACAACAAGTAGGCCTGCAGAGCGAGAGCGAAGTGCTCTAATAGGGTGATATGGTACTACAAGGTCATTAAGATAAGATGGGGCCTGATTATTTAAGACCTTGTATGTGAGGAGCAGGATTTTGAATTCAATTCTGGATTTAACAGGAAGCCAATGAAGGGAAGCCAAAACAGGAGAAATATGCTCTCTCTTTCTAGTCCCTGTCAGGACTCTTGCTGCAGCATTTTGGATTAGCTGAAGGCTTTTCAGTGAGTTTTTTGGACTTCCTGATAATAATGAATTACAGTCGTCCAGCCTGGAAGTAATAAATGCATGAACTAGTTTTTCAGCGTCACTCTGAGACAGGATATTTCTAATTTTAGAGATGTTGCGCAAATGGAAGAAAGCAGTCTTACATATTTGTTTAATATGTGCGTTGAAGGACATGTCCTGGTCAAAAATGACTCCAAGGTTCCTCACAGTGTTACTGGAGGCCAAGGTAATGCCATCCAGAGTAAGAATCTGGTTAGATACCATATTTCTAAGATTTTCAGGGCCGAGTACAATAACCTCAGTTTTATCTGAATTAAGAAGCAGAAAGTTAGCGGCCATCCAGGTCTTTATGTCTTTAAGACATTCCTGCACTTTAACTAATTGGTGTGTGTTATCTGGCTTCATGGATAGATAGAGCTGTGTGTCATCTGCATAGCAGTAAAAATTTATGCTATGTCTTCTAATGATGCTGCCTAGGGGAAGCATGTATAGTCTAAACAGAATTGGTCCTAGCACTGAACCCTGTGGAACTCCATCATTAACCTCAGTGTGTGAAGAGGACTCTCCATTTACATGCACAAATTGGAGTCTATTAGATAGATATGATACAAACCACTGCAGTGCAGTACCTGTAATACCTACAGCATGTTCTAATCGCTCTAATAGGATATTATGGTCAACAGTATCGAACGCTGCACTGAGCTCTAGCAGGACAAGCACAGAGATGAGTCCACTGTCAGAGGCCATAAGAAGATCATTTGTAACCTTCACTAAAGCTGTTTCTGTGCTGTGATGAGCTCTGAAACCTGACTGAAACTCTTCAAATAAGCCATTCCTCTGCAGATGATCTGTTAGCAACATAACTTGGTATAGAATATGGCATGCTAATTATATCTCATGTCCTTGTAGCAGGCAGTCTAGAAGCTTAGCTTAGCAATTAGCTTAGCACTGACCCAGGAAACTGGGAATTAGGTAGACTCGCTCTATCTGCAGGGGACAGAAAGTGACAGTTTGTTCTGTATGAGCTACACAAACACCATGTAACCTGTTAAATTTAGAGCTGCTGATAGCAGACAAAGCTAGACTACCCATTTCCCCTTGTTTTAGGTACCAGCATCTGAGCTAGCTAACCAACTTCAGACTATAACCTTTAAACAGTATAAAGAAAACAAGCCTGCATCTGTCTTCTCACTCAACTTTCAGCAAAGTAGAATAATGTGTGAAACTTTTCCTAAGCTGAAAGAAAGAGTGGTTGCTGCAGGAATAGCACTGGATATAAGGGCGTCGATTCTAGCTCAAGTGAGCAGACAGGCTGAGTGAAGTTTTAATTTCTGTGGAATTTCCTGTCTCTTAATGACAACCAAAAACATTCAGTCCGAGCTTAACAAACTTTCCTTCACTTGCCTAAACCCGTTAGCTGACATTTTTCACCTGACTAACAAAATGACGTGTCTGCTGTTGCTGGTAGCAGTGCATAGTATTCCCATGAGTTGTCAGGGGAAATATGTATCTGACAAAAGATACTGTGTTACCATATTTTTTTTTCCTGCCCACACTCTTGTACTGGATGGTTTACAAGTTTTCCAATTAGTTTATGTCACGTCGTCCATTCCAAGAATCATTTAAAAACCAAACCTTATTTATGCAAATGGTTATAGACACCACATGGATTACATCTAATATTCATTAATGAAATGTTTCACATGTTGGTTTGAATTCTTGCTTTTAGATTAAATCTCATGGTTTAAGGACATATTATTGTTCTTATTTTTCTAACAAAAAACTTTTCTAGGTATGAATTAAATTAATTTCTGAGAATACTTATCCGGCAAAGAAAGGCATGCACATAGAAACCGAAACTTCACTGATAATGTTTTTCACAGAAAAATATCAGGATCACATATCAGGATCTCCCACATTCTCTCTCTGGCTACTGAAAACAAGAAAAGAAATGTGTCTTTTCTAACAAAAACTTTTCTAGGAATGATTCATGTTAATTTCTGAGAGTACCTGGGAAAGAAATCCAATACAAAGAAACCAAAACTTAACTGTGGAAATGTTTTTCAAGGAAATAGGTATCAGCATGTCCCACATTGTTTCTCTGACAAGTAAAAAACAAGAAGTATCTTTTAAAAAATGAATGTGAATTCATTCTTGTATTTCCTGCCACAAGTTGGTGTTGCTCTCCAGTGCTCCAGAAAAAAAGAACTCTGTTCCGTTAAACATACATAAAAAAGGTTTACGTTTTTTTGCTTTTAGTATCTTGTTGCTGCTGCAACAAAGTCATAAATGATGTTTCCTCTCATTGCATCGGAATAAATGAGGCCTTCAAGGGATTTCAAGACAAACTCCATGAATTTATTACAAATACTTACTGACCCAGCTCTGATGGAAAGTCCCAGCACGCTTGTCCCCTGAAGGTGAATACGTCACTGCTTAGCGGTGCAGGCTGGTCCAGATGGATGGCTAGCAGCTGTTGGCCTACAACCTCTTGCCTCAGCACAACCATTAGGCCTATCTGTCCGCAATTTCCTCATTCTTCCTCAGTTCCCTCTGAAGTCCACTGTGATCGCTTTCCCACACCCCCACAGCTCAGCTACGCACCACACTGTACGTACACTGCAGCATCGTTTGCCCTGAGCAGAGTCGAGCACATTCACAGGACCAATTACCCTGTCCACCCACACATTCACGCACACACACAGGCACGCATGCACACAATAGCACACAGGACCTCTAATAAATTTCACCATGAAGCAAAAGCAGAGAGACACCCATGAGGAGGATGTTAAAAGGAAAAATTTAAAACCAGGGGAAGATTAATGTAGCCCTGCAGAGAGGGGGCCAATTGTGTAATATTGTGCCAGGACATCCTCTGAGTCTCTGAAGCACCACAAAGAGCCGGATATCCCAAACTTTCACACGATAATAGGTACAGATGGTGCTGAGAGGAGGGAAAAGGAAAGGAGGATGGATCTTCAAATCTTTAAAGGTAAATCACAACTTATTGGTGTCAAGACATTTGTGTTAGCTTCCAAAGAGAGCAAAGAGGATGCAACGGATGGGTGGAATTTGCTATAATAAATATCATAATAACTCCAATGAGTGGCATTTATTTATGTGACAAAAAGGTGACTTGTAACAAACCCACAGAAAATTAGCTGCTTCCCAACTTCAAATTCATTGTTTCCTGACTGTCAACTTCACTGTTCTGTCTCACCACCATCATCGGGCACAGCAGGCAGCTGTTTTCAAGAGAAAAAAAGAGAGAGAATATTTAGCTGTTGCAGAATCCAATATTTTTTTCATAGGTTATAACAGAATACTGAGACTGAAAAGAGCCTGGACTTATATCAACAGGAGGCTCGAAAGTACATTTAGAAGGTTGGGACAATTAAATTAAATTAAATTAAATTAAATTAAATTAAATTAAATTAAATTAAATTAAATTAAATTAAATTAAATTCAAATTCAAATTCAAATTCAAATTTTATTTGTCACGTACACAGTCATACACAGTACGATATGTAGTGAAATGCTTGGACAACTGCTCGTGACCTAAAGAAAACAAAAAAGGAAAAGGCTATGAATAAGATAGGAAATAAATATGAAAAATTAAAAAGGGTAAATTTAACTAGGAAGGAATAAAATATAAATTAAGGTTAAAAATGAAATAACTGTACAACACAAATTAGAATGAAGGGTAAATTTAACTGGGAGAATAAGATAAAATATATAAATTAAAGTTGAAAATAAAATAACTGTACAACAAAATACACAATATAGAACTATATAAGAATGTATGAAGAAATATAAATAAATATATACACAATAACAGCAGCGTGATTTAAGTAATGAAGTGAAAACAATGTCCAGAATGTCCAGTGTGTGTGTAAGAACCATATGTGTGGGTCAGTACTGTGTGGTGGTGTGATTGAGAGACCGTATCGCCTGCGGGAAGAAGCTCCTCCTCAGTCTCTCTGTGTTGGTCTTCAGGGAGCGGAATCGCTTTCCTGACCTCAACAGAGAGAACAGTCCGTTGTTGGGATGGCTGAGGTCCTTCACGATCTTCCTGGCCTTGGTCCAGCACCGCCTGCTGTAGATTGAGTGCAGGTCAGGGAGCTCGGAGCGGATGGTGCGCTCAGCTGACCGCACAACCCTCTGTAGAGCTCGTCTGTCCTGCATGGTGCTGTTCCCGAACCAGGTTAAGATGTTTCCCGTCAGGATGCTCTCTATGGTGCAGGAGTAAAAGTTCCTGAGCACCTTGGAGGGCAGTTGGAAGTCTCTCAAGCGTCTGAGGTGGTAGAGACGCTGACGGGCCTTTTTCACCACGGTGTTGATGTGACAGGACCATGACAGGTCCTGCGTGATGTGAACTCCGAGGTATTTGAAGCTGTCCACTCTCTCCACTGGGCACTCGTTGATGACGGGGGTCTGGTAGTTCCTCTCCTGCTTAGTGCTGAAGTCCACTATCAGCTCCTTTGTCTTACTGACGTTTAGAAGGAGGTTGTTCCTCTGGCACCAGTTCTCCAGATTCCTCCAGATTCAATTATATTTATATCGAACCGAATCGCAACAACAGTTGCCTCAAGGTGCTTTATATTGTCAACTAAAGGCCCCAGAGTAATACAGATAAAACTCCCACAATCAGACAACTCCCTATGGCCAAGACTTGGTGGTAGTGGAAAGGAAAAACTCCCTTTTAACAGGAAGAAACCTTTTAACAGGCTCAGGGAGGGGCGGCCATCTGTTACACTGGAGGTGGAGGTGGTGGTGGGGGGTGGGCACATATTAATAGTAACTAATGAAGTTATTTAATGTGATCATATTTAGCCTTAAGGTAGAAATGAACCATTGTCAGCTAAAAGCAGTGCTGCCTAAGTCAACCAGTAGGGGGCGACGGACCAGGAAACCTATGTTGATGTTATTAAATACAATATGATGTTAATATTTATCTTATGTAAAATTCACAGAGGAAGATATCATATCAGTGCATTATCTCTGGTTTTAGAAAAATAGAGATGGCGTCAGTGAAAATGCACAACTCAAGACTCCCCAGTGAGACGTTACCAGCCAATAAGAAATATCACAGAGGATATGTCTTTTTATATGGTCTGTTGAGTGTCCATAATTCACATTGATGCTGAAGATACTGAAGATACTAACACATTTGTCATGTCAACTTAAGCATATATTTTTAGGTATTTAAGACATTCTGAAGACTGACACATCACAGGGACGACTCATTCGGGTTCATAGTTTGTGAATTTCACCCAATGTTTTTTTAAAACTTGGAACAACCGTAAGATTGCAGTGAGCAGACATAACTAAGATGGTGCCAAAATGCAACCTGAGCTGACCTGCAATGTGTTAGAGCCAGATAAGTGCTCTTAGTTTTTGGTGCAAATATGCAGCTCTGGAATAAAGAAAGAAGAGTGTAGGAGTTTGAAGAAGGAGTCCAACAAAGTATTTAGCTCTGCAGTGAGCTCACTCTCTGCTCTTCTGCATTTATACTCACTTGCTTCACACACTTAATGTGTGTATAAATGTTGCTGAGTTTATAGCAGCTGCACACTCAGCAACGCTAAGCCTCATAAATGTGTTTGTGTTTGGAATATAAGTGATGTGTTCATGTGTCAAAGATCAGTGATTAATGACCTACAGCCCTGCTTTCTTCAACTTCCTTACTTTCCAAGCATGTCACACAAATCAGCACTATCACCACACGTCACCATAAGTGACGGCAGCAGGCGGCTGTTGCAGCTCCCGCTTGACCTCACGGTAATAGGAAAACCATAACATCCTTGTCATGTGAAAGCGCTCGTTTTAAGCTGGATTTGGAGTCTTTGCACATTAGTAGCCCCGTTACAAAATCAGTAAGCTGTTCTTTTCAGCTGTTGTTTGATAGACTGAAAACACAGTGTTAACTGCTTTCGTAATAAGAAAATATTTGGTGATATTCTTTGCAAGTATTATTGGCACTGTGATAGCGTGGACACTGACATTCAGGCCAGGGTGCAGCCTGTTTTTTTTATCCGGTGAGAGCTGGGATATGTCTCCCCAACCCGCAACCTTAAAGTGGACAAAAAATTGATGGATTGGCTTGGATGATGTTCCACTCAACTTACAGTGTTTGTAAGATGCACTTTTTCAGTTTCTCTGTAATTCTTTAACACAGAGAGCAACTAGGTTTAGTGTTGCAGAGAACACATCGATCAGCTACCACATTAAAACCACTGACAGGAGGATAATGTGCTCCATCACATTGCAGAAACTGCTTAGGAATGGTTGGTGGAACACCGAGGCATTGACCCAGTCTCTGAACCCCCCCAGATCCCAATCCGATCAGGCATCCGTGAAATGGACTGGAACAAACGTGATCCACAGGACCCAAAGGATCCATTGCCAACATCCTGGTGCCGGACAAGGACAACCCTGGAGGTCCTGTGGTCAGAGCTGTTTTGGCTGCAGTGACCTAGGCAGGTGGTTTTAATGCTTCAGCAAATGGGTGTAAGTTCCTTGCCATTATTTACCCTTTCCTACCTTGAGAAAATCATTACCACTCACATATCTGTCTATTAAAGCAACTATAATCAATTCAAAGAAAAAGAAAAGAAATAAAGGTAAATTAACAGATGTAATTTGAGAGACATTGTTGGAGCAATAAACTGCAGCTCTATACATCTTAAGTACCCTTTAGTTTTTAGTTTTTATCAAATGCCTTTCGTCAAGGTCATAATGGTACATATCCACTTAAGTCATAGTTAAATAAACCTCTTGAAATGAGAAACAAACAGTAGTCTGCCTTGTTAAGCCTACTGTTTGCTTGAGCCACACCTCTGGACTGACTTCCACCTTATGCTGATTTTACGTCATTACTCACAGCATGGCAAACTGCTGCTAGACTGTGCTGTTATAGTGTAAACTATTCGTTCTGAATGTTGCTTTGTAACTGCTGGACGTGTAAATCTGTATAGGTTACTTTTAAGTCTGTTTAAAAGTGGGATGAAAAGTCAAATAAAATTATTTCAGGTGTAAATGTGAAGCTACAGCTAGCTGGTGGTTAGCTAGCTTAGCATAAAGACTGCAAATAGGGAAAACCGCTCCTCTGATTCTATTTGAAGCTTTAAAAAGTTAGCTACCCTAAAGTTTATTCATGAACAGATTATCTAATATTTTGCCGTCTGCAAAGTCTAAAGAGAACAAGTTTTGGCTTTACTTTAGACTGGTTGAGTTTATCTTTCAGGATCAAATTTTCTGTCTATGCTAAGCTAAACTAATCGCTTGCTGACTCTTGTTCTATATTTGGCGGGATGAGAGTGCTATTGATCTTCTCGACTTACACTTGGCAAGAGAGCAAGTCAGTCGATTTCTCTAAATGTTGCTGTGGATAGAAAAACAAGGGTCAGTTTGTAATTTTAGCTGATATGGAAACAATAATTAGCCAGCATGTTTAGTAAAACCTCTACCAGTCCAGCTTAAACTGTGCTGGTGTTTCACACAGGCCCAGCACCCACATCTCATCCATCAAAAAGACACAGATTTTTCCAAATCCCTACCTGTCAAACACGCTTATGTATGGAAAGGCAAAGAAAAAGTGCTGCAAAAAGCAAGTGCGTGAGCATGCAGGCTGTCCCGGGCTGTCTGCTGACGTGCTGCAATGTGTTGCAAGCGTGTGTGACAGAAAGAAGGGGGTGAACGGGAGATAAAGAGAAAGAAAAGTAACAACAAAGAAAGAGCAGGAAGGGCGAGGGAAAGAAGGATAAAAAAGGGGGGGAAAGAATGAGCATTGGAAAAAAAGAAAGAAAGAGGGAGGAGAAAGAAAAGGGAACAGCAGAAAAAACAGAAAATAAGCAAGTCTTGCATGTGTGGTGGTTCCCAGCCCTGTCAGGGCCCTGTCAGCCTGTGATTTATGGCACCGAGACTGGGAGCAGTCTTCGCTGCCAGCTCAGTATTGTTACAACTGACAGCTAATGAGGCCGGACGGGCTTTCAAGCACAGCACTTAACAGAGGCCTCCATCTTCACGAGTCACAAGCTCGCCTCTTTCTTTTTCTCTCCTTCTTTCTCGGTCCCATTTATTTCTTCTTCTGGGGTGGCAGCAGCGTGGCGAGCTACCACAAGACTTCTGGGGGTGCAGGGAGAAAATAAGGGAGTCCGACAGAGATATATGGGCGGCACTCTGTTACTGCCGCACTTCCACTCTCTTCATCCTGCATGCTATTAAGCCAGAGGCTCAGCTCATATAAATGAGGGAGAGAGGGGAGAGATCCAGCCACTACACACTGCGTTGCACTTCTCCTCTCACTCCGAAATACCCCACTCCCTCTGAAATGACCCCGCCGAGCAGCCTCGAGTCTGACGTCTCTCTTCTCCGTCGACCTGTGTGCGAGCGAGTGTGATCTGCATGAAGGTAGCTGAAGTTTGCAGCCTCAGCTGCGGTGTCTTTTACCTTCCCTGGGCCGGGCTGCCTGAACCTCGTTCTATAATCACTACCAGAGTCTCTGGCAGAGCTCTCCTCCCCTCACTCCCCTCCACCTCCTCCCTCGGCCCCTGGTTTCTTGTCAGTCGTGATTAATGGCACTAGGGCCCCGGCGCGGCTTACACTGCCAGTTCCAGCGATGTTCCCTTGATACTTAATGAACTCTGACAAACTTCTTTTCCCTTGCTCTGTTGTTCCCTTTACCCTCCACCACCCCGCCCCTCTCTGTTTAAAATGCACAACACAGAGCTGCCACTGCGGCACCTTGGGGTTAGCTCTAGTCCTGTGCAAATTTCTCAGTAGGCCAACGTCTAAAAATAAAGCACCACAACCATTAAAGTGTCAAGACCTCTAGCTGTGTACAACCGCTAGTGGGTTGTTGGTGATTAAAGATTAACTGATGTTTCTTTTCTAATTGCCCCCTATTTCATTTTTGTTATTAGACGTAAGACTTTCATTTGGTTGGGTTTTTCCCATGGTCAGCCTTATCTGTTTCACCTTAATGGCAAATCTGCTGCGAGCCAGCAGGGACTGCCTGTGAAATGTTCAAATCTGGGCAGGCTGAAGTAGCAGGAAAATGAAGCCTTCTGCGTGGTGTCCTCAGGGGAAATGAAGCAGTGCTCTTCCGATGGTCTCTGCCGCCACCTGCTGTTTACTTAAAGAAAGTGAAGCTTTGCACTTGTGAGCTTTTTCCTGCATTTCTAATTCACAAAGTTGGATCATATACGGTACTATGTGGGCTCGTTAGTGCGAGTTCCAGCTCGTCAACTCAACTCAGGCTGCAACAGGCAATGGCAACAACTGCACGGAGAGTAAAAATAGAGCCATCAGCGGCATTCAATATGTTATGATTTTGTCAACAGACCCAGCCAGCATTATTAGGTTTACAGTGGAAGCATCAAACATGGAGCATGAAGGCCTGAACTGGTCTTACAGTAGGTCAAGTGTTGCCCTCTGGATGGCTTTACAAAGCATAAAACTTGCTGTGGAGTAAGTGAAGATGAGTTGCGTACTTTTAAAAGCTGTATATGTTAATGTTTGGTGCTTTTAAACATCAGCTGTGAAATGCAGCGCACGTGAAACAAGAAGCACCAAAGCCAGTATTCACTTTGAATGGAATTATTATGTTTTGCATCTATTCATAGAAATCTATAGTGCAGTAAAAAACAAACAAAAAAAAACACCCATTTTGTTGTCAACTTGAAAGAAACGCAGCTGTGTAACATCAAAAAGGGTCAGAGGTCAAATGCGACATAATATTTTAATACAAACTATAATGTGATATTCAGAATCTCCATAAACCAGCATCATTTTATCAGTGTTCCCAATAGAAACAAAGCCACCAGAATTTTAATCATAATCTAAGGTCATAATAATACATATTTGACCTTCAAGAAGAGGTCAGAGGTTCAAAGTAGTGTGATATTTAGAATCCCCATGTATCATTCCCTGTATTGGGAATAAGGCTTTGTGCTTATTTCTTTGTGGATTTGGGGTTTTTGTGATGTCTTAAGTTTTTGTGAGAATCCTACACTCTTGTTTGTCTCTCTTTACAAATGAATATGTACGTTAGCGTTCTTAGCATATCCTTTGTAGTCTCAGTTTATCTTCTGGCCCTTCCTGGGTCTGGAATATTTAATTTTGTGATCTCTTTGTTTCCCTCGGTCAGGCCTCCTTGTCTGTCTGGTCTGTGTTTTGTCTCTGTGTGCATCTGTCCCTGTGTCAAGTCTGCATATCCTAGTCGCAATCTTAGTATTAATAATGTTTCCTGTTTTATGATCCTCTCTTGTCTACTGTGTGTTCTGTTGGGCCTAACTTTCCCATCTCGTTATTGATGATTTGATCCTGCTGTGTTTCCCATGTGTCTCCACTTCCCCATAATCGCCCTCCTGTCTCAGTCTCCCCCGTCCTTTGGCAGAGTGAGTTGTTTGGTTCCATCATGTTTTCTTGCTCAACATTGGTTTCGTTCTTATTTTCCCATTGAATTTGTATTTTCCTGTGGCTAGTTTTCACATCAAAAGGCCCTTTGTTCATTTTCACCTGCCTTCCTGTGTCTGCATTTGCCTTCAACACACCAAACTCTAGCAATATGCCTGTATGCATATTTTTAAATGGTCCTATATAGCATGATTATCACTTTGAGCCTCAGATCAATCTACTGATCTTGAATGAGAGGTCAAAGGTCAAATGTGACATGATATTTAAAACTTTTATACTGTACTTTCTATATGTGGATAATACAGAGCACACTTGTAACCTTCACAGTTTCTAAATTATGTTTTTGTGTTTATTTTTGACCAATAAATCATTAAGTTGACATTGAAGACCTCATTGGATGTAAGGCAAATTTGAATGGATTGTTAACAGGACCCACCTCTACACCTGTACAAGGTTTTATAAGATGATATAAGATAACCTTTATTAGTCCCACACTTGGGAAATGTGTTGTTTCACAGCAGAAAGTGGACAGTGCAAAGTTACAGTAGCAAAAATTAAGAAAAACACTGGAATAGGATAAGATAATAAAAATAAGATACTATGTACAATAGAATATGTTATATTATGTTATGATGTCAGAAAAAGAGGATTGCACTTAGTGTTATTGCACATGTGTAGATGTGTGTGTTTGGTCAGCTGTGAAGTCCTTGTTGTTGAGTCTGACAGCAGTAGGAAGGAAAGACCTGTGGAATCTCTCCGTCCCACACCGTGGGTGCCACAACCTGCCACTGAAGGAGCTGCTCAGTGCTGTCAGAGTCTGCTGCATGGGGTGGGAGATGTTGTCCAACAGGGAAGACAGCTTAGCCACCATTCTCCTGTCACTCACCACCTCCACTGGGTCCAGAGGCATCCTAGAAGACAGCTGACCCTCCGGATCAACCTGTTCAGTCTCTCCCTGAGATTTATTGTTTACAGACAGAAAGAATGACACACGCACACATGTCGTCTTTGACAAATATAATAAGACAAAAAGCTGAAGTTGCACTTATTGCTGTCCTCATTCTGCTTTATAATTGATCTTTCCTTGTATGTTACATGTTTGAAAAGTTTTTTATTTTATTTTGGGCTTGTTTTTTTTAAACTGCTCAACCAAATACTCTATACAAAGTCTGCATATTTCATATAAGCTATAATCTGACCCAGACTATATATGGGCCATTAAGTAAAGAGAATTTATTGGTTCAAGGTTCAAGGTTCTTTATTTGTCACATGCATAGTTATACAAGTATAACACACAGTGAAATGTAACCTGACACGCTCCTCGACATGTGCAAAAATTGGGGGGTAGGGGAAGAACATTATATATATATAGTATATATATTGGGTGAATGTGCAATAGTAGCAGCAAGCAGGTGAATTCTGTACATTAATAAGAATAGACATCTGACTATTTTACAGGATATACAATATAAACATATTTAAAATTAAAGGAATTTGAAATGTACATTGTGCCTGGTTTAGAGTGTCTGGAAGAGAGTCCTGTCTCAGTCAATTAGAGATGATGTGAGAGGGTGGGTGTGGGTGTGTTTAGGGCCCGGATGGCTTGGGGATAGAAGCTCCTTGGTGAAAGAACCCATTTCTTCTTCACTTGCACCTATTATGAGAATACTAGTATTTCATTTAAAATGCTTTATTCACTTTCACATTGATAAGTTGGTGGGTAACTGTGCTTTAGCTCTAGGTATTTAGTATTTAAAAGCACCACATGGATGTTTAGTGATAGAACTGTGATGTTTAAGTAGTTCATAAGACCGAAATGTGTCACCCTATATGAGAGTACTGAAAAAAACATTATTTTAGGTATTCACAGGTGATCCTAGCTTCTCCTATAAATATATACAGTTATAACAAATTTGCTTTGTTCTGTGCAAACATGTAATAACTCCACAGCAAACCACTGTGAAAAAGAGCCTTTGGGTTTTAACCATAGTCTGTGGCTGTCTTTCCTGTTGTGGCAGTGTCAGAGGTGTCACCTAATCAGCGTGATAATAACCCCCACCATATTAATCTCCTAGGACCTGGCGTCCACATATGTGGACACCACATTTTGGGTTATTTAGACCAAAGTACTCAATTTTGCTCTACAAGGGCCTGATATCCTTTTACAAGGACATTATACTGCTACTGTTCTATCAAAATTTTAAGTGAATATCCTCATATGTGGCTCTTATTTTTCTTAAAAACAAAAATAAGGTAAAAAAATAAATAAATAAATAAATCTGGTAATTCTTTGTTTTTACATACCCCAATATGCCCAAATATCAAAGAGAAATTAAAAATGCATGCCATGGAAGAGTTCGGGTCTTAGGAGGTTAAAACTGTGGTGCACACAGTAAATCATCTGCCCTACAACACTAACAAAACAAAACTGCATCTTCAACTTGACCCCGTAGATAGCTCTGGCTCAGTGAGGGACATGCGGTTTGCTGGCTGTCCGCCAGAGGGCGCAAGTAAAAAAAAGCAAAAGATGCCGCACAGTCAAAAGGAAAACGAAAAAGAAAGTACCGGAGGTGTTTCTTATTTGTGTTGCTGTCATCTTAGCAGAAACTACAGGTAAGATGTTGTTGAGCTACCGAAATGTGCCTTCCTGCATATTTCAACTATGTACCATCGCCGTTTCACATGCCACTAGCATGTTAGAAGAAAAGAGACTGGCTAAGGTTGTTTTACTTAGCAGTGTTAGCTAAACATGATTTAGTGTTTGGCCTCGTGTTAAGCTTTTAAAACGGACACTCAAGTGAAGGTTGAGACATCTTGATAAGGTCTGCCACTGAAAGAGGCTCCTTTCTGTGGGGCAGCAATAATGTAACAACTTATATCCCGCTGTTGCTAAGCCACGAAGCCCATGAATCTGAATCCCATTCAAATATTTGGATTTTTTCATTTGGTTTAGTTGTATGTCGTACGTGGCTGTCCCATTTTAATAATTTTCATGCTACAGTCAGATGTTTAGGGTCTTTCCTTTTATTCGGCGTACATGTTTCGTCTAAGTGTGTTTTAAATTTAATCCAACGTTAACTTGAACTTTGAAATGCTGCAATGGTGGTGTGTTCGTTTATTTGAGGAAGCAGTGCACACAACTTGTTTTAAACGTTTAATACTGGAAGCAAACCCAGTTTCATTGTTTTTAAAGTTAATAAATATATCCAACACTATTGTATATTAAAAAGCAAAAGGTTGTAGATCAGTAGAGAAATCAAAATTGGATTATATCTCTCCATATGTTTTTAAATATTGTATTTATAAAAGCCATTTGAGTTAGCAGGGTTACCAGATTACATCTCTGCAAATCTTTACTAAGCAAAGCTGAAATGGCTCCATATCTAGCTCCATCAGGTCAAGTTAGTCAACAGGAAGTTTGCAGTTGTGGTCACAAGTTTAGACACACTCAGCATGGGCATAAATGTGTTGGATGCAATTTGGAGTTTTCAGTGAGCTGTTAGTGTGAAATGGTTGTACAGTCAGCTTTAATGATCGTATGAAAACAAGGGTTGGGTCCACAAATTTAAATTTATTTGGGATTTTCGTTGATCCACACAAGGTCAAGAGTGTACATGCAGGCTCAAATACATCATATACAAATACAAAATAATTTCCCCCAGGGATCAATAAAGTATTCTGATTCTGATCATACGCTCACTTAGATATTTCCATAAATGGCGCCAAAAGTTCTACAATTTGTTTTAACTCGACAAGGCCAAGGACTTTTAATTTAGTCCTCATGACTGGTATGTTATCTTTGCCAAAAGATTTATTTGACAGCACTGACTGTATTCGCCGGTACTCAGCACAATGAGACAGTTCCAGGAGCACGGTGCAGATCTAAGGAGGAGAATTTCACAATTTGGGATGGTCTGTACGTAGGTGGAGTTATTCACACGTTTCACCACTTGGAGTCTTCTTCCAGACCTTGGCAAATTGTTACCCCACAGATGAGAGTAAATTCATAATGGGGTGTTCAGGAACTACTAAGACTCAAGCCTGCCATGATCCAGAAACTGCAGGAATACCAGTGAAGCCAGTTTTACATCACCATGTACTGAGAGGATGTCGACCAAGAAAGAAGTGATGCTCCCAAATCAACGCCTGTAAGCTTCACTGAAATCTGCAGCTGTCCACATGGGCAAGCCAAATGCCTTCTGGAGAAAAGTTTTAGGGTCAGATAAGGACAAGATTTAGTTATTTGAGCACAGTGACAAAATATATGTTTGAAGTGGTCAAGGCAAGGATTTAAAAACTTCTGAACCAGCTGCCAAGAATGGTGGTGACTAGAGATGGCACGATACCACTTTTTTATGTCCGATACCGATATCATAAATTTGGATATCTGCCGATACCGATATGAATCCGATATAATGTTTTTTAATCAACAAAACTGTTTTTTAAATATCTTGCTGCATTTTGTATAAGTTCATACTCAAGTTTAAAACAACAACTACACTAAAGCTATTCTGTTATACCTGTATGCAAAAAAAAATATTTCATAGTTCAGCAATACTGATCAATCTAATAAACTTAAACCTGCACCATCCTCCCTATTCTGGTATTTTAAAGAGTACTTAGCATAAATATTAAGCAACCTAACTAATAGGGTTCCAACTCCCAGCAACAACAAAAATAAATAAATAAAAAATAGGGAACCACCCCTCACGCTCCACCTCATGATGCTTAATCGACGTAATCAACCTTAATTTGATGCAGTGTGAAAAAAAATGCACAGAAATCAATTATTTTTCAAGAAATATTAAATAGATTCAACATCTTTCTTCAACAAAATTGCAGACTGCACAGATGGTACCTTCACAAAGGAAAAAGTACTATAGCTTACTAGGGTATATATATATTAGACTTAATAGTTACTATATACAGTAATTGACTTCTATTCATTTTACATCAAATTAAAACTTTGGCTGTCAGATAATTATTTATTAAAAGCTAGACATTTTAAATGAGAATAAGAAAGAAAAGTATGTCTTTGTGCCCCCTTTTCCCTGTTAATGCCCTATCGGCCCCCCTGGCTAAACTTTGCTAGATCCGCCCCTGCACAGTTACCAGCGTCAGCTACGTAGAAAAAGATCCTGGAGTAGAAAGTAATATTAAATACATTCTAACAACAGCTGATCAAGCTTAAACGTGCTGCTGTTGTTCAGCCGCTGGTTTCCTCTTTCTGGTGCAAAGTGGGCCAAAAGCAAACTAGAGACACGGACTCGCGACAGAAAAGCCGATCAGCTGATCATTTAAGCAGTTTCATGATTGAAGTAGCAGCAAGAAGAGGCAGTCGCTTGTTAAGCTTAACGCAGGAATGCTTTACAAACATTCAGAGATGGACTTACACACTTGCTTTACTTCTCTCGGGATAACTTTGTCGGAGATGAAATGCCGGGTTGCTAGCGAAGCTCCACATGCTATCCAGACCACCTACAGGTCCCGCATGCCACAGCCGCTCTATCACGTGATGCATACTGCTCCGACGTGCTAACTTCTGAGGTGAGTTACGGCGTGTTGCAAGTTTTGTGAGGTGCTTTCGTGATATTTAATGGATCGGATTACATTTTTTATTTTTCTCCGATATCCGATCCAGTAATTTAGGTCAGTATCGGACCGATACGTAATATCGGATCGGTCCATCTCTAGTGGTGACATCATGTTCTTGGGCTGTTTTGCTGCCCTGTTACTGGAACACTGCACAAAGTGGATGGAGTAATGAAGAAAGGGGGCTAACTCCAAATTTTCCAACTCAAATTAGCAGCTAGATGTTTAATAGTTGTACACAACTGTGTGTTGAAACAGAGCAGTGATCCCAAACACACATTAAAACTTGTTTTAGAACGGATAAAACAGGCTAGCACTAATGCTCTGGAATAGTTTTCTCAAAGCCTCGACCTCAAGTATGGAAACTTTAAACTGTGTTTAAAAGCCGAGTCTGTGCCGGGAAGCCTAACAATTTAGTGAACTCTGCCAATTCTGCCAAGAAAAGTGGTCAAATATCAAAGCTTGTTGGTGCTACTTAAGACATTAAATCAAATACAAGCAGGCCTGTATGTGTAAATTTGTGCCTGTATATACATGTGAGCCTCGTGGATTAGAGAAAGTCCAAAATAAAAATAACGTGTGCACCACACTTTTTTTTCCTTTTTTTTTCTCTTAAGATGTGTACTGTGCAATCTTCCACCCCAGAAAAAGAACAGTTCAAATAAAATAATTAAAAACACAAAATTACAATGACATTCATGCTCATAATGATTTTATGGAAACATCTGACCACAAGTGGATATAGAAATCTATCCTATATTAATATATCTAAATATCTAATTAGTATTAACACACCTGAACACTGCCCTGTTGAGAAAGAAGTGGTGTGCAGCACATCAGTAAGTTTGAATCCAGCCTTCTTTCCTCCACATGCTGTAACCTGTAGACATCGATTTTTTGACATCAGTAAAATGAGTGGTGTTGTTTCTCATGCTGTAATGGTTCCAGCACAAATAAGATCCTGTAGAAACAGCTTGAGCGTGTAGAGACCGAAACAACTTGTCATACTTGGAAAACCACAACCACTGGAGGGGAGATTAATTTGTAACACAGTTTAAAACCAGAGACTGTAGAGCTAATGAACTAATTATGTCACTCGCTAGTTGGTGTCGTCTTGTTGTGAAGCTGACATTACTAGCTATCACCATGTTTCCAAACTGGATCTGAAGACTCGGGGGTGGAGCTGAACAGAAAACTCTCTCTCTCTTTTTTTTGTTCTTTTTTGGTTAATCCGTTTAACTCTTGAATCAATTGAGCAGAAAACTCAAGGGATGAACCAGTGTTGTTTCTGCACCTAACAGACAACTGAGCAGAGACTATATTGAACTCTTGCCTTTTGTCACTTTGTTACTGGCAGCGTGTCACAACAAGTCATCATAAGTTCTCATTTGTTTAGTTACATCTATGAGAAATGACAAAGATAACAGTTTTACAGGCACAAAGAACTATTGGCTGAAACAGAGGACAAAATATTAAGTAGATTAAGTAGCAGGCCTGAAAAACTATCTAATGCAGATGAGCAGAATATGAAAGTTATGTTCCTCAGAAATAGGAAAAACTCCAAAGACCTGAAACAGGACTTGGGGCCCTTTTGTTGATCCCACCAGTTCTTTGCTGAGGTCGCATCAGAAATGATCTCAGTGAGAGGGTAGCTGTCAAAGCCATTCTGAAGGAAGGGAAACGGGGAAAAAAGACAGAGATTTGCCAAATTACGCAAGGACTGGACTGAAAATATGTGATAACAGGCCTTAAGGAGTGATGAATCCAAATTTTATTGAAGCAGTGTGGGATCAACATAACAGGAAACTGAACAAAAGGCAGAAACATCGAAAGAAGGAGTTTGAATCTCCTTCGGGAAGCCTGGAGAACAATTTCTGAATCACTGTCACTCAGTGACAAACGAGCTCAGTATACTCCAGTTTAAAAAACCAAACAAACAAAAATGGACTAAACACCAGCCAGCCAAGAACATGTCTTCATTCATTTGGCGACAGATGTTGCACATTAAAACTACAAATCGACTAAAAATCTATGAACAGACCAGGATGCTGTTGTTTGGTTTTTTTCCGATGTGTTAGGACTTTTGAAGTTATTGAAGTCAGCTGCTTGTCAGCTTAAATGTCAAATTCAACTTTTTGCTTGGAAAAATTTTTTGTTGCTACTTCCATGGCGCGTTTGAGTTTGTGTTGGCTCGCGTTCTGACCATTTGCACGTGTTTTCTTAAGTGGCAATGCGTTGAGCTGTCTCTAGGCCAACGGTGCTCAATCCTCTTTAAGTGTGACAAGGTCACAGCTGATGTCTGGCTAAGCCTGAGCTGAGAGGAGATAAACCAGTGAGGTAGAAGGAAGCTCCAGTGTGTTACTGCTGCACTTTGTGGCCCGCTGGCAGGATAGACAGTTGTTCTGCGACATGTAGCTGGATGATTGTGTGAGCATTTGATTGTAATTAGGACCGTCGGTGTGAAAACACCAGAAGAGAAGCTCCATCTGCTCATTATTTTCACATGCTGTCTCTCCTGTCTTCTTGCCAGGATGGCACAGTGGGGTGCCGTATTCTCAATAATTGCTGCTCTTGGTGGAGCAGCGCTGTTGGCCTCTGTGCACAAGATTGATGAGGGGCACACTGGAGTTTACTACAGGTGAGCTGTTTTACTTGTTATGTGGGAGATTAGCGTTACACTCCTCTGTTGCACAACTTTCCAGAATCAAGCACCTGCTTCAGATCACTTTGCTTTTAGCATCTTGTCTGTCCCACGGTGAGCACTGTAATTACCAGCTGTTAGCTATTATAAGCCATCTTAGCTTCAGGATATTTTGATGTCATCACTTGCATGGACATGCAGTAAATAATTGGTTCATTGCATATTTTTCCTGTTTAATTGGAGCTCTTTACACAAATGAGCCTGGAAAATTTCTAGGTTGATGTTTCTAATTTGAGGTTGGAAGTTTTCTGTTTTAATGATTTTACTGATTCTAACTGTGTGTCACACAGGGGAGGGGCTCTCCTGACCACCACGAGCGGTCCTGGTTTCCATCTTATGCTTCCTTTCATCACCACATACAAGTCTGTGCAGGTGAGTCATGCCGGTCCTTTTATTGGAACTCTCAGGTTAATAATCTGAACATTACTCGCTTTATGTCACATTTTGTCTGTGGGATACAAAATAAATAAAAAGAGTATAAATATTATTAATGTCATACTGTTATTGGTAACACAAAAGTAAACAATTTCACGGTGATTTTGCAGTAAAACAAACAATATTTCCTTACCTTGCGTCATAAATATGCTGTGCTTTCCATGGGGTGGGCTGTATTATGGAGTGATGATGTGAATGCTGGATGTTCTGTTGTTCAATTGTTCTTTTCTTTGAATGAATATCCATGTGAGGAGGATTGTTCTCCCCATGCAAACTTATGAAAAAATACCACCAAAGTCTTATGTGACCATATAAGCCAAGTGTAAATGATTTCTTTCTTTCTCAATCACTGTTTAAACATAACTTTCAAAAGGTGTGTGCAGAGGAGTGTCTCCTCTACTGTAAAATATAAGTGGGCATGGTTAAGCCATTATATGGCCCGCTCCCAGAAGATTACAGTGTACTTGCAACGTAAGATGGGAAAATATATTAGACACATGAAAAGCTCTTTGTTTAGCTTCACACTAAGTTGTTATATCTTCAAACTGTATTGCGTTTAAAACAAAAGCAGTCTGAGTAAAGATTAGCACGGTGAAGCCAAATTTTGTTAAACATTAATCACTTCCATAACCTTAACAGCAAGTTGGGCCACCTTTAGCAGCAGCTACAACCAGACGCTTCAGGTAACTGGAGCTCGGTCTCTGGTGTCAGTGTCCACCCTTCTTGTAGCCCTGTAGGAGAGAAGCTTCTCTTTTCAGATCCAGACACTCGTCTCTACAGAATGTTTTCATACACTGTTCATTCTTGATTGTTGATCTTTTCTTTCTTTTCAGGGACTGGCTGCAAAATACGCTAATCATAAACAAAGCAAAGATGCTTTGTATCAGATTTAGCTACAAGCTACTACCTGCAGTCGTTGGGGAAAAATGAAAATGCAGTTTTATGCAATTAGTGGTTTGAATGCAGCTGATGGTAATCAAGAGTTTCTTGTTAAAGCTGAAGTAACTTATCAGGTTGAGTTCTGTCTTTGTTTTGGCTTTAGTAGCTAGGGGCATGGATATTATTTGTTTTCCATACAGCCCAATTGCTTTGAGGTAAACCACTGTATTTGTGAAACATTATTGCTTCTAGCAAGGGGGTTATGGTTTTGGTAGCCTTTGCATGCATGTTATCGTTCTGTTTGTAGCTCAGTAATAATCATATTGTTCCAAGAAACTGGACAAACCGCAAGACTTTTGGAAAAATGTCCTTTGGACAGATGAGACTTAAGTGGAGATGTAATGCAGAGTGCCACAGGTGGTGAAAACCAAACACAGCATATCAGAAAAACACCTCATATTAGCACGGTGGTGGGGGGCTGAGGACCTGGGCACCTTGCTATCCTAGTATCATAGGGTCAAATCTGTCTGACAGCTCAAGCTCGGCCAAAATTGTGTCATGCAGCAGGACAATGACCCCAATGATGTCACATGCATGAACAGGACCAGATCAATGTTTTATTGTGTCCTTATGTATGAAGCTTTGGGACTGAAAGAGGGTGCGCTTTATTTTCTGCATGACTGTGCATAGACAGAAATATGATGCAGAGATAGCGGTCTACGTCCTGAAAGATATAGAATAAATATTTCTGAGAAACACTGAGCAGTGTATTCTTTCCATTTTTGGCGAGTGCGTATGACAGCTGTGAATGGAGGCGTAATTCATCATTCCTCCTTGTGAACATGATATCTTAGGGATTAATGGAATGTTTGGCACAAGCATCGAGTTGAACTGAAGGTGGAGCTGATTACAATTTGGTGGTCACAGGTCACTGAGGGCTCAGTGACCTCACAAAGGACATTTTGACTATGACTGATGAAGTGATGCCCTTTTACGTCCAAAAGGTTAGAGGTCAAATTCACTGTGGCATCACGATGATTTCCAAAAAGACTGTTAGTTGGGGTTATTTGGTGTTACAACCAAAAAATGTCCATTACTCTTGTTAAATAATCCCATCCTTCCATCCAAGTCATCCTCCATCCTCCATATTTTGTCTCCATTTCTGTCTTCATTTATTTATTTGTACTATTTGTATTTATATTTTCTATTTCTATTGTAGAGAAAGAGCTATCAATCTGTCAATCCTTTCCGTGTCCGGGCCGGGTGAGGTTTCCCGTGTTGAGGCAAATTGTATATATTAATTGGCATCTGTGGGTGGACAGCAAAGAAAGAATTTCATTGCACAGAGAAATGCCCTTTCTCTTGTGACACATGACAATAAACACTTTGAATCTTGAATCTTCTGTAATGTTAAGACAAAGACTGCAGGACCACATCTCATCATGTGTATACGGAGTGCTCTTGAGTCCTGATATTAGCAGGGAATGATCTCCACATATTTAGAATTAAGACCACATTAATTAGGCTTACGAGGAGAAACAAAATGATTCCAGACTGAGATGTTGGTCAGGCTCTCTGTGGTGCTGCACTGGTATATAATTACAATGTGATGTCCTGTTGCTGTGTTTCCTCTGAGTCCTACTGGTTGAGTGTTTTTATTAGCATGTTGGAACCAATAAAAGGAGTTTGAAGTGTTGAAAAACAACATGTCGAATATGTGATCTTTATCTCGTAGACGACGCTGCAGACAGATGAAGTGAAGAACGTACCATGTGGAACAAGGTTAGTTTGCTGTTTTTTGGATTAAGCAGTATCAGATGTGGTTTCGAGCCTTATTAAACTCAGCATTTATCATGACACAATAGAGACTCCCACACACAACCTCCAACGCTGCAGGGATCAGAGGTTCACCAACGTGTGTCTGAACTACCAAAAAAATAGCCCCTGTCAGTTCACACTGGTGTTTGGGTAAAAGCTTTTGAATGATATGCTGCTTTTTTGTCTCTGTTTTCAGTGGAGGAGTGATGATTTACTTTGATCGCATAGAAGTGGTGAACTACCTCATTCCATCGGCGGGTAATTTCAGCGTTTCACCACACAGTGTGTTTATCCTAATATCATCGGGACAGCTGTAACTCCATATATAAAAATGTAATTTTTAAAACTTCTATCTCTACAGTGTATGACATAGTGAGGAACTTCACTGCAGACTATGACAAAGCCTTGATATTCAACAAAGTTCACCACGAACTCAACCAGTTCTGCAGCGTTCACTCTCTACAGGAGGTCTACATCGGCCTGTTTGGTGAGGGGCGCGGGGGCTTCAGGGCGCCATTGTTAACAGTTGGAGAGCCAGAAGTGTTTCAGAGCTTTTCATGTTTACCTGCCTTTTTTGCACACTTTTCCGCCACAGACCAAATTGATGAAAATCTGAAGTTGACGCTACAAGAGGATCTAACAAACATGGCGCCTGGACTTATCATTCAGGTAAAGGCAGAGGATCAGACAGACCCCAGGCCAGAATGAAGTTCAGTGTGATTGTAAATATGAGGTCAAAGCTTTGTCAGTTCCAGTTTGCTGACAGCACAGGGTGTACCACACAGCAGGGCTTTCTTTGCATTAGCTGACTCGACAAAACCCAAGACTCAATGAGAGATAATGGGGAATGCATGATCGGGTACACCCTTTGAATACCAATAAACCCTACTGAGCCTTAAAGTCTAGACCAGACTTAGAAATCAGGTCTAAAAAGTTTTTCTACATTACTAATTAAGTGCATGGTCATTTGTAGTAATGTGCAGTTCTTACTGCTCCAACATATACTCATACTACAGTATAGTAAAACACAGCTCTACAGGTTTGCATATTCCTCTGTCCTCTCTCAGACTCTGTTCCATGTACATCATGTACATGGAAACATTACCTGCTCTGGATCAGTCAACTTATATTATGCTAACATTGTGATCCACATTGTGATTTCTTATCATAATGTCTCATCATACAGTCCCGATCCAGTTTAAGGCCACTTGAAAAATGTTAAAAAGTCATATTTTGCATGGTTGGATCTTAACACGTTTCCAAGTAGAGCTTCAACATGCAGCAAGAAGAAATGGGAGTGTGACAAAACATTTTTTGAGCATGCAATATATTGAGAAAAAAAAAACACTTAAACTGAAACAGGCTGTTTTACAGCTGATCAAAAGTTTAGGATCACACCTCCAAAAAACCCTGTAAGCCCCTCAAAAGTTCCAAACATGAACTCAGTAATGAGCAGCTCCACCGTTTTTGTTTTCACTTCAAAAATCAGTTGCGGTATGCTTAATGCAAGTGTTTCCATGAGGTGAGTGGGACCATTTCACCAAGTGGTAGATGAAGACGAAGGCGGCAGCATGAAGGGCATCTACTGTCTGGAACTGTTGTCCATTTTTGTAAACTTCACTTGCCATCCATCTCTAAAGGCTCTCAATTGGATTTAGATCAAGGGAACAAGCAGAATGGTCCAAAAGAGTGATGTTATTATCCTGGAAGAAGTCCCTTGTCCTGCAGTCATTGTGTACTGTAGCATTGTCCTGGTGAAAAACACAGGCGTTAACACAAAGACGAGGGCCCTCAGTCATGAGGGATGCTCTCTGTGACATCTGGACATGTTTGATACCCCTGCACCTCCTCAAGCTTCATTGTTCCACTGAAGGAAAAAGCAGAGAAGAAAATGTTCTTCCAACTTTACTGACCCATGTTTGGTGCTCTCCTCCAAAGTCCAAACAGTTAGTTTTGCGGCGTTCAAGGAGGCGAGGCCTTTGAAGACATTTTTTGTCTTTGACGCCCTTCAGTCTCAGATGCCGTCTGATGGTTATGGGGCTGCAGTCGGCACCGGTAACAGCCTTAATTTGGGCTGAGGATCCAGTGTCTTGACGGACAGCCATGAGACAGTCATGACAGTGTGACTATCTGACAGAAAATGACAATGAATCCACATTTTTGCACAGATTTGACCTTTTAAAGCATGCGGTCCTGAACTTTTGATCAGCTGTAAAACAGCCTGTTTCAGTTTAAGCTTTGTTTTTAATAAATTGCATGCTCCAAAAAATGTTTGGTCCCACTCCCATTTCACCTTGTATGTTGAAGCTCTGCTTGGAACCTTGTTAAGATCCAAACATGCAAAATATTTTTTTTGTTGTTGTTGCCATTCAAGTGGTCTTAAACATTTGACCAGGACTGTATGTTATTATGTCTTCATTAAAGTGGAAGCTGTGGCTTTAGTCTCTGCATGCCTTGTTAATTAGCATACCTTTGTGACTGAGTAAGACTGTGTTGATAAGATAACTTGGTTAAAAGAGTTTATTTACATTATAAAGAAGGCCTGACTGTAGATCTGTCAGCCGTTTTAAAATTGCTGTTGCTTAACCTTCCTAAGATCTTCATTTTGTTTGCTTACTCTGTAGAAGAAGCAAAATGTAATCATGCTGGTGCAGCTAGAACTCCTCCGAAAAACAGTCAGTGCCAGATGTTCAATCTCACTTCCAGCCTTTGTGCTGCTTTAGCTTTCTCCTTGTTTTTGTTGCTGGACACATGTTAGAGTGGTGTCTGTGTCCTCTAACAGTTGCCAAGAGCACCAACGAGAGTTATTCCTAGGTTACTGATGCAACAGAAATTACAGTTCGTCTGGGAAATGAAACACTAGTTTATTATACAACTGAGCTGTCTGAGTCAAACAAAATGCAATACATGGTTCACATTTGTGAATCAAATTCTGACCTGTAGATATTTATTATAAAGGATTGAATTTAGTTATTCCGAGACGTTCGGATTGGTCCAACCCCAGACCTGATTTTAATGTTTTTAGAGTACACATATTATATAAAAAAGACACTAGAGGCTTTGTGTTGTCTTTTTAGCTTGGATGCTTTCACTTTCAGTTTAGGTGAAGTTCCCTGAGGGGCGTTATTATTCATCCTCTGTCGACCTTTTCTGATCTTGAATGCTGACTGAATATCTGGATGGCAGGGGGTCTGACTCTGAATCATTCTTTTGGAAAGTGCCAAATGTTTTCTTGTTCTAATAAAGGGAAAGCTCAAATGAGGCGACAGAGAGGAACATTACACATTTGTAATCATTTACACATGATAATTTTAGCCTAATTAAACCCAGTCTTCAGTCCATAAAATTGATTTACAAAGGCTCTCTCCCATAGTTTGGATCAAATCACAAAACAGTGTTTCTTTAAAGTTACAAGGGAGCCTGATGATTTTTTTTTCTTCTTCCCCACTGTTAATTCACCTCCTCACTGCACTCATCAGTGTAGCCATGTGTCAGTCCGGAGTGTTAAGGTCTTCACTGGGCATTACTCCTCCACACATGGTTACTCTAAATCAACAGGAACTGCTGAAATAACAGTTTCGGTTGAGAGTTCTTAAACAGGACTTCACTGGGCCTGGGCTCCTCTCCAGCAGGAGCCTCTCTGGTGGTAAAAAGCTCTTTTTATGGTCTTGTTGGTCGTTGCATTCCATCTGAATGTTTTTTCTGTCCCGTTTATCCACAGGCGGTCCGTGTCACAAAGCCCAACATCCCAGAGAGCATTCGCCGGAACTACGAGCTTATGTGAGTTTTGTTTTTTGATTTGTTTTTCTTCTAATTATTCCACAAGGAATATGAAATGGGGAGGAAAAAATAATATGATTCTTCTAGACTTCTCCTTTGGGGATGTTTATAAGGACTGAATGAGAAGAATATAAAAAAATAACTTGAAATTAAATAATTTAATACACTTAAGTCTTCCATGGACGCCCATATGTTGTTACATAACGGACAGAATTTAGATGGTACTTAGTCATCTGGTCTTTGTTACCCGTGGGTGCATTTACTCTATTACACAATACTATGTGTAACTCTGACTTGTCTTACTGGGAAAGCATGCTTAAATGAAGATCCTTTAAGCTCTTTATGCGAGGCGATGGCAAACATTCAACGCAACTGTAGAAAAGTGAATAATTCACAGAGATCTGTTGTGTGTGAACATGTAGCAGAAGATCCACAGCAGTGAAGTGAGCACCCACATTCACTCTGACCTTAAAACAAACTACTTTAAATCATCACAACATTAATAATGACCCTAAATCCATCAGAGCAGAACATCATGTGTAGACCTGCATATGTGATCACCATCACTTACTCACTACATTTGTTAAACATTCCATAGCACGACATTCAAACAGATTTCTATATTCTTTCATTACTACATGGAAAACTGTGTAACTGTGACCCACTGCCACCAGCACAACTAAAAGAAAAAACACACAACTGAACTCTTGACCTCATGCTGGTGGTATACGCTCCTACAGACGGCACAGGTGAGCTGTTGTCCACTTGGAGTCTGTGTGAAGGACGCGTGTGTGTTTGGTGTCACATGGACAGGCTGAGTGGTCACAAAAAAAATCATCGGTGTGCTCGTGGACTTGTTTGCTGCTTTCCTTCAGGTTCTTACAAAGTTTACGGCACTCAGACGCCCATGTTGTGCATACTGACAAAATAGAAACTGTGGTTTCTACGTTGGCCATAAGTGAGAGAACGGAGGTAGAATAAGCAGTAAATCAGCTATTTTTGCCCCGATGTAGGTACAGCATTCATATCAACCTGTGAGTGGAGGGAAAGCAGTGCTGAAGCTCTGAGTTTTATTGGGAGCTCCTCTCTTATTCACATGTGGTCACTACAACGGAAACGCAACATATTTTTGATTCGTCTCATTAATTTATTTTATTTTTTTAAATTAATTTTACACACCAGATGCTCTTTCTGACACAACACCTCTGATCTGATTCTCTATTCAGTGATGTTTCTTATGAAAGGCAAATGTGTTGATACACCGTAGAGCTGTGAAGCATCCAAGTCTTCCAACTCAAACATGGGGCTCTACCTGCCGTGGCGCTTCTGAATAAGGGAGCAGCCAAAACAAGCTTGTGCTGCTGAGGAGTTCGATTGATAAAACTTTTTGGGTGGGAGCCTAAAAAAGTGAGTTTTATTTTTCTGACCTTCTAAAAAGTGGAGGTTCTTGGTTAAGCAGTGATGTGTGTGGAAGAGTTAAAAAGCTGCACGGATTAAAACCAACGTTTTTTTCAACTCGTTGATGCAGTCATGGAAAAACTGGACCCAGAAGGGAAACGGTTCTAGCCAAGGGCTCTGCAGTAACTCACATCTATTTAAGCAAAGAGTGTATGCATGCATGCATGAGTGCATGTGTGCATGCGTAAAATTATGAAGAAATGTTCACACTAGCCACAACAGTGAGCTGTGTACTTCGACAGCTTGATAAGAATCTAGTCTCTTGTAATAAACTGATTCCTTTTTAAATAAGTCTCCAGTATCGCTACTTTCACTTTGTTAGATTCGGTCACTAAAGTACCTTTCTGACCTGTGGGAGGCAGTAGCATCTGTATTTCTGGTACTTTGTTTAGACAGCAGCACAGGAAGTCAGGCTTTTTATCCTGTTTTCCTCTATAACTGCTGTTTGTGGAGGGTAATTAGATCTTCGATTCACGTGTTTCTTTCAGTTTTGTTTCCACGACAGACTTCGTTTTGGTTTTTGTTCTGGACAGTAATAAAAACATCGTGAATTTGAAACTTGAGATCATAGTGTTACAAAAGGCAGTCCAGTCTGTGGGAAAGGCATTAGTCATTAGTCTCCTGAGTGGACACTAGTGGCTCCTCTGAGGCTGAAGGTAAAACAGAGAATTAGTGTGCAGGAATTTTGCTGCAAGACGTGGTTTGGATGCCAGAATAACAGATTTGAGATAAAGGTTTGGAAAGTTGTGGGGGCAGACGCAGGGTTGAGCTCCTTTGCCAGTGTCTGAGTGCTGTGTCATGCCCTTCCACAAACCTTGGAGCTTCTTTGGTAATGATGTTGATTTCTGTGGAAGTTAATATTGAAACAAACCACAGACATCCGGCAGCAAGCAGCTCCCAAAGTCAAGCTTGCACACAGAAGTCACATGTAGCTCTCAGTTAAAGCATTTTTGTTTTGTTTTGTTTTTTTATTAACTGCTCTTTAACATGTTCGCAGGGAGAGCGAGAAGACCAAGCTGCTGATCTCCCAGCAGACACAGAAGGTTGTGGAGAAGGAGGCAGAGACGGAGAGGATTAAAGCGGTGATAGGTGAGAAACTGAAGCGAGACTGTCGTGTTGAGAGCGCTTTGTTCGGAGTTAGTTGCACTCAACGTGCTAACATGCTTGGATGTTTTGGGGTTTTGTTTTGTTTTTTGTAGAGGCTGAGAAAGTGGCTCAAGTTGCAGAAATCAAGTTTGGACAGAAAGTCATGGAGAAGGAAACGGAAAAAAGAATCTCTGAGATTGAAGGTTTGTATCCAGCAGTGAAGGAAGAAGAAAGAGGAGCGATTGTGGTGCTTTGCATTCAGCGAGGAGAAACGATTCATTCATCACCAGCATGAGTCAGAACCATTGATACAATGTAGGAGGGAGACATGCTTTTACTGTGTTATTGCCAAATTCTGACCCTGCTATTCAAATGCGGTGGCAGAAATGGAGCCTCATCAGACCAGGCAACATTTTTCTAATCGTCTAGCCTCAGCTTTCTGTTCTTAGCTGATAGGAGTGACACCCAGTGTGGTCTTCTGTTTCTGTAGCCCAGATGCAGATATCTTGGCTGGACACGCTCTGTGTTTTGAAATACTCCTCTGCATACCCTGGATATTGGGTATAAGTTGTTATTTGATATACTGTTGCCTTCATATCAACTCAAATCAGTCTTGCTATTCTCTTGATGGCATTTTCACCCAGATAACTGAGGCTTACTGGATATTTTCAAACCATTTTCTGTAAACACAAGAGATGCTTGTGTGGGGAAAATCCCAGCAGTTTCTCAAATACTCAGAGCACATGCAGTCACTTATATCATCATTCTGATCCTCGCTTTGAACCGCAGGTTGACTCGATTACATGCAAATACACAGATTTTCTGCTGACTGCTCATTAGTTTAAATGTCTAGTTGAACAGGTGTACCTAACAAAGTGGCCAGTGAATGTCTGACGTCAGTGTTTCATACAAATGCACTTTTATTAAAACAGAATGATTTCATAAGAATGACTTGATTTAATTTACTGGGCTCATTTTTAAAGTATTCTGTTTAAATTTTAAAGGGATCCTATTTCTTTGATCTCTAAAATGAATGTATCCATCGAGTGAACTGCATTGTGAGTACGGTACAGGTACAGTTTTATAAATCTGATAATGGAAAGTGTAAAACTCAGCAGTAAGTACTGCCACATGTTTGCTCTTTTCCAAGGGCATTTGTTTTGACTGCTGCATTTGGGAGTTAGCGGTTGGGTCAAATACATATTTGCAGAAAATCCTCCAGCTTCCCGCTCTCTGACGCCTACGGTAGAGTTTTTGTTAAACTGCCATGCCGCTAATGATTCATATGAGTTTGTGTTTGTGGTTCATAGACGGTGCTTTCTTGGCCCGGCAGAAAGCCAAGGCTGATGCAGAGTTCTACACGGCTCAGCGAGCGGCTGAGGCCAATAAGGTAAAGACACAAACACATATTGTGGTTGACAAATGTGGGCTGCAAAATTACCTTCCTTCACTGGAATCCTGTCGCTCCCTCTCACAGCTCAAGCTAACACCAGAGTACCTGCAGCTGATGAAATACAAGGCCATCGCAGCCAACAGCAAAATCTACTTTGGGAGCGACATACCACAGATGTTTGTGGACTCTGGCTCAGCAGGGAGCTCCATCAAGGCCTCGGCAGCCATGGACATTGTTGCCGAGCACATCATGGACCTGGATTAGGCAGGAAAGTAGTGGCACCTGCTGGAATGTTCAAAGGCAGAGCACTATCAGCTGAAGGAGATCTGCCTACTGGGGGTCTGTACTTCTCAACACATCTGAATTACTGCTAGGAATCCCTGTTCTCCAGCCTCAGAGCAGACAACATGAGCATTCGCTCTGTCCTGATGGCCACTGAAGTCCTCTAAACACAGTGTGATTAAAATCCGTTATTGTCATTTAGCAAAATAAGAATTTAAAAACATGTCCTTGCTACTGCTGCTGCTCAGTTTTTGATTTTTTTATGGTCTGTGCATCAAGCCTACGTAGCCAAAGCATCAAGGATCCCAAATCCATCAATACTTTGTTTGTACCATCCATTCCACTAAAGTAATGGCTGTATTCCTCAAGCATGCCCACAGCCAACAATGTCAAAGGTTGTTCTTTTTAAAGGGTACCTTTAAACACTGCCCGTCTCTATGGGGAAGTCAGCTGATTGGTCTCATTCATGTCAGGGTAGATAAACATGCTTTAATTAGTTTTTGATACGGTCATTATTTAAAAAGCAAAATAACCATCACAAAGCAGGTTGAGTGTTTGGGTGAATGTTCTGCAGAAACCATGCTGTTACTCAGTTACGTGTTTCACATTTCCACACAGACTGTAATCAAGAGTGTTTTTTCTCTGCTCTCTGCCTGAAAGACGGACCAAATGTGTCTCTGAGGATGAATGTACTGAGGTAGCTGTTCACTGTCACATTTGACAACATCACTGGATCGCTGCAGTTTGTTTTTTCAACTTGTTTTGAACGCTGGATTTGTGCACCTGTGTGAAGTTGTTATATATTTTCTGTATACGTGTTTCTCACATTGAATAACTGATTAAGAGACTATTTGTTTCTGGAGTTTTCTTCTTCTTTTTCCACCCCCACTGTGAAAGAAATATGACATAACCAAAGTATTCATGTGTGACATCAGCTTCTCACAAAACTATTAAGCAAAATTTTTATGCAACCAATTTCGTGGGCGTCCTGTAAGACTCTTCATAAGACAAGAATTAATAATTGCATTTTAGTCTTTGGTGGCGTGACGCAGCTGTGGAGGAGGAACACTCTAGGATGTAGTAATGATGACGAGTTTTTAACCATCCATAAACTCAGTCTGTAGTTTTCCGTTACTCACTTCAGTGATCTTATAAACGTCATACGATCCAGTGATTCTGAAAACAATCTGTTGGGAAATCTTCATGAGTCCACGTTGAGTCATCTCTGAGGTTTTACAGCCAGGACGGTTTGCAGAATGCACGACTGAGCGCTGATAACTATGTGCTTAAATTTCCAAAGAACCAATTGGTGTGAAGGACCGACTGGTTTAGGGGAATTGGCGTGCTTGGTATAAGCAGCGTCACTGTGAGCAAATATTTCTTTAGGCCAGGAGCCAAATGGCATTTTTACAAAAAGTTATTATTATTTTAAGATTTTCCGTAATCTGATTCGTCTGTCATTTTTTAATTTCTTGTAGCTATATCTTCACATCATGTGTTAGTGGACACACTTTTAAAGAAAGTGGACCACTTTGCTGTCAGTGATGTTTTTCAAAGGGACTGGCACCCACCCACGCAAATGTTTTTGTACTGACTTCAGCTGTGAATGTACAATCAAGGCATTGTCTTCTGATAATAAAGTACTGTGTTTTCTTCTTTGCAGTTTAGTGTATAAGATTTATATATTTATATATTAAAACTGGTTTTAGATTTGGCCCCAGGGCTGAAATTTGGGTGACGGTTTCTTTTAAGAAGTTTGAGTTTTCACTATAAAGTTTCCTCTAATCTCTTAAAATGTGATTTGTTTGTTGTTGTTTTTGTGTTTGTTTGTTTGTTTGTTTTTCACTGTTTTTAACCTACTACTCCATGACTTTTTAATTTTTTGGGAAAAAAACATTTCTCCTTATTTTGGGGGAGCTTTAGGGCCCCTAATAATATATCAATCATAACATTTGACACAATTTGACAAAATACATCAAACATTTGACCCTAACCCCATGATCGTGCGCAAACACACACACACATGTTGTGTTTCCATCCCTTTTGGGGACATTACATTAACTTACATTCATTTCCTGGAGACTTATCCTGGCCCTTCCCATCACAACTGGAATATTTCTAACATTTTGAGTTATTTTCAGCACTGCTCAGTGTCAGTCATTGTTAATCTTCAAAAGTGACTAGGTTACTTTTAAAAATATAACACTGTCAAAAGTGTTCATTTAACACTCAACAGTGTTGTATTTAACACTCAGAGGAGTGGACCCATATAGACACTCTCTAGTGTTAATTTAACACTGGAGATTTTGCTGTGTTACAATTTGCGAGACCGCACAATGTGAGTGTGTAAACAAATTTGTGCCCCAACAACAATAAGTAATACACGACCACAGACACAGTTACTTTACCAACTGACCCCTGAGCTCCTAAGTGTCCCTCAAACCTGATTCAGGGATCCACTACTTCACTGTCACTCCCTGAAAGCTCACTGCCCTCACTTTCTGAGGACAGAAAGTGCAGTTTCCTTCCATAAAAGGTTTTTACATTCATGTCCTGTAATTATGAGTAGATTGTAAAGTAAAAAACATTGACTATGATTATATAAATACACCCAAACACATCTCTACACACATATGCAGATGCATTATATTGCCTGAAAAAAAATAGGCTAACTGCACAGTGTTGCCTTGAGGCAACGAATGAAAATTAACAGTTTTGCTGTATAAATAAATTTTAAAAAGTAGAACAAACATTCAAATATGCTTCTTAACATATTCATGCACATACAAGTATTTTTATATACATTTATTTCACTATAAACATGTAAAATTGTGATCTTTATCTTGCCTCCTAATGGAGATGTCGCTCGTAATGCAGCTTGCAGAAAGTCACACCACCTTCAACTCATCATTTTATTGGAAAGAGATGTGCCCGGTAGCATTATTTGAAGAAAAAAAAAGGTTGTTTTGTTTTGTTTTTTGAAGGGCCAGTGTAAGGCATGAACATGTGGTTTGTTGCCTCAGGGCAACGCTATGCAGCGGAGGGTTAAAGAGTCTTCTAGAATAAAAATCAAGTTTTGTGTAAGTTCCAGGGAAGGAGAAAGGAGTGACATTTAGTTGCTCGATGAGGCGGGGGTGAATTACATGGGAACCACACTAATGAGGCTTTAAAATGCAGGCTCTTTTTCCCTTTTATTTTCCTTCTCTTTTTATTTTCTTTCCCCAAAAGAATCAAAGCTTAGAAACAAGTCACAATGGCTTTTATATACACAGATTTGTATTTTGAATTGAATTCCAAAGGACTGTTTGAGGAACACTTGCTTTGGAGAGGACCGCTGTTATGTCACAAAGTGTGAATGTGAAGAAGCCTCTGTGTTGTAGATTTGCTGAAGAAATGTTTAAGTAAAGCTCCATCACTACTTTATACGTGGGAGAGCATACAACGCCAGCGAGCAGAGAAGCGGAGGGAGCTGTTCTGCTGCTGGAATAACAACGAGGCCAGATCACGCTACGGTGGGGAATCAGTGGCAGCGGGACAGCGCCCTACCTCCCACGGCGAGACGGGCTGGTGCCGATTGGCGTGCTACAGGAAAGCGGCGGGCAGAATTAAGAGCTCTGCCCATCCGGGCACGCCGAAGCAGAGACACTGATAGGACGGCGAGGACGCCGCCGGGTTTCCCCTTCTGCTCTGATTGGCTGGATTTTTAACTTTTAGTGACTTTTACGCCGTGGCGGACGCCACTGGACTTTTAATGTTTGTGTTTTATTGATTTTTATTGTGTGTTTTCCCTGGCCAGGGTTGTTTTAATTCCTTTTACATTTTTAACTGTTTTTGTATAATAAATTATATTTTAGTGAGGTAATTTTTAATTCAGTCTATTCCCTTGGCTGCTCCACAGCTCTATCCGTTTTTTGTGAGGGTTTCCCTCCTTTAATAATGTCAATAATATTCACTATACACCAAATTGTTCCTCTTGACTCTATCGTGGCCATTTTTGGCCAATTGAAACCCATTATAACCACCTTTTTTGATTCCTTGTTATTGACAGTACTATAACATGCGGTTTAGGTAAAATTGCTTTCATTCTAAACTCAACACATGAAAATTGTAGTTTTTAATGTTTGGGTTTTTTTACCAAATTACATCATTTACCCATTTTTGGCCAAGCAAGCAATTTCATGTAATATTCCGAGTTTCTAGTAGCGGTATTTGATGGCTTACCACACTCCAATGGACCAAAATAATGAAACAATTTTGACGTAGACTGGAATAAATAATGACGCATCAAACATTACATAGGCTGCAGTGAATTTCTGTGGATGCGGGCTATTGAGCTTTGAGGTTCCCAGTCAAACTTAGCTTTGAAGCACATGTTAAAAGCACTTTTACTCTTGTATTTTTCATAAAAAGATGCCATACCCAAAATAACTCTAAAAAACCAAAAACCAAAAAAGAAACCTAATTACAGGACACTTTGTAGAGTTCAAAGCTGCAGCTGCAGCACAAACAACGACAAACACTGTTTGTAAACGTGTCCTGGAGTTTCTGCAGGTGCAGACAGAGCTACTGCTGTAAGTAAGCCTAACAGCTTCCAGATCATTTATTCTGGCAATATGGCAAGAAGGTCATCACTGCTTCAAGCACTGTCTATATGATCTGGTCAGAGAGCAAGGACAGCAAGCAGTGCTCTGCCCTTGAAGAAGAGACATCTGCCCAAGATGAAGAAACTTCCTCTCCAGAAGATGAGGGGACAATCTCCAAAGAGGCTGACTGCATCACCACTGAAGATGAGTACTAGCCAGTGTGTGAATCCTCTTCTTTGGGGGAGGATTGGGGTTTGGGGGCATGGAGGTGGAGGCCGAGCAGCTGATGGAAAAGAACATAGGAGCATTTTCTGAGACCGAGGAGCCGGTGACTGAGTGGATCCCTCATGAAAGGAAAACCATGTGGGTCCCACTGAAGAGAGACTGCTCTACAATCCAGTACCCACTGGTATCAAACCAGATGTCACCCTGTATGCAGTTCCCTGCACTAGCAGCCTGAGATATACTTTTGACTTTTTTATAACAAAGGAGATCTTTTAGCTGCTGTGCACCCTTACAAACCTGCACGGGAGGCAAAGGTGTGAGGATTGGAGGATTATAGATGAAGTGGAGATGTGAGCCTGAACCAGAATGAAGCAATATGTAGCATGTTGGATGACAACACTGGAAGTTCTCAGGAAGTAAAAAAGGGAAAGGGGTTCAGACATTCAATAATTTCCCCCAGGGATCAATAAAGTATTCTGATTCAGACTCCAACTGACGGAGGAGCTCCGAGGACAAACTCTTGGTCACTCCTCAAATGAAAACTGGCACAGGGGAAACAGGAAACAATAAACAGGGGGTGGCCATTTTTGGCCACGAACAAGCTGAGAGGGATTTTTTTGTTTTTCTGTTACTGCAAAAAAAACCAAAGATGCATAAAACTCATTGATACTTTTAATTATTGCTATGCATCTAACCTCCATCATGGTTAGAAAATAAATCAGTTTGCATGTATTATTTAGAAAAAAAAATGGGGATTTTATGCTTTTATCCCTATGTAAATCATTAAAATTATGTGATCTAACTGGTATTTAAAGGGTTAAAATTCTGAATTTGAATGAAATTTTGATTTTCATGAACAGCACAATCTAAAAAATCAAGTAAAAAAAGGTGGAAATTTTTCTTAATATATGAATTTTATAGCATTTTGTAAACGTAAACAAGGGGTGGCCATTTTTGGCCACGAACAAGCTGAGAGGGAGTTTTTATGTTTTTGCTCTCTCTGCACAAAAATAACAATCCATTATAATCAATGTTGATGAAAATCAATTACATGCCCCAGACTCTACTATTAATAATACAAGAAATTTCAGTAGCAATGCAATTATATAAAATTGCGAGATTTGAGGTTATCTTCCAGCTGGTGCAATGGACAAACAAACTGGTGTTTAAAGGGTTAAAATTTAAAAAGTAATAATTATTTTATATTTATTAACTCATTCACTGCCAGCCATTGGCAGTGAATGAGTTAAACCCATTGACTCATGCACTGCCATTGACGGCTATAGACGTCAATGGCAGTGAATGAGTTAAATAATTATAAATAATTATTATAATTATAATGTCAGGCAGAGAGGCGTGCAGTCTTACACGCCTCTCTGCAGCTTCTCTCCTCCTGCTACCCCCCCCCCCCCCCCCCCAAAAACCCATCTCCATAGAGACTGTGTCAGCTTCCAAAAAGACAAAAAACAAACTAAAAACCAGCAACAAACAACTTAAACATAAACAATCACAAAGAAAGAACAATACAGTATCCACATCTGAACCAAAGAGTAAAACAGTGAAATGTGGATTATTAAATATTAGGTCTCTCTCCTCCAAGTCTCTGTTAGTACATGACTTAATAATTGATCAACAAATCGATTTACTCTGCCTTACAGAAACCTGGTTGCAGCAGGATGATTATGTTAGTTTAAATGAATCAACACCCCCGAGTCATTCTAACTACCAGAAATCTCGAAGCACAGGCCGAGGGGGCGGTGTGGCAGCAATTTTTCACACCAGCCTATTAATTAATGAAAGACCTAGACAGACTTTTAATTCATTTGAAAGCCTGATGCTTAACATCGTCCACCCCAGCTGTAAAACTCAGAAACCAGTCTTACCGTACTTGTTATCATCTATCGTCCACCTGGGCCTTACACAGAGTTTCTGTCTGATTTCTCAGACTTTATATCTAATTTAGTTCTGAGCTCAGATAAAATAATTATTGTGGGTGATTTTAACATCCATGTAGATGCTAAAAATGACAGCCTCAACATGGCATTTAATCTGTTATTAGACTCTATTGGCTTCTCTCAAAATGTAAAAGAACCCACCCACCACTTTAATCACACTCTAGATCTTGTTTTAATATATGGCATAGAATCTGAACATTTAACAGTGTTTCCTGAAAACCCTCTCCTGTCTGATCATTTCCTGATAACATTTACATTTACAATAATTGATTACACAGCAGTGGAGAGTAGACTTTATCAAAGTAGATGTCTTTCTGAAAGCGCTGTAACTAAGTTTAAGAATATAATCCACCCACTGTTATCATCTTCAATGCCCTGTACCAACACAGAGCAGAGCAGCTATCTGAATGCTACCCCAACAGAGGTCGATCATCTTGTTAATAATTTTACCTCCTCACTACGTACGACTCTGGATACTGTAGCTCCTGTGAAAACTAAGGCCTCAAATCAGAAGTACCTGACTCCGTGGTATAATTCTCAAACACGTACCCTAAAGCAGATGACTCGTAATCTGGAGAGGAAATGGCGTGTCACAAATTTAGAAGATCATCATTTAGCCTGGAGAAATAGTTTGCTGCTGTATAAGAAAGCCCTCTGCAAAGCCAGAACATCTTACTATTCATCACTGATTGAAGAAAATAAGAACAACCCCAGGTTTCTCTTCAGCACTGTAGCCAGGCTGACAAACAGTCAGAGCTCTTTTGAGCCAACAATCCCTTTAACGTTAACTAGTAATGACTTCATGAACTTCTTCACAAATAAAATTTTTATCATTAGAGAAAAAATTACCAATAATCATCCCACAGATGTAATATTATCTACAGCTACTTTTAGTACCATTGATGTTAAGTTAGACTCTTTTTCTCCAATTGATCTTTCTGTGTTAACTTCAATAATTACTTCCTCCAAACCATCAACGTGTCTTTTAGACCCCATTCCTACAAAACTGCTCAAAGAAGTCCTGCCATTAATTAATTCTTCGATCTTAAATATGATCAACCTATCTCTAATGATCGGCTATGTACCACAGGCCTTCAAGCTGGCTGTAGTTAAACCTTTACTCAAAAAGCCATCTCTAGACCCAGCAGTCTTAGCTAATTACAGGCCAATCTCCAACCTTCCTTTCATATCAAAAATCCTTGAAAGAGTAGTTGTCAAACAGCTAACAGATCATCTGCAGAGGAATGGCTTATTTGAAGAGTTTCAGTCAGGTTTCAGAGCTCATCACAGCACAGAAACAGCTTTAGTGAAGGTTACAAATGATCTTCTTATGGCCTCTGACAGTGGACTCATCTCTGTGCTTGTCCTGCTAGACCTTAGTGCAGCATTCGATACTGTTGACCATAATATTCTAATAGAGCGATTAGAACATGCTGTAGGTATTACAGGTACTGTGCTGCAGTGGTTTGTATCATATCTATCTAATAGACTCCAGTTTGTTCATGTAAATGGAGAGTCCTCTTCACACACTGAGGTTAATTATGGAGTTCCACAGGGTTCAGTGCTAGGACCAATTCTGTTTACATTATACATGCTTCCCCTAGGCAGCATCATTAGAAGACATAGCATACATTTTCACTGCTATGCAGATGACACCCAGCTCTATCTATCCATGAAGCCAGATAACACACACCAATTAGTTAAAGTGCAGGAATGTCTTAAAGACATAAAGACCTGGATGGCCGCTAACTTTCTGCTTCTTAATTCAGATAAAACTGAGGTTATTGTACTCGGCCCTGAAAAGCCTAGAAATATGGTATCTAACCAGATTCTTACTCTGGATGGCATTACCTTGGCCTCCAGTAACACTGTGAGGAACTTTGGAGTCATTTTTGACCAGGACATGTCCTTCAATGCACATATTAAACAAATATGTAAGACTGCTTTCCTCCATTTGCGCAACATCTCTAAAATTAGAAATATCCTGGCTCAGAGTGACGCTGAAAAACTAGTTCATGCATTTATTACTTCCAGGCTGGACTACTGTAATTCATTATTATCAGGATGTCCAAAAAACTCACTGAAAAGCCTTCAACTAATCCAAAATGCTGCAGCAAGAGTCCTGACAGGGACTAGAAAGAGAGAGCATATTTCTCCTGTTTTGGCTTCCCTTCATTGGCTTCCTGTTAAATCCAGAATTGAATTCAAAATCCTGCTCCTCACATAGAAGGTCTTAAATAATCAGGCCCCATCTTATCTTAATGACCTTGTAGTACCATATCACCCTATTAGAGCACTTCGCTCTCGCTCTGCAGGCCTACTTGTTGTTCCTAGAGTAATTAAAAGTAGAATGGGAGGCAGAGCCTTCAGTTTTCAGGCCCCTCTTCTGTGGAACCAGCTTCCAGTTTGGATTCGGGAGACAGACACTATCTCTACTTTCAAGATTAGGCTTAAAACTTTCCTTTTTGCTAAAGCATATAGTTAGGGCTGGACCAGGTGACCCTGAATCCTCCCTTAGTTATGCTGCAATAGACGTAGGCTGCCGGGGATTCCCATGATGCATTGAGTTTTTCCTTTCCAGTCACCTTTCTCACTCACTATGTGTTAACAGACCTCTCTGCATTGAATCATATCTGTTATTAACCTCTGTCTCTCTTCCACAGCATGTCTTTTATCCTGTCTTCCTTCTCTCACCCCAACCGGTCGCAGCAGATGGCCCCGCCCCTCCCTGAGCCTGGTTCTGCCGGAGGTTTCTTCCTGTTAAAAGGGAGTTTTTCCTTCCCACTGTCGCCAAAGTGCTTGCTCATAGGGGGTCATATGATTGTTGGGTTTTTCTCTGTATCTATGAAGCGCCTTGAGGCGACTTTTGTTGTGATTTGGCGCTATATAAATAAAATTGAATTGAATTGAATTGAATTGAATTGAATTGAATTGAATTTAAAAAAGAAATGAAGTTACTTAAAAGCTTTATGCAGAAAAAATGGCAAAAAACAAAACAAAACATAAAAATAATAAAAATTACAGACCTAATCTGTTGGTGGCCACTTTTGGCCACGAACAAGCTGAAAGGGTAGTGATTTTGAACAAGCCCAGAATAACACATATGTTAAATCAAAATCACATTCCACCGTTACATAAAGCACCTGAAGTCTAAATATGCGTAACGAGAACACGCTCTTGAGAAGGTATGAAAAAAGGAAAAACAAGAAAATAAATCGTTTTTATTCCTGTCGGTGCACATTTATAGACCCTGAGAGCCATGTGCGCACAGTGAAGCCACCAGCAGCCACCGCAGCGGGCGTCATCGGAGGAGTGGATGGCTGGGAAAAAAAGAAAAAGTGACAGTCCTGTCTCAGAATTCCCCTTTAATCCCAGCACTGAAATCTGAGGATTTACTTCACCTTTTCACAAGAAACGAAGCTCCACCCACAGCATCGTGTCTCTCCCTGTGGAGCAGCTCTAAGTTACTTCTCCGGGAAGAAAAACATTTAAAGGAGGATACAGATCCTTTTAGAGCATCTGGTCAAAACGGCCGCACGCATGAGAGGATGTAGAGGACGAGACTATGGTTAGAAGGTCGTGATGGTCGTACCCTGCACTGAGTATGGAGAGGCACAGGCGCCTGTCCTCCTGGGGCTGTGGGAGTATGTGAAGAGCGGACAGGAGGACGTGCTCCGCTCACCGTTCCTGCCCGCGTCTTTTGCGTTCCTGGCGCACGTGCTGCTCTGCGTACCTTTCCTCGCGCTGGATGCGCTGGGGAGCGTCTGTCAGCGGGTTCGGTCATGGAGGATGACCGCGGGCTCGGGTCCGCCGCCGTCTCTGAGCCGATGGTTAGAGTGTTTCTGCAGGGTTTTGTATAAATACGTGACCGTGGTCCTGCCCGTCACTGCGCTCTTCAACACCCTAATAAACCTCAAGTTACCTGATGTGGCCCCCAGCTGCTGGCAGCTCTGCGTGGAGGTGGTGGCATGCCTGCTGCTTTTTGACATGCTCTTCTTCATGTGGCACTACGTCATGCACAGGTGAGCAGCACGCGCATTTGTTGGGCTTCCTTCCTCCCCCAACATGAACCCGGGTTTAAAAGAAGACATTCGGTCCAGCGGGCTGCTTGTGAGGTCCTGAGGGTTTGTCTGCACCAGTCTGCTGCTGCTTAACGCTTTAATTATTTTTGAAATGTGCTTTACACAGAAATGATAACATTTGGCATCCCTTCACAAAACACACACACCTATTGTAACCTGACAGACACATGTTTTTTTTTATTAGACAAGAATCAAATAAAACATAACAGCTCCGTCCCGAGGGAAGAAGCTGAAAATTCACCCTATAGAGGACGGGAACCATTTTTAATAATTGATAAAGCCATCCTTACCTGTTTAGAGTACAGGGAGGCTAAACATGGCTGTGACTCACCTATCAGACGACTGGACCATCTCACTATCTGATTCAGTGAGTTTTCCTCTGTAACAGAGGTCTGACCGAACCATGGCACCAAACAAAAGATAAAACGGACTCAATACAAGAACGATAAAACAAAGTTCAAATTGTTCAATGTGGAAACGAGCAAGTTTCCTGAGGCAGTAAAGGTGCTGGTGACCCTTTTTGCAGACCGATTTGCAATTTTAATCACAATTCAGTTTTACGTTTATTACGGTCCTGAGATATTTATATGATTGCACTTGCTCTATTTTCTGACCTTTTAAACAGCAGACCAGAGAGAAAACAAGAGAGTCCGCTGCTGATACTTGTTACGCATGTACATTTTAAGGACTGATTTCGGTTTTTTTGTCCTACAAAGGATTTTCTTGCGTTAGAAAGAATGTAAACCACTTCGCCAGAAGTGTCAAGCATGAACTCCAGCTTCCCAGTAACAGTATCTTTATTCACATCATTCCAATATAAAATCAGTGTTGGGTTCCTGATCTTTGCCCTTGATAAATCACTTGTGCGGCTAATAGCTGTAACACTGGCTCTAACAGTGCCAGTTAAAGTACCAGTAGCACTCGTTTTCTGTTTTTGTCTGTAGATATTATATAATTCTGACTTCTGAGAACTTTCCAGCAGAGGCGGAGCCAGACATTTGAAACACCAGGGGCTTAGCCCTAAAGGGTAGTATGCATGTGGGATTTTTTTTTTTTTTTTTGGGGGGGGGGGGGGGGGGGGGTAGAAATGACTGAAAGATTAATAGGCTCTGTTTTGAGTTTTGTTCAAAAAGAAATGACTTCATATAGGGAAAAATATATATCACATGTGCAGGACACCTTAAACTAGTTTTTTAATTAAGCAGCAAAGCAGAACAAAATCAGGGCTGCATCAAGACACGAGGACTAAACCCCAATTCAACCAGACCCAAAACTGATCCGGAATTAAAACAGGACTACAACAGTTCAAAATCAGGACTACTGAGCACTTAACTAAGACAGAACCAGAATCAGAACTAGATGATAGTAGCACTAAAAATCTTCATAGACCCGCACTACACTTATTTTTTAATTCTACCAAAGTACACTATTTAGATTCAGAAAAGTTTATATAATTATTTAGCCTTGTTGTGCAAACAAGCCTGCATAACTTAATAAATGTAGAATTTGAAAAATAGCAAACCTAAAAAGAAACACTAGGTACGAGATACATGAGGACCTATGATACGCTGATACTTTTTGTAAACAACCATTTGACTAACACGTGTGTCTCACCTGCTCTTGTTCATCTCTGTTCTGTCCTCATTCTCTCTCTCCCTCTCTGTTCCTCTCTCTCCCTCTTTGTGCTGACAATCATCAAATATACAGTTGAAACCAGATATTTACACACTCTTCAGATCAAAACACAAACACTTTTTTAATTGTAACCTCAAATCAGACTAAATGTTTATTTTTTTAGATTGATAAATATAAAAAACATATTTGTTAACTTTAAGAGTAAAGAGAGAAACTATCTGTATTTCTTAATTGTAAATGGCACCAAATTGTATTCAAACTTGAGCCACACTTATGGAGCTCCACAGTTCTCTTCCTGGTGTTTTGGTTGACATCTCTTAATTTTCCCATTTCAAAGAAACAGGCTCTGTGTTTTGCCTTATATGCATCCACAGCTGTGCCACCAATTTACTCACATGGACTCTACGAACCTATCAGAAGCTTCTTCAGCTCAGAATGGAATCGTCTGGAGTTTTCTTGTTAATTAACAATAAACTTAGTGTATATGTACTCTTAAATTTGATGAAAGTGATAAAAAAATAGACAGCTCTGTCTCTCTTTATTCTGACATTTAACTAATCCAAAAGATATTTCAATATTTATTTATCCAAAAACAAAACAAGTTTACTCTAAATTGATGTTCTTGTATTTTCCATAAAGTGTATGTAAATATCTGGTTTCAACTGTGGATATACTGCTGTGTATTGAAGTTCCTCTTGTTTTGCATAGAAATATACTGAACAACATACAAAGCATAATATATAAAATACTACCAGAGTTTTTTCTTTGAAAGAAGCTCCTTATGTCCATTCTTGTATATCAGTACATTACTGAAACCGATTTATTTAGCCGTGGAGGGTAACAACTGAAAATATGAAATAAACACACGTGTAAGCTAAAGAAACAGCATTGTTGTTGTTCGGCTTTTCATTTCGCCATTTGTTGATTCACTTGAAGAGCAAGTAACGTAATATGGGTCAAGTGATCAGTTTAACATCAATCTTTCGTGATACACCGTCATATTTACATTATTTGTACAGGATGAATGATTTGCTTTGGTACCTGGTCAAACTTCAGTTCTCCTCTGTCTGCCTGGCTCTGTTTCTCCAACAGCGCACTCGCAGGCAGCAGCTCCCCCGCTTAGTGCCTGAGCTCGGATCATACTAATATTAGGGGGGATTTACGCACAGTCGTAAATTCACATAGTGCACAGTGTGCACTATGTGTGCACTATGTGCTTTGAATATTGTGCGTATTTTTTTGCTTTATACAGTTGTCAGCCAGGCATCTAACTATGAAAAAATTACACTCCAAAAGACCCCGGGCTTCTGACAAAACAACCCGGGCTTAAGCCCAGCATGCCACCCCCCCACCCCCCCGCTCCGCCACTGCTTTCCAGTAATTTTCCATTACAGCACCACTGTAACCATAATCGGTGTGTGGGTTTTCATCCTTAGAGTTTCCTGGCTGTACCGCAACATCCACCAGATGCACCACCAGCACCACACTCCCTTCGCTCTGGCAGCTCAGGACTGCAGCTCGGCCGAGCTGTTGTCTCTACTGTTGCTGTCTCTGAGCAGCGCCTGGATGGTGGGATGTCACCCTCTCAGCGAGGCCCTCTTCCACCTCATCAACACCTGGCTTGCCGTGGAGGACCACTGCGGCTACGACCTGCCCTGGGCTCTGCACAGACTGCTGCCCTGTCTGGGAGGAGCCCCCCACCACCACGCACACCACAGTTTGCAAATCATAAATTACGCCCCTCTCTTCACGCACTGGGACCACCTCTTTGGGACGTATCGCGCATCGGTGCTGAATTCACGTCCACAGTGACAAGCCTGTTGCATTTTTTTTTTCTCAGATTCAATGAAGGATGTTATCTTTTGGCTGATGTTAACGTGTAATCTCACTATTCGCTCATTTATTACTACACATGTCGCAATCAATAATACAATACAATCACAACTGATACTTTATGTATGTAACCACTGTATCGTAGGCTGTAAGTGAAGACCCCCAGCATTTTCACCTTTGTCGCCAGAGCTTTCAGGGACTGTCAGAGACTGGAGCTGATTGTGAAACTAAGCACCACCGGATGCTGACTGCTCCAGCCGGTGTACCCTGATTCATCCTTCTTTATGACTCAATCACATACAAAATGAGCTGGGTCAGTAAAGTCATCAAGAAAGCATTTGCTCTGGTTACAGAGCAATGGAGCCAAAGACTGTTTACAGACACTGTGCCATGCAACTACAAGTCTTTATGCAACAAGAGGAGCCTGCCCCCTGCTGGCTTGTTTCAGAACTTATAAACTGAGCTATGGACAGGAAATCAGATCACCTTTACCTTGGGGAAAAAACAATGAGCCATTGTAGTTATGCTGAAGCGAGACATGTTTCATGCAACTGAAAATGCACCCCACCCCCACCCCCACATATTCTCATAAACTCAGAGTGACTTTGTTACTTTGGAGGAGTGAATCCGAAACAAAGACCTGTTTATACAACCCAGTACAGTGAATCTCATTTTACAGTTCATCAGTTTAATACTTTAAGCTCGGGCTTTTTAATGTGGCCAGTATATTGTTATTGTACAGCGGATAACAATCACGGCGAGGAGATCTGGACACATTTCAGATCCCCCACATCCAAAACAGAAAACTTAATTAAAAACTAAACTGAGACAAGTAAACCAGTCCAGGCAGAGCAAATTCAAGTGCAAGCTTTGTTTTTTGAACTCTAAATGCATTTAGACTGAAAATCTTTAGACAGATCAGCTATTTTGTGAGGAAAAGGTATATATTTTAAGTAGGCTTAGTTAGACACCTATATATTTTATTTTTCCTGTTACATTCAGGGCCTGTTTATGAGTGATTGTAAAGTTGTGTTGGAAATCTGCCCGACTGCTGTAGTGAATGAAAGCAGGACACAGACCGGGTTTTTTTGCCTCAGGCTCATGTTTCCACCGTGCTGCTGCGGTTAGTCATTTGTATAGCACATTTTGAGCCTTTCAGTAATCAGTTATATGCTCTGCTAACACGGTTCCTTGGTGCCTACAGTGGGGCAAAAAAGTATTTAGTCAGCCACCGATTGTGCAAGTTCCCCCACTTAAAATGATGACAGAGGTCAGTAATTTGCACCAGAGGTACACTTCAACTGTGAGAGACAGAATGTGAAAAAAAAATCCATGAATCCACATGGTAGGATTTGTAAAGAATTTTTTCGTAAATTAGGGTGGAAAATAAGTATTTGGTCACCTCAAACAAGGAAAATCTCTGGCTCTCACAGACCTGTAACGTCTTCTGTAAGAAGCTTTTCTGTCCCCCACTCGTTACCTGTATGAATGGCACCTGTTTGAACTCATCATCTGTATAAAAGACACCTGTCCACAGCCTCAAACAGTCAGACTCCAAACTCCGCCATGGCCAAGACCAAAGAGCTTTCGAAGGACACCAGGAAAAGTATTGTAGACCTGCACCAGACTGGGAAGAGTGAATCTACAATAGGCAAGCAGCTTGGTGTGAAAAAATCAACTGTGGGAGCAATCATCAGAAAATGGAAGACATACAAGACCACTGATAATCTCCCTCGATCTGGGGCTTCACGCAAGATCTCATCCCGTGGGGTCAAAATGATCATGAGAACGGTGGGCAAAGATCCCAGAACCACACGGGGGGACCTGGTGAATGACCTGCAGAGAGCTGGGACCAAAGTAACAAAGGTCACCATCAGTAACACACTACAACGGCAGGGAATCAAATCCCGCAGTGCCAGACGTGTTCCGCTGCTGAAGCCAGTGCATGTCCAGGCCCGTCTGAAGTTTGCCAGAGAGCACATGGATGATACAGCAGAGGATTGGGAGAATGTCATGTGGTCAGATGAAACCAAAGTAGAACTTTTTGGTATAAACTCAACTCGTCGTGTTTGGAGGAAGAAGAATACTGAGTTGCATCCCAAGAACACCATACCTACTGTGAAGCATGGGGGTGGAAACATCATGCTATGGGGCTGTTTTTCTGCCAAGGGGACAGGACGACTGATCCGTGTTAAGGACAGAATGAATGGGGCCATGTATCGTGAGATTTTGAGCCAAAACCTCCTTCCATCAGTGAGAACTTTGAAGATGAAACGAGGCTGGGTCTTCCAACATGACAATGATCCAAAACACACCGCCCGGGCAACAAAGGAGTGGCTCCGTAAGAAGCATTTGAAAGTCCTGGAGTGGCCTAGCCAGTCTCCAGACCTCAACCCCATAGAAAATCTGTGGCGGGAGTTGAAAGTCCGTGTTGCTCGGCGACAGCCCCAAAACATCACTGCTCTCGAGAAGATCTGCATGGAGGAATGGGCCAAAATACCAGCTACTGTGTGTGCAAACCTGGTAAAGACCTATAGTAAACGTTTGAGCTCTGTTATTGCCAACAAAGGTTATGTTACAAAGTATTGAGTTGTATTTTTGTTATTGACCAAATACTTATTTTCCACCCTGATTTACCAATAAATTCTTTACAAATCCTACCATGTGGATTCATGGATTTTTTTTTTTTTTCACATTCTGTCTCTCACAGTTGAAGTGTACCTCTGGTGCAAATTACTGACCTCTGTCATCATTTTAAGTGGGGGAACTTGCACAATCGGTGGCTGACTAAATACTTTTTTGCCCCACTGTAGAAGAAAGGTCTGTTTTTTCCATGGTTTCTGCAGTTGCAATTTTCAGCTGGCATCATGTCACCAGCTACCTGAGGATCCTTTACATATAACAAATAGAGAGTTTGTCAAGACTCTTGCATTTGACAGCAGTGTTAAGTCTAGCCATTATTTATGGCCCATTATCGCAAGTTTGCCTTAAGAGAATACAGTGCCTGTAACACACCATGTTTACAGGCAAGCAAGAGGGAGGCAGAGTCAGTGTTGCAATCTTCAGGATGGCAAAAGAAAGGGCTGCAAACAGTAATGAGAAGTATAAGTAGGTGAGCCTGTTTATGATTTTGGAAGGAGCATGGCTTATATAATGAATCAAGCAAGAGCAGTGTTGATAGTAAAGATGAAATCTCTTCCAAAGAAGCTAAAATACAGATCAAAACAATGGGAGTGAGGCAAAGGGAAAATAAAGGAAGTTCTCGGGAAGACTCGTGTCCAAAGGCAGGCAAAGATGGCAAGAGAAAAGAGGCACATACAGCTTGCATGCACATGTGCTTAAAAGACATGTTTAAGGGGCCAAATACAATTTATAGAGCAGGGGGTCAAACATAAGCCCTCAGGACACAAATCCTTCAAAAAAGACTCCAATCTAGCCCACCGGCAGCTTTGAAAATGTGAACAAGGGCACACATTTTGGAATTTCTGACTGTATTTTCACAGCCTCTTCTCCTGATAAAGAAGGCTCTCATGGCTTTTCTACTTGACAGAACCTTTCCTTTGTTTGTTTGGTTGGTTTTTTTTCACACATTTACTCAAGTTCAGTTGTTTTCGGGGCCGCCCCTCCGTGAGCCTGGTTCTGCCAGTGGTTTCTTCCTGTTAAAAGGGAGTTTTTCCTTTCCACTGTCGCCAAGTGCTTGTTTTCAAGGAGCTGTCTGATTGTTGGGGTTCTGCCTCTATTACTGCAGCGTTCCTTTTTTGTACAGTATTATGATATCATAGGGATTTAATGTATAGTTAAATGTCTTTACAGTGACAGAAAGGGGAGTTTTACTAATCTGACCAATTTAGGATTAAAGTGGGCTGTATGTGGCCCACCGTCTAAAGTGAGAGATTCCCAGAAAGATAACAACCTCATGTATCAGTCACATTAAACCTTTCAAACAGGTACTTTACACCACCTTAGCTCAGTGGGTGAGCAGGTAAGAGCATCGGCTCGTGCTCCAGTCCAAACTACAGCCCTTTTTTGCGCAACTTTCCTTTCACTTCACTGTCCAATAAAGGCAAAAATGCCAAAAAACAAAAACAAAGAAGCTTTTAATATATTTCTTTGGAAACTTTGAAAAGTGAGGGCCATTACTTTAATGAAGAATGACATGTGAATACTTTCAACGAGCTGAATTTGCTAAGTCATCCTTGGCTGGGACTACTGCAGTCATCTGTTTTTCATTACTTTGTCATTACAATGGGCTCTCTGAAGTTTCGCAACAGCAGACCCAAATGTTTCAAAGGTGCTTAAACATTTGGAGGAGATTTTTTGTTTCTGTTGCTCATGATGATCATGCAGTGCCTGGGAAAACTGCGCTTTTCCTGAGAAGATTTGAGGACAGAGCAGCAACAGATGAGCGCTGGGTGGTGGAGCCAGGAGATTTAACGATAAGCATGTGATCCAAAACGGAAACAATCAGGCCTTATTACAGACCCAACGTCAGAGTTTAGGGCGAGTCACTCAGCTGTGGGTGACACACACCAAAACACACGTTCACAGCGGGACGCACGTCGGGGTCCAGCAGTCGGCGTCGTGATGTCAAGCCCGAGGAGAATTACTGAAGCACTTTGAAGCGTCTGTACACGGGGAACTGCTCTGAATGTTTACTTGTTAGGTGGGCTCTTAAACTTGGCACGTAGGCTGAATGCTCCACATGAAGTAACAGTTCATAAAATCCTTTCAAATCAAGAGTGAGAAACAACAAGAGCTCTGCAGTAGTCCTTATCAAAGGAGCACAAACCAAAGACTTCCCATTTCATCATATTCCCTGAAAGCTTGCCATTCAGTGACAAAGGCCAGATTCATATTTCTTCCATAGTTCTGTAAATATTCAATTAGCAAGCTTCGCATAGCTGAGGCCGCCTGTTGTCTCAGTAATTGAGGTTCCTGCTCTCTTGTTGCCATTTTTAGCCGACCTCTGCTCTCGTCTTGCGTGAGGGGCCATCCAGCGCCTGAGTTGTTTGCTTCTCAAACATTTTGGTGCACTTGTCATCAGCTGGCTGTGGCCAAAACAGTTTTTTTCCTCTTCTTTTTGGCAAAAGCAACTTAAAACAAGCGCAGCTATTTTGTAAATACGACATTCTGAAAGGCAGCGGAAGGATTGCAAAACGATAGGACTGTAATAATTTAGCTATGCTATGATTTCAAAAGATGCATTTTAAACATTACACTTCTCACATTTATTTGCTGTATTTGTGATCAGAATCATTGGGTTTTGTACCAAGTGTGCAGGCAGCTAGGCTACAGTTAGCTTGGCCTTTAACAGAGGATACAAACAGGTTGTGTGTGCGTTTTCTTAATATTCATTTGTGACTACGTTTATTTTATAGTCGCTTGCCTCCAATCTTTTCCTAGCTTTCTACAGTTCACTTCACACATTTAAGTCTCCATATTTCATCTTTGACCTAATTTCCTGCAGCTTTAGCAGTTTTATTTACTAGAGGTGGGCGGATTGATGCAAATATCGATAGTCTCTATATCATTAGTTGTGGTGGATTGATACTACTGCGACAGGATCGATACTTTGTTTCAATCCTCTGTGTAGTCCACGAAAAAATATGCCTCAAACATGCTCTTTGAACCGTTTTGTGTTGACTGTCACGTCTACTTTTTTAAAATAACTTATAATACCTTCAAAAAACAGAAATGTATCCAAAGAGCTTTACAGACAGACACATTTGCATTAAAGGTCTCCAAAAAAACAGTTTCAAAATACATGAAAAGCTGAAATGTGTTTGGAGCGGCCATTAAAATGTGCTCAGAATTTGCAAAGTTGTAACCCATGACACACTGATCTCCCCTACACAAGCTTCCTTTATAAGTAAAAAGTATCAGTACCAGCAAGACTGGCCCTGTGTTTACTTGGAATCAGATACCAAAAATGAGTAATATCGCACAGCACTATCATTTACCCAAACTGAGCACAAGTGCCTTTCATAGAACTTTATTGTGATCCACATGATTAACAAATCAGAAAGAACAGAAAGAGTTCAGCATTTCAGGTCTGAACTGCATCTTTTATTTAAATCTTCAGTGTGCATTGGTGCGTGAAAACAACATCACAGCCAGTCTTGCGATTGCAATCCCACAGACATTCACAGAAACCTCTGCAGCAGCAGAAAGAGATTTCTTTGCTTTTTTTTGTTTGTTTTTGCTTTTTATGAACAGGTTTTCCATCATTGCTATCTGCGGCCTGCGACCTGTCAGTGCGAGCAGTAGCTCGTCCGTTTTAATCATTAGCGGGGCCACAACTTATTTTCCCATGGTTCTTTGTTTGCTTGTGGTGCACGAACTGTGACCTGCAAGCTGATACTGCTGGCCCGGGTGATGTGCAAGTTTGGTGAAACTGCAGGGATCAGTGATTCAGGCACACGATTCATTCAGGATTTGTTTTTAATAATTATTCTTTATTCTTTCAGAAACTGTTAGCATTTCTCTTCCCAACAAAATTCACTTGTGCTGCAAATGCATTGTCATGGTTGCAAAAAACGTCTCTATGCTGACTTACAGTTATACATATATAGCTTTCTACTCTGTTATAAAAATCAATAAATTAGAACAATAAATAGTCTTTTATTTGACACAAGCAGCAGAGGTATCAAAAGGCCTTTAACAAAAGAAAATAATGATCTTCTTTGGGAATCCATCTATGGATGATGTGTAGCTGCTTCCCCACTCCACAGTAATGTTCCAACAAAGACATTTACCATCAAAGTGGGAAAAACAAAGGAGTTGGAGATATGTCCAGTTTGTGTGTCTGTGGGTGGGTGGGTGGAGGGGGGGTCCACACAGTGCTAGGTCAGCAAGACAAGCTAGTTAAGAATGTTTGTTGCCTAGGAATGTGGCCCACCCCTGCCTCACTCCCCCCGAAGCATCACCTCAAAAGCTTCTCACAGCGGCTTTAAGTTCTCCGAAGCTGAGTGGTGGCATACATGGTTCTCAACCAACAACACCTTGTTATCACTGAGGCTCGGGGGAGTGGAAAAGAGGCATGTGAAGTGGGAAATGGGGTTAGGATTGATAACCCTGACACTGGGACCTCAGCACAGTACCCACGTATCAGGAGGCCACAGGAGGCAGGCGGTGGGCCTGGAGAGTTCATGCCTTGTCAGGTTGCCTCGGGGAGTTCATTTCACTGCGCCGAGGCACATGAAGTGCTGATTAGTGTTTGCATCAAGTGGGGAGGCTAGAGATAAGTGGAGAGGAAGGCAGATGTCAGGGGAAAGGGGAGAGGGAGGGGGGCAGCGGGCCCACTAGTTCCCACCAGGCTGCAGGATGGGCTTGGTTCTTTGGGAAATCTTGAGACTTTCTAGTCTTACGTGTATGAGGACGTGCATCGTTATTGACAACAACGTCCATATTCACCTTTGCTGTATAAGATGAAATAATGTGTCTCGTGGTACAAGATATTATATTTGCTGCACATTTGAGAGTTCTTATAGTTTCATGCATAGTGACTGAACACATTCAGTCCTGCTGAGGAACCCTTATAGAGACTTTAGGAATCTGCATTCTCAGTTCATCTCCCTCTCTTTAGTTATTTTGTCCTTCCTCTTATCGTAAGACTTTCAGTAGACTTTCTAAGATAGTCCGGATTATCTGCAGCCACACTCGGCCACCACCATGCCTTCATACTTGTACTTGTAGGTGACCACCCCCGTGTCGTCCAGGTACAGCAGGGAGATGGGGTCCAGCTTGGTGGGCACACAGCACGCTCGTGCTGCCTTCTGAGGGCTGTTGATGTTGACCAGTGTCTGGACGATGGCGTGCTTGGTGGGTGTGACATGCTTTGTCAGTGGGTAGGAACAAATTCCACTGCACTCAAAGGCATCATAACCAGTGGGGGCAAGGATCCAACTGTCCCATCCAATGTCCTTGAACTCTACGTACAGAGACTGCTTCTTGCAGTGGTTTCCCTTGGCGTTGCGGCGAATGCGAGAAGCCGAGTCATAGATGAGATTGGAGCGCATTTGGATTAGGTCTTCCTCATCTGGCTCACTTTCTTCACTCCCCCAAGTCCCAAAGTCATTCTGCACGACCATGTTAGAGGTTTCGTGGTCGATCATCTCATTCAGTTCCCGCCTGTCATCGCGGTGATCGCTGCTCTGATCATCGGAAAAAACAATTAGCAGGGGTTTGTGTTTTTTCTCTGGGCTCGTGTCAATCTTCATGTCCCCTTGAGGCAGACTGCTGTCTTTGTTGGCTTCTGTCACGTCTTGAACATTACCATCATCGGCGATGCTGGCAATATGCACCTCCAACCTGTGTGTGGTTCCATCGTCAGATCCATGCCAGCGCTGCACAGCAGCAGTGAGGTCAAACGCCTCCCAGCCGTTATCGGTGCCGTAGACCTGGCGCGAAGCCAGTTCCACCAACTCTATCCGCTCCTCTCCTCCGCTGAATGCGTCTCCTCTGGCAGCGTTCGCATCCGTCACGTTATCGTCATGCGATACCAGCTCGTAGATAGTTACCCGGCGGTCGACACCAGCATAGAGGTGGCGATCGGTCTGGACTAGGGTGTAGAGGCGAAGCTCAGAAGCTGTGATGCGTTCATGATGTGGGACTGACACATTGAAGAGGAGAGGGTGGCGCCTCACTCCTCCCACACCAACAGCACTGGGAGAGGAATCTGGGCGAGGAGAAAAAAAAGTGGTTCAGACATAAACTTGCTTATTCAAGACAGAGAAACTTTGAACTCCTGTTTGAATTTAATCCAAACCGTCATGTCAAAGTAGAAATAACATTTTGAAATAAAAGGCTTTTTAAACTAAGGAAGAGTTTCAGTGTCATAAACTAAATCAAATACTAAACTTTGTACATATCTGAAAGGAGACCAGTTTCACAAGTCTTACAGATCACAGTGATAAGAATAAGAAGTGATAAAAAAATCATTACACGTATTAACTTTGCATTTAACCCTGTAAGGTCGTCATTAAGGACAAGTAGCCCTTATTCCTAACCCCGTGCTTTAGAGGAAAATTAAAGGATTTCTTGTTGTGGCTGTTTTGTTTTGGAAAAATGAAAATGTTTGGATGTGTGTCAGAACATTTAGGCAAAGCTTTACCATAATTTAAGGTTAGGATAATTCAGAGGGAAAAAAGTATCTCTTTTCTTCAATCTACATTATCAACAAGATACTGAGCAGTGACGTACCTTCGTTTTTGAAGCTGCGGATGATATTTGCCGTGGGCATGGCACTGTGGTCATTAGCAAAGCGGTTGTAGAGCTCCATCATGTATTCAGGTGGCTCCTGTCGTGTACTTCCAGGAGCTAAGGAAGGAGGACCCATGCCAGAGAGGTTGAAAGTACGCAGAAACTGTTCTTTTAGGCTCTCCAGCAGGTTTTGCACATCCTTGTTGCCGTCCTGCTCCAGCAACGATAAATCCACAACCCCTCCAGGCCCGTCTCCGAGACCCGGAGCGGGACGCTGTCTCTGACGGGCACTGGAGATGGGGCTAGTCTCTCCACAGAGGGGCCCCTGAAGCAGCAGGATGGAGTATGTCAAGAACAAGGTCTTGGAGGTGCAAATGGTTCCCAGTTGAGAGACCCAAGTGCTCGCCATGGGAGAAATAATCTGCAGCAATTTAATTTATGCCCTCTAGGGTTGTCTTTGGATGAGTTCATGAAAAAAAAGAAAAGAAAAAAAAAGATCTCTAATTCAGAGGTTAATTTAGGTAAAGATCAGTTTATCTGCAGGCTAAAAAGTTCTTTCAGCTGAAAAGTGTTGGTGGCCCTTGCACAGGCCAGTGTGAGCCTCTCTGCGTGTGTATTCCTGATGCTGTCTTCCAGACCTCACAGCATTTATTCTCACGCACACCTTTTGATGTCCTTTGCGACGCCGCTGTAGTTCCGGTGGCAGGGTGGCCGAGGCTCGTCTTTGTCCGTCCGACTCATCTCTGTTGTGTCCTCTGCTCTGTCAGTCTCCCTCTGTGCTCTGCTCTCTGTTGCCAGCTCTTTCTTTCTGTCCCTTATCTATGCTATGGTGGGCTCTGCATTGCTTCTGTGCGTATGGTCTTTTAGTTGGTGTGTGTGTGTATGTGTGTGTGCGTGCCTGCTTTCCCTTCAACTTTGTGAGATGCACATGACCGTGTTATCTCACAACTTCCTTAATGAGGATTTTGTAAACACTGTCCTGTAGCCTCTTCCTTGTGGAAGAGCTATTTTGTTTGGGTGGGTGCTCCAGAGTTGATATTCTGCACTTGTTTATTTGCTTTGTAAATGGTGGATTCTTGCGAGCTGCTGCCTAGGCTCCATTGACCATTTCTCTCTTTTTTTGGACAAAATACACCACAGGTCTGTTGATATCGTTCAGTGCACAGGATGCATCTATTAGGCAACGGTGGCACAAATGAAATTGAAATGCAATGAGGTGTGAGGCCTTAATGATAGAGCGTAAAAGATACTGAGTTCACTTTGGGTCTTGACAACATTTCAAGTAGCTCGTGAGAATGACAGAGCAGTACAAAAATCCTCATTCCCGTTCGTTCAGCCACTTCCACACTTGTGTAACGCTTGCTGAAAGTTACTTCCTCCTCTGAGAAGAGCAGCAGTATGTCTGAAAAGGGGTTAACTGAAATCAAGAATAGGTGAGGCACGCTCACGACATTTCATCTGGGGCACCAGCTTGCAAGGCATTCCTCTCAATTAGAATAACAGGAACAAGTCAAAGGTGATGGCAGTGGAAACTGGGTGACTAATGAAGCAGGCGTCCGAGGCCTCGTCCAATGTATTGGCACGTGCTACACGCTACAGTACGTGTGAAGCAAACAAACAGCTAAGCCGTGAGAGACTCTGATGACACTAGTTAGCAACGATTCACGCTGGCTTCCAATCAGATCCGAACAACTGCTCGGTTCGTCACCTGAACCCTCGTCTCACTACACAACTGTCCTTCATTCCTGAGCTTCTTTGTGTGACCCGCAGATACACTCCTGATTTTGGTGCGTCACAGATGGGAAGGAATGAGCCTTTCCTGCCTCTGCCACTCATCTGCCAGGCTGATGGTTGACAGACGTTCTTGTTATCTGCCTCTTTGTTAAACTGCTGCTGCAACAGGCCGTCACATCTTCTTGGTGGACTAAAGAAAGCTTGATAGTAAAAAATGTCTATTTGCACACAGAGTCAGGCCCCTCCATATGGTCTCCATTATCGGCCCAAGAGTGTAACAACTGAGGATTTAGGGAGCGCACAGTTGCTATTTTTGGACCAAACCTTATAGGAAGCAGATATTAAGTCCTGATATCCTGTTTCTGAATTTTAATGATTTCCATCTGTGTGTTCACTCCCCAGTGTTATCCTTTTACGACTATTGAAAATCAACACAATTTTCACCACAAAACCTCTGCTGTAAGACTTATTATTTTTACTGTTTTTAAAGTAGTACATAATCATTTTTGACTACATGGAGACATCGCTGACAAAACATTGACTAAGTCACCATTTTCAAACACATCCAGGAGGACCCAGAGTTGCCGAAGACCCATTGTCTTCGCCAACTCCTGAGGGAAAGGTCTGGATATTCACCTAACCTTTCCCCGCGCTTCTGTCATGATATTGTGGGGTTTTAGTGGATATTCCAGTACCTGTTATTAATAACTGGAAGGCTGGGGCTGTTTCCACCAGAATCTGCTGCTCTCAGGCAAACACAAATCCAAACTGGGACCAAAGAATAATTTCTGATATTTGTTCATAGACCCAGAATGGACCACAGCACAGAAGACAAATTCATTGCTGGGCCTAGTTTGACTGTGGTTATCTAGGTTCCTCCCACAGTCAAAACACAAGCGTGGGGATACGCTAAATTGACCGTGGGTGTGAATATGAGCAGAAATGGTTGTCTGTTTCGATTGTCTGGCCCTGCAATAGACTGATGACTGCTAGGATAGGCTTGAACAGTTTGCTTCTCTCATAGCTTGTATATTAAAGATGGATGTAGCCATCTTTTGTTTCATAACATCGTCCAGTCCTCTCTTGGCCCGAGTGATGTTATGATCGCCTACCTATTGGCTGCATCTGTTTGTACCATCCGGTGTGCCAGTTAAAGCAGCCACGCCCCCATTTTTAACCCCTTTTGACGGAGAGTTAGATGAAACCTAACCTCCTGTACTGTGCTGATGAAGGGCGGAGTTAGCTAAACAGACCTTAGAGGTTTTAATGGGAGTTACAGAGTCTCGGGATTGACACCTTTTTGAAGTTCACATAACTTTTTCAGCCATGTATCTGTCCCGATGTTCCTTAACTTTCCTCAAGAAAGATTTTTTTTCTGTTTTCTGTTATTAATTTGTTTGAACTGTGGGGGTAACACAACACATATTGGTACAAAAAAGCTTGAATGAGCTGTAAGATCATTTTGCGCATCGACAGACACATTTCAATTTGTGCAACTTTATTAATTTACCACTGAAATGAAACATGTTTGAATGACACACACTCTTTGTACTCTCTAACATTCATATTAGTTAAAGTCCCGTTATCCTCGGATCAAAGGGTTTGAGCAGAGTTGATGCCTGACCCTAGATTTCCATGCAAGTAATTCATGTAAATGTGTTCTGTATGACAGTTACACCAAATGAAGGCAATTCATACAGTGACGTGACTGTTGCAAACGGGAGGATCAAACATGTCCTTAAAATAAACACAAATATAATAGTCAATAATTTATCTATAGGACCAAACGGTGACTCCCAGTTCCCGTGTTAATGGATGAGGCTTCCCTTGTTAACAGGATCATAAACCCACATGTAAGTGAATCTCAGAATTACGTTTAAGTAGGAGCTTTCTCTCTCATGAGGAACTGCTGAATGTCTCTTTGCAGCTCGCCGTTGCGTCTCTGGGCCTCGTCTCTGCTGCGTTCTGCATTTTTTAGGCAGATCTCCAGAGCGGCCACACGGCGGCGTTCAGCCTCCAGGGCCGACTGGAGCTCTGCCACGGTGGCCTTCAGTTCCTTGTTCTCCTGCTGCAAACTGCAAGAGGCAATGACAGACATAAACAGGTTCACATGTGCAGTAAGAAAGGCAAAGGAAAAGCTAAGCTGTGCCAGGAAGAGTTTCTGCACCGGCAGTTTTCCCTCCAAATAACTCACGTCAGTTTTGTGTGAACACATGGACTTGTTTCCAGTATAAATAAACTCATTTTAAGTTTCCAGGAATCTAGTTCAATTTATGTTTATTATACTCCAGGGTCTGCTTTGCTCATATAAGATTCTCTCACATTGAATCCAGGCTCTAAGTGTTCTGCAACAGCACATCTACACTCTACAGTTTCGGGGTAGAAATTGAGCATTTCATTTCAGTATTTCTAAAACATTTTATTTTAGGAAAATTAGTGTTTAATGGCTGAAATGGTGGGTCAGGGTGTCCATGTGACTCTTTTGCTAATCTCACCTGTCTAGAAGTGGCTGCCCGGGGTCTTTCTTCAGCTCTGGCATGCTGTTGACCTGTGGAGGAGGACTGCTCACTGGCGTGGTGTCTACACTCTTCTTATTAGAGAGCATCCGGGGATACTGGAAGTCACTTTCAGGGGTTTGCGGCACAGAAGTGGAAGAAACTAAATTCTCACTCCCCCTCCGAGTGGTCAATCTGTCCTCCTCCTCTTTGTTACTCATTGTAGACCCCCCGAAAAATGATCCTGACGTTCGCAGGTCTAGGATTTTAAAAATGTCCTCTGACAGCGTGCCGCTCTTCTCGTCTGTGCTTTCCTGGATCCGACTCCACCTGTTGAGGGCTTCGGTCTTGGCTGCCATCCCGGTGAGCGGGCAGTTGAAGGTGGGGAGGGTTTGGGTGCGTTTGCGGGGGCTTCCGAGCCAGTCATCTACAGAAGGAGACAGAGGTTCCTGCAGCGAGGTTTTGGGGCTGTGGTCTCCCCTGAGTGGACCCGGACTGTCATTGTCCTCCTCCTCCGGAGACTCAGACAGACATGCGTCACCCATCTAACACAAACACAGAGAACACAGACTGATTACACATACAGAGATTTGCTATTTGCTGACAACATAGGCCTAAATTTCTTATTAAGCTATTATCATCCTCAAATGTATCCATGTAGCAAAAGTACTCTACCTCTCGGTCAATTTACCAATAAGAAGACCATTAGTAACCATTAGCATAATAACAGTCACAGTCTTACATGTCATACAAAGACACAGGAATTAACACCAGAGTCGATCTGGACGTCTCCATCTGCATTATTTATTTATTTATTTATTCATTAGGAGCCCCATTAGTTCCGCCTTAAAGCACAACTAATCCTAAGTTTTCTGCTCTTTGTTCTATATGATCTCAGTGACAGTGACAGCATCCCTAACATGATCCTCTCAAGCACACAGCTCAGGCTTTAACTCGTTTCCTGTTTAAACCTGTTGTTCACGAGGGGCAGCCAATCAAGAGAAAGCTGACTTAAATTAAGAGGAAAAGGAGCAAAGACAGAAGAAGAAAGTCCAGACAATGTAAGGCCTCACCAAAGTCATGCATGAGAGAGACGAGGATTATTCTGATCAGTTAATCATGCAAAGCTACCCTAGCAGTGTCCAACAATAACATATAGAGCAGAGAATGAAGAGAATAAGTCCCATCAAACCAAATACATACACATTAAACACATATGAACACATAAGATGTGGACAGTGGAATTCCACTGTTTCTTTGTTTCTTTGTTCTTTACATGAGAAGACTGGAAAACTAAAAAGAGAATGGCGAGCTAGCCCAGCTTTGTTTAAGGTACAAACATGTATGTCCTGTCACCTCAACAGCTCAACCATTACCGCATCACCACGATCCTTGTGTACTTATTTGACATAAAGCTTCTTTCAGCTGCTCCCTTATTCACAAGAGGCCACCACAGAGGACAGATCTGTGTGTTTGATTTGGCAGATTTTGAAGCCAGCTATTCTTCCTGATCCTCCCAGTCTCTCCTCCTGGTCCCAGGGTTTCTTCACAGTGTGGAGTAGCTGTGCCAAATAATCACTGTACTACATGAACAATCTCCTGGATCCACTCGTATGTTTATCATATCGATGTCACGTGTCAAGTATTTCCCAACATCAACCAGCCACCTGGTAATTGCCATTGTTCTGTAGCCACTTTTGTTAATAAACTAGCTCTGTTGTTTGTCACATATATAAATTCTTATGAAAAAGCTAGTTTAAATATTTTATAAATTCAAATTTCAGTAAAATAACGAGTCATTTTGACACACTAACAAGCTCGTTGCAAAAGCCTAATGTGCGGCTAAAGGCTCGTACCTCTGCAGACTCCCAGCCCACAAAGCTTCGGGGAGCATTCTTCTGGCTCTCTGCCTTGTTTGAAGGAGAGGGGGGAAGCACATCTTTGGAAAGAGGAAACAGAGTCTCATGTCGTCTGATCATCACCGTCATCAGCTTCTGGATCTGAGGAGTCGCTGTGAAGAACAGAAATGTGAAAAGATTATGATCAAAAGCTCTTATCTTTTGGCTTTTATTCTCATTTTTGATACACTTTCTTCAGTCTTCAATATTTAATTGGATGGGTTTATGCAATTCAGACAGATCGTTACAGAGACATGAGATCACTGGCTGAAAAAAGGAGCCGAAAACAAGCAGAGGTAGAATCTACTTGGAAGTAGATGTGCTAAATATTACAAAAGTATCTAAATGGTACACCAAGACTGGTTTATCTGAGCAAACACACTGTTGTTGTCTCTTGTTGTTGCCTAATATATCTAACAGAAACACAGCTGAAACTGGGGTCTTTTAAGATGAACCAAAACAGGTACATCAGTGAGCTGTGTGTCCTCACCCTTCATCACAGTGATAGGATCTTCTATCTGAGGTTTCAGCAGGTTGATGCCCATCACAGTTGCCAAGTTCTCCACGTTCATCTTATTCACCTTAGAGTGTAGCTGTACCTCAAACAAGAACCTGAAAAACAACAGGACACGTAACCAGACACAGGATAGTATGTCTCAGACCGAGAGGCTGATCTCAAAACAACACTGGGGTGATGGACCAGAGGGTCTCTGTAGGATCTGGTAGATGTACGGGTGTCTTTCTTTTAAACATATTAAGTTATTTTCAAGTTTGGATGTAATGACGTCCTTCAGCATCTACTCACCGACAAACGTAGCTGAGAAGATTGTAGTTTACTCTGGGGAGCAGAGCAATTTCTTTGTTCAACCTCTCCCAGCCCTGAAAACACATGCAAGCAACCAGTTTAAAGGATACATACGCTCAAAACATCAGAGGATATCCACTTCTTGTCCACATGTACGCTCAGCTCTGTATTCATCTTGCAGTGTGTTTAAATTAAGTGCACCTCAGAGCTGGTGGAGTCCAGGAGGTTGGTACAGTCCAGGAAGTCTTGGTACTGACTCCAGGGGACCACAGGTTCAGGCAGCTCCCGCAGGTACAGCTTGAGTAGTGACGCCACCGTGTGGACATCTGTGTCGCTGTGGCAATTTAAACGATACTCATTACCCAGCGAGAATAAACCATAGGCATGCAGATTGGCTGACTGGTGTGGAAGCTCTTGAGTTTATCTGCACATCATGAAAGGCTTTGCACAATTATGCTTTCAATCACACTAAGATATGTGTAAATATTTTTTTGGACGGACAAATAATCTTGACATGGTGGTGTGTAGCATAAACAGGGTCTGGGTCTCTTGTACGGAGTTTGCTGTTGTAACTGTGACAAGAGTGCAGTTCAAGAGGGAAACTCGAGGCCTTGCCTTTGATTTTTGTTGCAAAGTATCTGTTGGTTGGCTCAAAACTCATGTTCCCTGACTCTACTCACATTAGATTACAGACAAACAAGCAAGTTAAGTTAAATGGATGTTTTCATCTACAGTTTTCTGTCGGAGGAGCTTGTGATGTTGAGTAATAAAGGCGTCCTCCCCTGTGCCTGCCAGAACAGGATGTGGTATCACCCTCAGCTCTGAGCAGACACAAATCTATCAACTTCTCACTACATCTCTCTCATCTCTCCTTGCTTTCTCAGAAGAAGAAGAAAAAAAAAAGAGCTGATGCTGTTGATTGATTGAGGTTAGGATATTCGTCTCCTTTTATGGAAGTGGCTGTTATCGAGACAGCTAAATTTGTTTGAAGCACATTTACTGCGTCTTAAAGTTTCTTTAAGATGTGATAATTAATTCGTGCCATAACAACTTTACACTCACTATTTCCTGTGAATTCTATATGAAATTCATGCTGCTGTCCTTTTCACGGGACTGCTGTGATGAGCTAAATGCACCCAATGATTCATTAGCTTATATAGTAGCAAAACGTGAAGTAATTTATCAATCTTTCACATCATTGTGAAGACATTTTGGCCACTCTTCTTTACTACATTGTTTAACTTCATTAAGGTTTGTGGGTATTCGTTTATGCACAGCTCTGTTAAGGTCCTGCCAAGCATTTCAGTAGTGTTGAGATCTGGTCTTTGCCACTTTGCTTCATTCTTTTCTGTTTTACCTGCTGCTCTAGAATACTTTGGTATACAGAGGAGACTATGGTTGACTCAATGACTGCAAGGTGCCCAGGACAAGTGGCAATAAAACAAGCCCAAGTCATCACCCCTCCACCAAACATGGCCAAACATCTCCACATTGTTGCAGAAGTGGTTGTTTCAGATGCAACTTTGCAAAGCTGGGCTGTGCTACCGAGGACTTTTTAGAGAGAAGAGGCTTTCTCCTGAGAACACTTTCAAGCAGCCATACTCGTTATGTTGTGTTCTCAACATATAATATGCTAACTGAGGCCTGTAGAGACCGAGATGTAGGTTCACCAGCTGACACTCAGGGCAGGACCCGCACCATTGGCGCACATCCGGCCAATACAATCGGGCCATTATTCGCTTTAGTCCTGGGAAGATTGTGGTATTGTGTTAACACACCTGAATGCTCGAAAGTTTCTGCATTTATAGATGTGCACACACTTGCTGATAATCAGTTAATCAAATCTTCCATTTTTAAGTAAGATCATTGAAAAAGCAGTTTCTCAACAGCTCAATTACTTCTTAAAACAGAATAACTGCTACGATGCCTTCCAGTCAGGTTTTAGACAGAACCACAGCACTGAAACCGCTCTGACAAAAGTGTTTAATGACATATGTCTGAACACAGACAGTGGAAAAATGTCAGTCCTAGTTTTACTGGATCTCAGTGCAGCATTTGATACAGTTGACCACAACATATTACTCAAACGACAGGAGAACTGGGCAGGTCTCTCAGGAACTGTACTAAACTGGTTCAAAACATACTTAGAAAACAGAAAATACTTTGTATCAATAGGTAACTTCACATCCGAGCAGACAAGTATCACATGTGGAGTTCCCCAAGGTTCCATCTTGGGACCCCCTCTGTTTAACATTTACATGCTCCCACTGGCACAGATTATAAAGAACAACAAAATAAACTACCACAGCTATGCAGATGACACACAAATATATATCACAATGTCACCAGGAGACCGAGGCCCTGTACAGGCTCTTGGTAAATGCATTGAGGGAATCAATGACTGGTTGTGCCACAATTTTCTCCAACTAAACAAAAACAAAACTGAAGTAATAGTCTTTGGCGCCAAAGAAAAACGATTACAGGTCACCAGAGAACTTCAATCTATACATCTAAAAACCACAAACCAGGTGAGAAATTTGGGTGTAGTGATGGATGCAGACCTAAACTTAGAAAAACACATTAAGACAATAACAAAGTCAGCTTACTATCACCTCAAGAATATTTCAAGGATAAAAGATCTGATGTCTCAACAGGACCTGGAAAAACTAGTCCATGCATTCATTTTTAGTAGGCTTGATTACTGTAACAGCATCTTTACAGGTCTACCTAAAAAATCAGTCAGACAACTACAGCTCATTCAGAACTCTGCTGCTCGAGTCCTCACTAAGACCAAAAAAGTGGACCACATCAGTCCAGCTCTGAGGTCCTTACACTGGCTGCCTGTCTGTCAGAGGATCGACTTTAAAGTTCTGATGCTGGCCTATAAAGCTCTGAATGGTTTAGGACCAAAATACATCAGTGACCTCCTGACCCAGTATGAACCTTCCAGATCCCTCAGGTCATCTGGATCCGGTCTTTTATCAGTTCCCAGAGTCAGAACCAGACACGGAGAAGCTGCATTCAGCTTTTATGCTCCTTATATCTGGAACAAACTCCCAGAAAGCCTCAGATCAGCTGAAACACTCAGTTTATTTAAATCCAGGTTGAAGACTCACCTGTTCTCAGCTGCATTTGAATAAAGCACCAAATCCACACTTTTAAGCTTAAATGTCAAAACTTACACTAACTACTGATCTTATCTATTTCTGATTTTATCTGTTTTGATTTTATATACTGTTTTGTTTGTTTGTTTGTTTGTTTGTTTGTCTGTTTGTTTGTTTGTTTGTTTGTTTGTTTGTTTGTTTGTTTGTTTGTTAAGTGGGTTTAGAGCTCTGGGTAGCTCCCCAACTGGGTCTAGACTGGGTCTAGAGAGTATTTTAAATTCAGGGAATTTAAAATAGAAAGTAGCTCGTCCACAGAAGGACTGGTAGCTCCCCTTACGATAAGGGTTCAGATCGCGCGAACAGGTGTGAAATATGTGTGTTTAGTTAGTTTGTTTGTTTGCTTGTTTTATTCAATTTTAAATCATGCTTTTTATTTGTTTTTGTTTCTAATGTCTCTGTAAAGCACTTTGAATCACCTTGTTGTTGAATTGTGCTATACAAATAAATTTGCCTTGCCTTGCCTTGCCTAATCAAGTTCATTTGATTAGCAGCACCTGGCTGCCACTCATCCTACCCCATAATTCCTATGGAAGCTCGAAGATGTGCTCAGTTTTCCAGGGTCAGATGCAATGATAATCTCATATCTCCCATGTCTTAAATGACTATAGAGAGAATAGTGAGGTCATTACCTGGGGAAGGAGGGCCTCTCTCCTGCATCAAAGGCATCTCTGAACTGTTTGACAGCATTATCCTGACCAGGGAGGCGGAAGATCCCCTCTTCGTCCAGCCCATGTTCTTTGATGAACTCCACGCACTTCTGCACCAGGATTGGGACCATTTGAGGTCCGAAGCGCTGCTCATATGTCACAGTGTCCATGAGACTCTTTCCAAACACTGCAGACATACGGAGAGCAAAGATATTTGGCATAGTTAGATAAATGATTTATAAAACAGCTATTGTCCCTTTTCATGTTAGTGAACAGGTGATCGTAGGGCAATGCTTAATGCTTAATCACTCGATTTGGTTGAATAAAAACATTTATATCGAGAGAACAATTCTCATTTCTTTACATTTCTTAAAAAAACATTTATTTTTGACATCAGTTTTCTTTAAATTTGCACACAGCAGGAAATAATCTGTTTCAAACACATTACTAGAAATACTCCATAGTTTCGAGTACAGGAGTTTCCAGCTCACAAGCGTGAATGCACTCAAATATGAGCTGCTCAGTTTTCACACTAACATGATATGACTTGACACATCACACAGACTTTATACTGAGAAGGTTAAAGACCAGCAGAAAAACCCAATATTACTGCATTTTAAATTACACCACTATAATCTTTTGGCTCTAAAAATCTGGATTGAGCTGCAACAATATTTTTGCCTACTAATGAAGCTGTTAAGTAAAATTAGCCTGTGAATATCACTCACAGATATAAATGTGTAGACCTTTATTAATAACATGACTACTCTACAGTAGGATATTTATGGATATTTGGTATTTGAACTGTCATTGAAATAATATCACACTTTGTTGTGGTGAAATTATAGAACTAAGATAACTAAAACTGCCTCCTGACCTACTGTTGTATAGTGGAGGACAGAAAAAACCTGCAGCGGGTGGTGAGAGAAGCAGAAGCACACTAAGCCCCCATCACGAACATCTACACTGGCAGACTCCAGCAGAAAGCCTGCAGTAGTCAATGATTCCTCTCAGCCTGGTCATTCCTTTTCTTTTACCCACACCCTTCTAGAAAGTGATACAGCTTCTACAGCTGCAACTAAACCTTCTACAAGCGTCAAATGTGTCTTCTCTGAAGAACATATGATCTGTCCCCACTTTGAACTTTACTACAGCAGGTCTCTATACACTCATCTGACCCCATTTGACACTACATTGCATATACTATATATATCTTTTAATCATAAAGATGATCTTATCTTATAATTGCTTAATTTTTACAATTATCTTTCACCATAAAATATAGGAACTGTGAAATCAAGGTAAACAATTGTCTATTAGCATGCATCAGCCTCCTTCAGAGTGGCTATGAAGCTATGCATGGCCCTTTGAACCTGAAATTGTGCAAGTGAATCAAATTAAAAATGGCCTAGTTTGTCAAATGAAACCGAGAAATTGTGTAACTCTGAGTGGATGTCCTTGATTTAGCAACTGTCATGCTGGCTGTTCTCTTTCTTTTAGCCCCACATGGATACTTGTCAGAAAACGCAGTGCACTTGCTCTGAAAATGACTTTCATTATTACTATTTGTTACTGCAGATGAAGTGTAATAGTAAGTCAAACGCAAGCAAAACTGCCCCAGCAATACTGACTTCTCTATTATCCTCGGTGAGTTTACCCTTTTGGATTTGGCATCCATAGCTTGGGGAACTAAAGATTGACCATTGCTGTGTTATTTTAGTCTGACAAAGCTTTTTTCAGTTTGTGAGCTTCATATTTCATGAACACAAGAATGCAGAGAACCATTGGCAACAAACATAATGCTTTAAAATGTTTCCCATTTTCAAGGTTTCTGTCAAAACCGCAAGGATTTACTGACTGACATGAGAAAACAGCTAGTTTGATTCTGTCTGATGCTAGGCTCTAGCCTCGGCTAATCTACCTTCAAACACTACTAATACAAGACCTTAAAATAAATATCACGTTGTTATAGCAAATGTTTTTTCAGCTATTAATTAATAAGTGACTTTTATGTATATATATGCTTGTTTATATTGTGCTATTCTTAGTTAGTGTACTGTCTGTCTTTGTTAATGTTTGTTTATAATGCAGCACTGTAATGGAAAATAATTTCCAATAAAGTATTCTGATTCTGATTCAAATATTTTGAAATATTGTGTTTTTATGGGTAGGTAATATGTTTTGACTACTAGCTAGATTGATGACTTCCTCTTTTACACGAAGCTTAGCAAAGCCTTGCTGACATGGATGTTTTTTCGTTTTTTTGTTCGATTAAGTGTTTTACTTTTGGACGGTGCCAGGCTAGCTGTTTTCCTCTGTTTCCATTCCTTTTGATTAGCTAAGCTAAACAGCAGCTGACTGTAGCATCACGTTGTCAAAGGTCAAATATGAGAGCACCGTTAGTCCACTTATCTCAGCTGAATTTGCCGACAACGTCCAAGTTTTTAATTTCATTAGTCAAACAGGATTGTTTCAGTTTAATAATCTTTGACAGATTTTACTGAACCTCCACTTGTTGGCGCTCCGATGACTCTGCGCAAGGTGCGCACCCACTCCTCCATGTCACTCTGGGAGTTTGCCATCAACACATGGGGACATCGCTCTCTGTCTCCAGTTGAGCCTGTCAAACAAACAGGAAACAAGAAATATAACAGGAAATATAAAAAGGTTTCTGCTGTCCAATGACAATGAAGGGATTCCCCTAAAAAAAAAAAAATCCTCTTTAGGTCTTGGAGTAAAAATATCATGTAAGGTCTCAATTGTGAGTGTTGAGTGTGTTACTTACGTGGTATGATCTCAAAGAGGTACTTTCCAGGGTCATCTGAATTCGGGGGGAGTTCGTTAACTTTACTGAAGCGCAGCTGGATGACTCCCTGCAGGCCAGATCACATAAGCACAAACACACTCAGAATTGTAAAGTCCTTCATTGCCAAGAACCAACCAGCACAATTCACACACATACTTACATTTACCCTTTAACAAGCAGTTGGTATTCATGCTGTGTGTGCAGTGGGAAGGCCTAAACAGGTGCTTTTGTTGCTTATTATTACTATTTAAATGCTTACAAGCTGATGTAATTTAAGATGCATTAATGTTCACTGTTTATGACAGAGAACTAACAGCCCTAGCCTCTGTTTTCACTTCCTCTATCTACCATTACCCTCAACCCCCCTAAGTATTAAAACTAAAACATTATTAAAACAGAAGGCTTTTGGAAGGCTTTTGGAGTAAATCCTCAATTTTGTGCTTTTGCAGGAGACAAATCACTTACAACAGAAGAGGTTAGGAGCAGCTACAGCTGGCAACATGCAGTCCTAATTACATTTTATATCTAAGGAAATAAAACGCTGCTTTGTTTCTTCTTGTTTCACACCTTGATATGGTTGATAACTTTGACCACTTTTTGCTACACCAGTTTCGCTGCAAACAAAACTACGTTTTCAGAGCTCAGACAATAATAACAATTTGCTTGCCTTCATTTTATAATGAATACCAACATGTAGTTACGGTTAAGTTACAAAGTGCTCATTAAGTCGACTCAACTACCTTATTAAGAAGTTCAATTCCAGTAGGATTTTAAGCAGTATAGTAGTTTTCAATTGCTATAGACGGTGATGAGTAATTTAATCATGCACCTTTGCAAAATACCATAATGTAACTATTGAAATGAGAATGCAAATGAGTCTTTTCAATTGCATGACAAGCAGTGATAGACGTAGATAAGCATCAGAATAATGGGTTGAGGTTTGGAGTGCAGGTCTTTATTTTATCACTGAGCAGAGCGTGACTGTGCACACTTCTTTCTGCTAACATAGCAGCTATCGATCCATCCATCAGACACGGCATACTTAGTGTCAGCTTTGCGATTCTGACTTGAAGGCAGATAAAACAGAACCTGAGCATCTGAGCTGCGAGTGGAACTGATGCCTGGTATTTCAGCTAACATCCAAATCTGGAACTTCCCTGACACACCCACACAGGACACTACAACATCAGTGGACATCAGTGGAAAGTGCTGACTGTGGCAGACAAGCAGACGTTGGTTGGCTGCTGGCTTTTAGCCAATGATTCCATTGGTAATAGCGTGATGTGCACGCTAACGCTGAAACATTAGAAATAAACGGAGCAACATTTTACGTTTAGGCACTGATATATATATAAATATAAATAACCTCTTTATGCAACTCAAAGGAAGGAAGACATTTTAAAGGAATTTTTAAGATACTTTTTCTCGCATCTTTTTTATTTCTTTGAGCGTTTGCGATTACAGTACAGGTTAAGCCGGCTATTACAATATAAAACATGTAATTATTTATGGCATCATCTTTCTGAAGGTTTGCTTTTTGGCCCAGACAGAGCTACAGCATACCAACAAAACTTAGCTTTTTCAGAGATGAACGTTACAGATGTATACATGCAAAACGTGGCTTTAAATCAAACATAAATGTGCAATATTAAAATTCTTTCAATGGCAGAAGGTCTTTCATGTGAGGCTTCCTGCATCAGTTGTTTTCTCTACAGGAAATGTGTAAGGTTAGCCACACAGCTAGCAGTAAGTTTGTGTTCTTAATTAGACTTGATAAAAGACACATTTCTTATTAACGGATGAATTCTTCTACTAACGTGTGCATTTAATTATGAATAAATGCATTTATTGCAAAAATAGTTTATGTGACAGGAATGATGATTCGGTTTTATCTGTGCTTATCTCCACGCTTAACCACTGCATAAAAGAAGCGTAGCTTCAATAAGAAACTGGGACATGGAAATAACTTTGATGTCTTGTCATCATAAGAACTTCTTTTAAATACATAAATATATATAACATGTGAATGACTTGTTTTGGAAGTGATTTTATTCTAACAAAGGCCAAAGTGGATATAGAAATGAATAATTTTGAAAATCTGGATTAATCTGGTAAGGTCAGCCTTACCTGGACAGTAGTCTCCTTATCATCTTTGTGGTAAGTCAAAGTGCTTCCTCTCAGAACAAAGTAGCGCTGCTGCCAGTTCTTCACTAAAGACCTCTGTTGCTTCTTCAGCCAGCCGGCCTTCAGCGGCCTCTCCATGGACCTGTAGGAGCGCGGCGAGCCCTGGCCTGGGCCTCCCTCTCCAGGTATCACACTCTTGGACCGCGCTGCCAAACACCACAAGGAGGCAGCTTGTAAAAACGTCAAGAACAACAGCGCCCAGCGTGCTGTGTCACAGCCAGAGCGATGAAATATTACCAAAACACCAGCGGTACTCAACTTCAGCAGAGCACTTCCTCTTTTTTGATATGAATATGCATCAGCCTATCAGGGCTGAGACAGCAGCTCGCTGTATACTATTTTTGTTCCTCAGCTATTGAGTTTCAAGCTGACAGGAAACTGCTGGTCTAAGCTGACCAGTTTCCTGTGGAAGGTGCATGAATGCAGCTGTGATTGTACTAACATAAATAGCAATAGACTGACCACCAAACAATATGATGGAAAGGTTAGTGGTTAAGTTATGGACAGATAATGTCACATCACCTGTGACACTAGAGAGCACGAGGAGTGATGAAAGAACAAAGGTGACGTGTAGGCGGCCTAGTGAGCACAGACTAAACCACAGACGGTTTGAGTCCCAGACAGCGAGGTAGGACCAGAGATAGCTGGACTGAGACTGAGCCCATTTTCTCAGTGTTTCTTTAATTCTCTGTGTCTTGTTAGGCAAGATGACAGAGTAAAAAGAGAAGGAGAAGGGCCACAGTGGGGTAAACAGGAAGTAGCCACATCATTGCCGGAGGCCTGGTACACTTTGAAGGTCTCCACCTACAAGCTTTAGAGTCCTTTGGTCTCATTTTAATAGCACCACCCTGATTAGTGGAAAGTTAAAGTTGAGGAAATGTGAGCCCACACACATCGACTGATGTCACACCCCACCCTCAGCTGACAAACATAAAGTTCCTTTAATGTCACTTCATATCGTGACTAGCCAGATTTCCACAGCACCTCAGAGATGTGTCCAATAACCACTATTTAGAAGATTTTGCGATAAATCCAACACTTTCAAGTCAAGATGGACTCGGGGAAGTATGATGCTCAGTTTTACACAGACTGTGAAGAGTTTCATATCGAACTGATAATTGTAATTTTACCAATTTACATATTTCTGCTCAAGTGTATAAATGTGACTACCATCAATAAATGTAGTTGCCTAGCCTCGTTTTATGACGGCTTGTGATCAGACCGGATAAAAGTAGGACCAAACAAATACTTACAATAAATATTTTACTTTAAAAGCCTGATTCTTTTCAAAGAATACTTTATATGTTGTTGCCATAAGCTAGCTGAGGAAACTGATCTCATTCTTATAGTTTTGTGCTAAATAGAAGTAAGACACCACCAAGCATGAAACCAGAAGATGGGACAAAAGCTAGCCTGTCCCAGATCATTTTTTTTTAACTGGCTTTGTTTGCTTGTTTTTTTGTTAAACTGGAAATTGTTGTAAATGCCGATATATTACAGTGTAGCAGTGACATTTATAGTTTAACTCTCTGTAGAGCCAGGTTAACCTTTTTCCCTAATCTTTATCCTGGCAAAGCATTAGCAAACAAAGCTTGCTAATGCTAATAAGCTAACTGGCTCTCAATTAAACTTCATACTCAACAGAGAGACATGAAACCCTTCAAACTTGCTAATTATAATGTTGTACAATTACAGAACCACCTTTAAAAAGATCACTGTTGTGTTATATAATGAGGATTATGGAGCTAGTGAAAGTATTTATGTTTAAGAGAACTTGACTGGCTATTTTCTGCAAAGTTCCTCTAAAGTCAGGGTTTGATCACAAGCTACGAGATATTTCATTCCCTGGTACAATTTATTTATTATTAGTGAATTATTTTTAAAAAATCATTTACAGTGCTGTACAGAAGTCTTAAGTCATCCCATTTCTTCATCTCATTTCTTTATATTCTATTTTCAAGGAGCTGAATTTCCTTGTAATTTGGTCTTGAGCAATAACTCTCTGACGTTAGAGTCCAGTCCGTGAACCTATTTTTTAATCCACTTAACACTGACCTATAAGTAATTCCAGCATAAAAAAGGAACTTAATTCCAGGGATGAACCACAGTTGTGTGTAGATATAACAGAACCAATTTTAAATGTTGCTTTAGGCACTTCTCTGCAGGCCTGCCACAGAAACACAGGATTTGTTCCCATTTTTTATTGAATATATGCCAAATGCCAAAGATAACTCACCCTGACACCCTGACCTTGGAATTATGTAGGGAGCAGAACAAAAAGCAGCCAACATTAAATGTCCTTAAAGAAGACTAGAGAATTCCTGAAGACAGCTTAAAAAAAATTAGAAAGCTGCCTAAGACAGTTCAAGCTATGTTGATGCCTATTGTGAAAGTCATGCCAAACTGTATACATCTATGTAATGTTTGCACATTTTTCAGCAGAACTGCACTTTTACTTGCAAAATTCAAAGAAATAAGGGGTGGCTAAAGACTTTTGGTAAAGTACTATATGTCTCTGAGGATATGTCTGTGAAGGTTCTCAGTCACCCAGGTCATCGTAGTCTAAGGAGCTTGGAAAGAAAAGTGTCTGGACTTCTTTAAGTTGCTTGAAGACGTTTCACCTCTCAACTTAAAGAAGTCCAGACACTTTTCTTTCCAAGCTCCTTAGACCATACACAGAGAAGTTATGCAATGCAGTTTTAGCTTGCTGGTGCCCAATTTAAATGTCTGTACTTTAGGACTTTCAGAGGCTCTGCAGGTTCTTCCTTTGTAACACAAGTTAAACACCTTCAGTCTGAAGCTTCATATTTAATAGAGAGGCGTTCAATGTTCTCATTTAATCCTGTAAAATAAGAACATCTTCAAAAATGTCAACATATGACATTTGTTAAAGGATTGGTAAGTACTTGGGTCAAATGCCTTATTCCTCATCATTAACATTGACTCTGAAGGTGTGTGTTCGACCTTTACAATACTTTATGAAAGGACAGATGCAGTATGACTGTGCAGACATTTGCACATCATACAAGCCTGCACTTACATATACAGTATGTAGGCAAAGTTACACAGCCACAGGAACTTAGCTCTTGCATCAGTTTCCTGTTGAAAGGCTGCATCACTTTAGTCCCAGAGCAAAAAGAAAAAGAAGCATCCACTACCTAACACAAGATATCTCAGGGTAGCATGAGGAGAATCATGAAGGGTCACCAGAGTTGAGGAAGTTCTACTTCCATACTGGCGCAAGTCTGGGATATTAATATCCATGTGAGGCAGATAAAATAGATGCCGCTCAGGCAGCTACTTCCTTCCACAGTACTGAACAACGCTGACACCAATGGCAGAAAAAAAAAAAAAGATTAGAGTTAAAAAAAATTATGGTTACGACTGTACTGTAGAAACTCATCTAGTCACTGCTAGTGTCTGTGCTAACCTGTCGTGCCTTGAAAACCTGAGAGGAAACACCATTAAGTACTGCACTGATTCCACCCTGTGCAAACACCGCTGAGCACAGTATCAGTGGGTCTAGCACGCTGTACACTTTAAAAATATATCCTTGCATTAGCGTTGTTTGGTCAGCCGCTGGGGGCTACTCTGAGGCCCTCAAGAGAGGTGATGCAAAGTCTTAAAGCTTTTTGTGTAAATTGAAACCGTGAATTCTATGGTCTACGACGAGGGGTGTGTAAAACAAAAAAAAGTGGGGTGTTAAGCAACTGTGGTCAACTTCGCCATTGTGCTTAAAAACCCACACAACCCCCTTGTTATGCCTTTGCTATCGGCTTGTTTTCTAGTATGAACCACCTTTGACTTCTTTGGTTATACCACATGTAATTATAGGCAAAGAAATCAAAGGGCCACTTTTTCTTCTACGAGGTACAAATCTTTGTTGTACAAGGTACAGATCTTGCGGTGTAAATGTGAATGTGATCCCTGATTTCTTGGAATGTCAGTTGGTCAGTTTAAAGTTTACACGTCATTAGATAAGAACAAAACTGTTTCGTTTCTAGAATTTGAAATGTAAAATCCTTGCATCTGCTCTGGCTGTCAGTGAACGCAGCACGGCCACTGGCTTACCTATGCGAGCTGTCTCTGCCTTGAGGGTGCTGAAGTCCCAGTTGCGAGGTAGTTTCAGAGACATTGTCCTTCATTCATGCCACGGGTCAGTGTTTTAGTTCGCACATGCACCTCGCCGGAGCACACACACACAGACAGACAGACAAACACACGCATACACACACTCAAACACACACACACACACACACAGAGAGAGAAAGAGGAGATCTCGCAGATCAAACTTCCTTCTTCCTGTGTGTTAATCTTCTCTTTTTTTTTTTCTCAGCTGTTCACAACGAGTCCCCTCGGGTTGCCTTTACTTCCGTGTTCTGGTAGCTTACAGCAGAAATGGCTTCCAGGTTTTTTCACTAAAAAGGTGCAAAAAGTTCCAGGGCTTCATGTAGTGGGGAACTCTTCAAGTGGCTAATGCTGGATGGTGTCACAAGAAGAAGAGGGGAGAAAAAAAAAAGCCACCGGCGTCTTCTTAAAGGAAATGGTTTGTACCTCTTGGTGTCACTCCCTTAGTGAGCATGTTGCTTCACAGCTCAGCCCTCACTGAAGCAAAAGTCAGTATTTACAGAGGTGTTGTAAATGCTGATTTTTACATCTAAGGTGAAAGGTTAGGCATCTCACAGTGGCCCACAAAATACTCCCGACTGCACTGATGCTCACTTGTTTAATGATGGAGTAACTATTACACAGCTGGGTGTAAGGAAGTCAACTAAATGCAACTAAATGGGGAAGAAGCCCAAGAAGGAAGAAACCAGTCACGCAGTAACCACTTTTTTTTTTTTTTTTTTTTTTAAATACCTTTTAATTTTCTCTGAAACAAGACAAAGCACATTTCCGCATCAAAAAGAGTACAGCTTTTCTCTAGACAATGTACAACGCAACACAAACCATTGCACATTTGAATAATTATATAGTGAAATCATATAGCTGTATAATAACTTCAAACCACAAAATATAACACAAGGCAGGAGGGGAGTCTACACAGCATGTGGGACAGACACATCTCTCCCATACATTCCTTTTTTTTTTTTTAAATTTCAAAGAGACTCCTGACTGAGCAGGATGCAAAAAAGCAAAGTGGCACTGTCTTGATAAAAGTAGCACAGAGGCGTATCCAACTGTAGGTGCCCGAAAACAGGGGAAGAAGGAAAAAAAACAACAACAAAAATCAGGTTTCTCTCTGAAAGTGGCATGATTATCTCTTAAAAATGACCTGCTTGTGAGCAAATCTCAACTTCAGGGGTTACTGGAATGTATCAAGCAGCAGTCAGAAAGGGTCAAACCCATCCACCCAGCACAGGAGCTCCAGCTCTCTCTAGTGGCCGTCTGCAACACCAGGCAGTGAAATGGCAGTACAGAGCTGCAGGCTTAAAAACTGTCGAAGGACAACGAGACAGTGAGGCTCAAAAAAACAAACAAAAAAAAACCCAACAAAAATCACAAGATATCTATTTCTGCTGAGACACTAGCTACCTGGAACCTACTAGAATGAGTTTCCACACTGATTCAAGTCACACTCCACGCAGAAGTGAACATACAATGGCTATCAGGGAAAAGGTTAAATAAAAACACCCAAATGTACTAATAAAGCCACAGCAAGAAAACACCTTTCTGTCATCTCTGCACTTTTTCCTATATGGCAATAATAATAATACTTTCAATATTACTCTAAGAAAAATACTAAAGAACACTCAAAATAGTCTTCCTAAACAGCCTCTTAATAAATGTATAATATAGTAACTTTCAAAACGGTTTGCTTAAATAAAACATCTTCAGAAAGACGGAGTAGCTGGATGCAGCACAGAAATCATGAATGGAATGACACAACACAAAGCCATGCCTGGGTTTACACAACGGCTCCTATGGGAAAAAAGGGGGACCCTTTTATAAATTGATTGCCGCAATCTAGATCTGGGTAGCAATAAAGTGCATTGCTTAAAAATATAACTTTTTCTTGGGGGAGGGGGGGGGGTATCAGTTCAGAGGAAATTTAAGGTGAAATAAAGCAGTCGTTTACTGTATCAGCTGATTTGTATGGCTAGCATAGAGACATGCTGTCACACAGACAACATAAATATATATTTATATATAAATAATATAAATAGTATGCGTTTCTTACTCTCCATGATCATATCCCTGCTACACTGACTACTGCATGAATGTTCATATTGCTGTTTTGTCCTATGAGTAGACATGAAACAAAACAATGAATGTGTGCAAACACCATCCAAGTCTTTTGTCTACAAGGCTTCTCACCCGAACAATCACCGGTAATCTGAGTGGATTAATTTTCCATCTGTCTGTGAACTTTAATAACCCAGCACAGTGGAAGAAAAAGTGGAAAAGACGAGGATGAAACAGCCAGACAATTCCCACAAATGCATCTTAGCAGCGTATCGCTGACTCAAAGGCCCACTTTATTCCACCAAAATCTGTCTGCAGATTATGAAATGATCAAGAGCATGAGTCCGTGTGTGGCAGGTTTAATAAAAACAATGTGGTGGTCCTTAAACATCCCCAGATTGTGTGTGAAATCAGAAAAGAAGCCAGCTTTAATGAAGTCCCAGCTTTTATATTTTATCGTTAAATCCAATACACACACACACACACTTACTTGAAAATGGCAAAAATAAAAAAATTTTTAAAAAAGCCGCCACTGGAAAAGGGAATGAACTGCAATACGTACACAATAACGGATTGTATTGGCCAAAGTTTCACCCAATGAGACGGCAACAGGCCACAAATAAATCAAGTTGATCAGTCAGTATCGATATGCCGTTTGTGCTGCGCTCAAGCGGTGAAAAACAGTGACATCACAGCACGCACAAGCAGCTGGTGGCAGTGTAGAAACCCTAACTGTGGCACTGTTACACATTCCAGCTGTCAGAGGGAGTAGCCATAATGCAACGATCCCACTGTACCTTACAGTCAACAAGCAACAGACCACAAAAATAAAAACAAAACAAACAAACAAACAAACAAACAAACATGTAAAACAAACGTAGCCAGCTCTATTTGTGACATCATTTCTGCTGAACAGCAACAAGATGATAATGTAGCTTTTATGCTCCGTAAACACAAAACCACCAATAGTTGAACTCAAAGACTTGATGGACCTAAAGTGGACCTGTCCTCCCTCCCTCACTCACATACATACATTAATAACCATGGCTAACCTTTCAAACATGAGGTCAGTGCATGTGCAATCTCTGGGAGTTGTCTGGCTTTAGAAAGCTTCCCCCCCATTCTTGGCTCAGTGTGATATAAAGTCTGTTTATGCGCAGCAGCCAATCAGAACAAAGTTTAAAAAGGAAGGAAGCTGAAACAACTCGTTTCCGAAGATGAACTGAGGAGCTGCAGCAAGGCCTGGGGTAGGATATATAAGGAATTGTGAATCACATAAAGCTACCATCCAAGAGCTGGAACAAAGCATTAGAGGTCCCCTTCAAGTCTAATTTAGTCATTCACCTTTGATTTCGGCACAATAACGTCTTAAAGATTTGGCCAAGCATGAGAGGCTTTGATGAATGGCAGAAAAAAACAAAGACAAAAAATGTACATGGCAGATGGCGATGGTGAATTTAGCCTGACTTTAAAAAAAAAAAGAAAGAAAGAAAAAAAGACAACATTAAGATATAATAGAACCATACCAAATATAAAAACATCTATTTATAAATAGAAAAACTCACAATAAAGAAAATTACCCTTAAATTAGAGGGAGGGTGCAGTAGAGTAAGAATACAGTGAGTAACAGCGCTGAGAGCAGTGCATTGAAATAATAAAAAAAGAACAATAAAATATCGACACACATTAATAATAAGGTATATATAGAGGATATTGTGTGTACAGGTAGAAATGTACAGCAAACCAACATTTTGTTTAACAGTGTAACTAGATAGAGGTTGATGGTAATGGAAATGTGTAAAAGTACAGTAATTCACAAACTCAACCTGAAAACACTGGTGTCAGAAACATGATTCACAGACTGTAGGAACACAGACAAGCATGACTCCCACACCCACATGAAATGGAATGACCCAAGGCTGTCGATTTTGTGGTTTTCGGTTTGTTTTTCTTGGATGTGTTCTCGCTCACGCAAAAGCACTGAGTCTTCCCAGAGCTCCAGGGGTGCGCGGGGCTCCCTGGGTGCCGCTGCCCTCCTTTCCCGTCTCTCCCCTCCTCTTAGGGCGAGCAAGCTGTGGTTGTTGGCGGCTCTAAGCTGCGGCGGCCTCCTCCAGCGCTGGCAGCAGGCCTTTCTCGGTCAGGTGAGCCTTCAGGGAATTGAAGATGTAGAGCTGCTGATCTGGACGGAGGGCCAAGAGCTGCTGGATCACCTTGGTGGGGTTAGGGCCCCTGAAAGAAGGTGGAGAAATGCTTAGGCACAAATGTACTTAAAGTTTTATCCAGAAACCACTGCCTTTAAAAATAATTTCTAAGAAAAAAAAAGGTGGGGACACAACTTATAAGACTTATTTTAAATGCAGTACAGAGTGCGGACAGAAAAGCAGGTTTGGTGTAGGGAGGGAGTGGGTTGACTCAAAGCCTGGCCTCTGCAGTGTACTTTGGCTTATGGGTCATCTGCTCAACCAGTGGAAATACAGTGAGTTGGTTGATTAGTAACATGTTGATTCGAGACACGATGAGTCTTTCAGAAACTTGCAAAGAAACCACTAAACATACAATTATAGACCAACTAGCATATGACACTTATCTTTTATCAAGTATGACTTTTTTTAATTGTTCTGCAAAGATATTAAGGTTAACAGACAAATGAAAAAGTGTACATTTAAAGTAGTGATCACCCAATTTTTCTTTACCATGTTTATATGTAACAGGAGACTTATTCTATTCTGTACATACAGTAACAGGATATAAACAGTACAGTATGAAAACTGCACAGACCTATTGATTCATGTCAGGTGATGCAATGTGTTATGATCCATGCTCACTGTGTGATTTTTGGTTTGCCTCAGGATTTGTGTGGGTGTATGTGCAGAGAGTGCAGGGATGGAGTCTGCTGATTGGTTCAAGTCTCTGAACTGGACGCCATGATGGACACGACCACCTTAGAGTGTTTTCACACCTGTAGTTCTTTCTTTCTTTTTGTAAACTTGCCGTTTATTTTTTTCTTTTATTGTCTAGTTTGTTTTCACACAGAAAAATTTAACTGTGTTTAGCGAACCAAAACGTGTCCTACGAATCAGCTGAAAATGTTCAGTCTGCTCATAGGTCAGGTGTCTGGGGCAGGAGAAACAAAAGTAAATACAGCAAGAGGGTAGGGCTGTTCGAGATAACGATATGACGATATAAAAACGTCTATGTTTCATTTCACGCTATCGTTTGTTTCGTGGTGTCGCAAAATAAACTGTTTACAGCAATATTTTCTCATCATTTTGATGGTCACTGTAGTGGCTATATTAATTTATTAAAGTTCTCTCTTTCTCTTATATTTAATATAACCACACTAAGGATGGACAAGCGCCTGTTTTTATGTGTTGTCAATAGCAACAACGACAGTAAAACCATCGCGTGTCCGCTTGTTTATTTTCCACATTAACCTTTCACAATAAAGCTCAAGATCCTGTTGAGACTTTTCAAAATAAACAGAATCACATGAAAAAGTATGCACTGAGAACTGAGAATCAGTGGCATTTAAAAGTTGAGCCTGAGGCTTTGAAAACTTCCGTATCTGTCATGCAAATAGTTTTACTAAATACTGATTATACACTGTAAATTAGAGCTGGGCGATAGAACGATAACGATATGTATCGCGATATAACTTTTACTCGATAGAGAAATTAAGCTATCGCGATAGACCTCGCCGCTCTTGTCCTCTTAAAAAAATAAAAAATAAAGAAGGTCAGCCAATCCAAACTAAGTAGCGCAGAGCCGAACCAATCACAGCCGCAGCGTCACATCGCGTGACTTGTTACGTACAGCACAAGTGCCAAGCCGCACGTGTGTTTGTTTGGGAAGCAGCCAGCGGGTAATGGAGCCAGCGCGTAATGGAGGAAATGAGTGTGCCGACTAGAAAAATCAACCGAGCGTGACCGAAGAGAAAACAGATGATGGTTCCAATGCCGGAGAGATTGTCGAACGGAAGAGCCATAGAAGTTCCGTAGTGTGAAGGTATTTCGGCTATTTCAAGTCTGACAAAAAACAGAGTAGCGTGCACTGTAAATTGTGCCGAAAGCAAGTCTGGAAATACAATAAACTGGTGCATGCGTCACACTGTGCGCCACGTTATTGTTTCGGTGAAATTAATTTCTACAATACTGTTACTGTTAATTGTACTCTCTGCAGTGTTTAAATGCTTACATATACACACAGTTACTGTCCCTCCACACATACCACTCGGTTCTGCTTCTATGCCGCAGCTTTGTTTACTTTTTCCCACCGAGGCTTCTAGACTTCTGATTGGCCAACATTTCTGCACGGTTAAGAATCTAGCGCCACCTGCTGCTTTGGCATGTTCATAGCAGCGTTTTTCTTCATTTCTGCCTTTATGTGTGGACGGGATTATTTTTTAAAACGAAAACGGAAAATCTCCGTTTTCAAAAATACCCGTGTACGTGTGGACGTAGCCTCAGTCTCTGACTGGAAGCGCTAATTCGTCATTCGGCTTTTGTCAGACTAAAGTAACTGTTAAAACTGTTTGAAAAGCTCAGCTATACAACAAGGAGAGATTGAGAATTTCCTTTTAGTTCTCAGTTTATTTGATATTGACAAAAGTTAGTCAGTTTTGTCTGTTCTTCTGTAAAACAAACTAAGATTTATTTTTAGAATTAATATTTTGTTTCTAAGTGGAATTGACAATTTAGTCTGTTTCGTTTGTTCTATTTTGAAACTTAAACGCTTTAGCGGCTGCCTTTTGTGTAGTTTGCAATATTTGCCTTTATTTATCTGAAAAAGTCTCATGTTCCTTAAGTACATCTACCCTGTTGAACTTATTATGGGAAATAAATATTTAAATAAAAACAAGCTGCTGATTATTTCACATTTTACTTGTGAGCAACGGCACATTTAAATCTTACAAATATAGTTATTTGGCTTATATCGTGATAGATATCGTTATCGCCTGAAATTAAAAAAACATATCGTGATATGAAAAAATCTCATATCGCCCAGCTCTACTGTAAATACTGAGCACCTTATTGGAGATTAGTAGGAGTGAGAAGCGCTTCGTGTGAATGCGTTTGTCTTGTATTTTTAAAAGCTAAGAGTAGCAAGTTATTGTTTGCTGTTAAACATAGAGAGCTAACTGCACAGTACTGCTAAATAAGCCCACCTTAACTAATGTTAGCAGTCACTAAGACCACTGATTCTCCTCATATCACAGATAAATTCATCATTTCTCCTGATCTTCTGTTCCTGGTCTACTTATTAGCCCAATAGGCTATTAAATGTAAGGCTGTGGTCCATGTCTGCAACGTTCACCATATCCACAAAAGTTGAAACTGACAAATCAAGATTTGCAATTTCTCCTGGATGTGCCTTATTCAACCTCACTTCACAGAAACCATCCCTTCAGTCTGTGCAGACGGTGAACATTAGCTTACACTGAACTACTAGGTTTTATTACAAGCTTTAACGCTGCTTAAGCAACATAAAGAGCATGTAAAGGACAAAGACTGACAACAAGCAAGATGAAATACATTATATTATATTTTAAACTTCATAAATATATGCTTACCTAATGAAGCTAGCAATGTAGACATTAACAAATGTGGCCATGAGGTACTGGCAGTCAAATCTGTCCATAATGCCTCCGTGACCTGGGATGGTGTTTGCAAAATCCTGAAAGATGACATACAAGCTTAAAGCTACAAAAGACATGACATTCTGTGCGTGTGTGCGTTTTTAAAAGCCTTGCTTATATGCTCTGTATCTCTTTCAGAGCCTACTCCGTGGTAGGTTCTTTCTCTTTTCCAAAAATGGCCCAGAACAAAGTGTCACAATGGCTTAAGAAACACAAACACTGCTTGATAATCATAGGCCACATCCAACTTATGTGTGGTGAATAGTTTCTGTTGGTCCACATCCATACCTTGATTTTGAAAGCTCTCTTGAAGCCGCTAGCAAAGAAGCCACCAAAGGGTCCCACAATGGAGGCAAAGGAGGAGAGGGCAATGCTGTGGATCTGGAATGGATACAGGCGCACTGTGGTCTGTGGAAACATAGGACACGTTACATCCAATCTTGTTGAAACTCACAACTTGGGCCTGACAGTTTTAATAAGATATTGCCTTGTGTTTGCTCTAGGTGGGTATAAAACTTTGTATACTGTGTTTCAAGCTGTAACAGGCTGTAAGGTTTCCTTTAGCGCTGTTCAATAAAATTCTACAAGCTCTGCATACTTTTAATGTGTTGGTGAGAGGACTGTAAGAAGCCTAAATACTGGCACAGGATGAACCGCAACAAATAGCCACTGAATCTTACCCATCCGGTGACAGACTCCAGCATACTGGGGAGGAAGTAGTCCTGGAGCTGAAACAGCTCTGATGGCTCACAATCCACCTGGAAGCTGTTGGAGTCGTTGTTGAACTCCACCGGACACACAAAGTAGCGATAGCCAGCCATGACGTAGGAGAGCTGTGAAGAGAGCAAAGTTATGCTTCAATCGTGTCACTTGTCACCAACTAACTGGACAGAGATCAGAACTGACTGCTTTCCTGTGTTCTCGGCCCAGCCAGTCAGCCTTCCCACATGACCAATTACAAAGGAGTTTGTGCATGCATGTGCACAGTGCCGGCACCAGTAACGCATTAATGTGTCATTAGTATGGAAACTAGACGCTGTGACTGGAGACAACAACAGCTACAGCAAACCCAGTATAAAACTACACTTAATACACCCTCACCCAGCTGAACATGGGCATTTTAAAAAAGCTACCAAAGCCAAAGAGGCTAAAGCTAAAGATATCCAGAGCTCAGCGCAATCAACCTCAGCGTGAGTCTCAGCCACAAACATTTGTGATGAGTGCATGTTTAACTAAGTTGAGACAAACACATTGTGTTTGAAATGATTTGCTTCAGAGCTCATTACGCCCCGGAAATATGACACATACAGAAACTGAAGTGATGAACAATGATCCCCTCGAGGCCTACAGGTAAACGATGGGGTGGCAGCAGGGTTAGAACCGCAGACACCCACACAAGGAAGCAGTCGCAATGATGTTAGAGTGAGAGCTGAGAAGATGCAGCTTAAACAGGCATCTAAATCAGGAAGGTGCGGCTGGTATATGACATGAGGAGAGTGAGTTTTTCTGCCCTACACAGCTGATTTTACTCCATTTAACCATAATTCATTGTGAGATAAATACCACTTTGCATATTCAAGCAGCTCCTACAGAATGCTACACCGCTAAGAGCTAAAAGGAAAAAAATAAATAAATAAAATTCACATCCTACCATGATTCCAAAAACTATGGTGGAGAAGAATCCACCGATGAAGCCCTCCCAAGTCTTCTTAGGCGACAGCTGCAACAGCCAGTATCAAAGAAATCATACACCACCATACAGAGCACAACAGCCTTTAGGTGATTTGCTACATGCATCAATAATTCACAATAAACATTATATTAAAAACATTAAACATTTATGTATTTGCATTCCATGTTTAAGCAGCTTCAAACGTTCAAAATAACCAACCTTGATAAGAGGGGTTCGCCCAAAGAAGAAACCAAACATGTAGGCCATGATGTCATTACAGATCACACAAGAAATGGGCACAATGAACCTGATCACACAAAGAACAGTTTACATGGCAGGTGTATGGATATTTGCATTAAGGTGCAAAATAACTGAATTTTAATTAGATTTAGAGAATTGGATAAGGAGCCTTTAACGTACCAGATCATTCCCTCAAACAGGTTGTGAATGATGAGGTGAGACTGGGTCACAACAATCAGGAGAGTCACATGGGTCCAACCAAACTGTGCAGACGGGCACAAGATCAATGACGTGTAGTTAAATTCATACATTTTTGGACAATGACACAGGCTCTGTAAATTTTGTTTATAATCAGTGTCACGCAGAAGAGTTTTATCTGTATTGATTGTTTAACTAGCGTTTCTCACTTGTTAGTCTATAAGAGCATAACAGGGTACAAATATTTGTTATGTTTTAACCTTGTTGTGAAGCACTTTGTTTTAAATGTGCTATATAAATACAGTTGTATTGTATTGTATTAGTACCTGCTGGTCATGTTTTAGATGGTTTTTACAAGCCTTTGTGTTACCAAAAAAAAAAAAAAAACAAAAAAAAAAACTGTTACTGTGTTTCCATTCGGGTGTTTTTCTTAAGACCACTAGTGTTTCAACATAAACCTGCCCCACTGTAAACACACAGCTGTAAACACACAGCTGGATCCTTTTACTTTGGTACATCGACAACATTATTTCAACTATGGCTGCCCGTCCCTGAGCCTGGTTCTTCTTTCTGGTTCTTCCTGTTAAAAGGGAGTTTTTCCTTCCCACTGTCACCAAAAAAGACTGTTGGATTTTCCTCTGTATGTATTATTGGAGGGTCTACCTTACAATATAGAGCGCCTTGAGGCGACTGTTGTTGTGGTAAAACTGAACTGAATTGAACTGTGACAAAGACGTATTCAAGATATATGTTGCGCTAACTGTTGAGGAAGCCTTTTTTTTTTTTAACATAATTCAATATTTTTATTGATTCAACTGTAACTACAGCTATTCTTTCATTAGCTTAGATTAAGCAGGTCTGGAGATGATTCTACATGTTGGATTTGGCCTCCACAAAATGGAGGTCAAAGTTGCTCTCAATGCAAAGGAAACAACATTTCATAACCTGCCAACAGTAAAACAAATCTGACAGAAATAGCAGGCACATTAGGTATGGCCAAATCAAAGTGGAATGTACTAGTGGGGGGTTTTTTCTGCAGGATCCGTCTCTGACCCAATTTCCCTTTTACTTGAGGGTTTATATTTTAGCTAGCCTCATGAATAAGCCAGTAGCCTTGAGGCAGGATGCACGGAGTATGCAGGGCAGCACTTACCATGTAAAACTGAAGGCGGTAATGTTTCTTCACCAAACTCAGCACAAACATACAGAAACCTGCAACAACAGGACGACTTATTAAGTCGCATTAACAGCATCTGTAAAGAGGAGGAAACCTCCTTAAGGTCATCTTTGGTCAAACTGATTCAATCTAGCTTGACTTATTTCACAGCATGCCTACTTTAGGATGCAGTGAATATTTTTCTTTTACGTGACTGAGGAAACGAGAGGATGTTGTAAAGCAAAGAATATCTGAGAAAATGTGGCCTGAACGGAAGTTGACTCAGACATACTGACGCTGTTGGTTTCCTGGACTCTTCAGACTGACAGTAAAGCTTCTTCAAGCAAGACATTAAGATGTACAGGATGACAAAACTCTGCATTAAATGTCACTTCAAATCACGAGCTTCAGAGCATTTGTGCTCAAAGTCATAACGGGCCATTCAATTGCACCTTAAATCTAGTAGGTAAGACAGTCTGGGTGCTTCCTTCCTCCCCACATCCTGTTTGGCATCAGCAAGAAGCTATAGTAGTAATGTATTACTAACTGACAAAGAAGTACAGGAAGTGGAACATCTAAAGTTAGCATAGTAACTGAAACAATAAGCTTTGAACTAACCAACATATAAAACCTTGAGACTCATTTTTCCATCAAAGCATGCCTGTGTGCTTCCACCAATCAGTCAAGTCCTAGTTTACATCACTTGAAACTCAAATAACATAACTGAATAATATGATATGTATTAATATATAAATTCACTGGTTATAACCAAAAATACCAAATTTGAAGAAACAACCTTGAGAGATATCTGAAATAGAATTACAACACACACACACACACACACACACACACACACACACACACACACGATGTAGCATTCTAAATATGTACACAGCTTATTGCAACTCAGATTCCTCTTTCATCTCTAATGTATTTATCAAATGCAGTATTCATAACTGTTTTTATTCTATTTTTAAAATGAGCATTTTTTCTATTTATATATGTGGGTTTTTCTGTTCGGCATCTGTTGGTGATAGTAAAGGAACAATTTCATTGTACAGGGAAACATTTTTCTTTACTGTGCATACAACAATAAAACTTTGAACAGTTGAATGACTCATGGAAATATTACTGATTGTAAATGTATTTTGTTGAGTCAGACTGACCAATCACTGACATCTCTTAAAAGAAATTTGACACTTCTGGTTGCTATGACAATGTAAACTGCATCTAATGTCTGTTTATTGATTGTGCACTTATCTCATGTTCAGCAGTTTGTTTTAGTGTAATAAACATTTATTATAAGTCATTACTGAATAACTTGGAAGAATGTTTGTTGTGGGCAGCTGGCATGATGACGTTAACACAGAATCTACAGCAGGACTTTGTGTCTTTCTACCTGTGAGGTAGAGCGCGAAGGAGATGAAGCGGTGGTATTTGCTGAGGATGCGAAGGGGTTCCTCCCTCTGAACCAGTGTGAAGAAATAATCTGTCACGGTCTCACCATAGAAGAAGTAGTTCACACACAGCAGGAAGTACCTGTAATTCAAAGGGTTAGAGTAAATGTACGCAGCTGATGGTGTTGTCACAGCAGCTAATCAGACTCTGAATTCAATATGCCAGCGGGGGGAAAAACACAAATACAAATAAATCAACAAGGCTGACTAACTTCTCTTCATGAAAACTGCAGACAGCTAAAAGTTTACACCTGTACATGGAGAACAGTGTTCCAAGGAGTTTGAGTTTCCTGGCATAGTGAATATCAGGATTACACTACACTATAAACCACTACTGCTACAAATCAAACAGCACTGATGATTCATTGTAATTCTGCTATAATATACAGTCGGGCAAAAAAGTATTTAGTCAGCCACCGGTTGTGCAAGTTCCCCCACTTAAAATGATGACAGAGGTCAGTAATTTGCACCAGAGGTACACTTCAACTGTGAGAGACAGAATGTGAAAAAAAAAATCCATGAATTCACATGGTAGGATTTGTAAAGAATTTATTCGTAAATCAGGGTGGAAAATAAGTATTTGGTCACCTCAAACAAGGAAAATCTCTGGCTCTCACAGACCTGTAACGTCTTCTGTAAGAAGCTTTTCTGTCCCCCACTCGTTACCTGTATGAATGGCACCTGTTTGAACTCATCATCTGTATAAAAGACACCTGTCCACAGCCTCAAACAGTCAGACTCCAAACTCCGCCATGGCCAAGACCAAAGAGCTTTCGAAGGACACCAGGAAAAGTATTGTAGACCTGCACCAGACTGGGAAGAGTGAATCTACAATAGGCAAGCAGCTTGGTGTGAAAAAAATCAACTGTGGGAGCAATCATCAGAAAATGGAAGACATACAAGACCACTGATAATCTCCCTCGATCTGGGGCTCCACGCAAGATCTCATCCCGTGGGGTCAAAATGATCATGAGAACGGTGAGCAAAGATCCCAGAACCACACGGGGGGACCTGGTGAATGACCTGCAGAGAGCTGGGACCAAAGTAACAAAGGTCACCATCAGTAACACACTACAACGGCAGGGAATCAAATCCCGCAGTGCCAGACGTGTTCCGCTGCTGAAGCCAGTGCATGTCCAGGCCCGTCTGAAGTTTGCCAGAGAGCACATGGATGATACAGCAGAGGATTGGGAGAATGTCATGTGGTCAGATGAAACCAAAGTAGAACTTTTTGGTATAAACTCAACTCGTCGTGTTTGGAGGAAGAAGAATACTGAGTTGCATCCCAAGAACACCATACCTACTGTGAAGCATGGGGGTGGAAACATCATGCTATGGGGCTGTTTTTCTGCCAAGGGGACAGGACGACTGATCCGTGTTAAGGACAGAATGAATGGGGCCATGTATCGTGAGATTTTGAGCCAAAACCTCCTTCCATCAGTGAGAACTTTGAAGATGAAACGAGGCTGGGTCTTCCAACATGACAATGATCCAAAACACACCGCCCGGGCAACAAAGGAGTGGCTCCGTAAGAAGCATTTGAAAGTCCTGGAGTGGCCTAGCCAGTCTCCAGACCTCAACCCCATAGAAAATCTGTGGCGGGAGTTGAAAGTCCGTGTTGCTCGGCGACAGCCCCAAAACATCACTGCTCTCGAGAAGATCTGCATGGAGGAATGGGCCAAAATACCAGCTACTGTGTGTGCAAACCTGGTAAAGACCTATAGTAAACGTTTGACCTCTGTTATTGCCAACAAAGGTTATGTTACAAAGTATTGAGTTGTATTTTTGTTATTGACCAAATACTTATTTTCCACCCTGATTTACGAATAAATTCTTTACAAATCCTACCATGTGGATTCATGGATTTTTTTTTCACATTCTGTCTCTCACAGTTGAAGTGTACGTCTGGTGCAAATTACTGACCTCTGTCATCATTTTAAGTGGGGGAACTTGCACAATCGGTGGCTGACTAAATACTTTTTTGCCCCACTGTATAATCTTTAAGATACTGCTAATTTAAAATGGGTTGATAACAAACCTCAGGACATCTGTAACGACGTAAAAACATGAGACAATACAATAAGAAAGAAGCCAACATGGACATTTGCTTTTAATATCCCATTCTTTGTCTTGCCAAGTGAACACTGTGTGTGTCTGTGTCCTCACCAGCTCAATGTCCTGAACCACGGCAGGTCGTAGGAGTGGTACACACTGTAACCAATGGTAATGATTTCCTGGAAGCATTTTATCTGGACACAGAGGACCTGCGTAGATAAAACACTGTGTCAGCAGCACAAAGGCAAAATATTGATAGGACAAACCAGAACGGGCTTTTGGGGTGACAGAAAACATGGCAAGATCAGTCAAAGTACAGTAGAAGATACCGGTTACTTTATCTGACAGAAATGGATGAATATTCCACAGTCCAATAGTCTGAATGTATTGATGAGCAACACTGTGGATCACACTTGTGTAAATAAGACCACAATAAACAAAACTAGTTAATAAAGATCATTATTACAACACTGCTGATTCTCCACTGGCTCTGTTAAACCTCTTTGCAGGGCACCAAATACTCTGTGCAGGAAAAACCCTGAGCACAACTCAGTGTGTGTGACACAGTATGGTGTCCTACTGACACAAAATGGCTGACAGGCCTATTTTCAGGGTATTCCCTGATGACGGAGCCAACTATCCTGCAAATGATTAGAGAAACTGGATCCTCTTTAATCCACAATACTATGATTTTAATTTTCTTTAAAAAATAAACTGACTGCGCTGCTTAGAGTAGCTCTGAACATTAACACGTCTTCTATATATACTCAGTGAGAAAAAGTCTGATTCGTAACACGATTCATCTTAACTGAAATAATTTTGTATCAAAAAGCTTAATTTGTCTCAAATCACAAACGATGGCTCTAAAAGTGGAATGACAAGTCAAGTCAAGCAGGACAAATCAGTAGTTTGTACTCACAATCATCATAAGCACCATGGGGCCCAAGTAGATGATGAAGAAGAAGAAGGAGATCATGGCTAGTGTTAGGATGCCTCGCACCCACCAGTTCTTCCATCTGAAGAAAAGACATAAACATGACACTGGCAAAATGACAATACAAAAAAATTAAAAAAGCAACAAGCGAGTTGTATTTTAAACGTAAGCACAACTGAAAGAGCCTGGGCCAAAACTTTTACTTATATTATGTTATCAAAAAGGCCAAAATCATTCAAATATGTGACGAGGAATTCCTTTGTATGAATCATGACACCTCCACGGTGGCAACGCGGCTTGGCATCCACACGTACCCGGGTATTTTTGAAAACGCAGATTTTTCTATGCGTTTGCACCTTTCGTCCACACGTAAATGGCGTTTTCGGTCACTGAAAACAGAGATTTTTAAAAACTCCTGCCAGGGTGGAGATTTTCAAAAACTCCATTGTTGCATTTACGTTTGGACGAGGAAAACAGAGAAAACGCAGCGTCAAAGGTGTGCGCCTTTTTCACGTCACACGTTATCGTTTCGGTGAAATGGATTTCTACAATAGCGGACTTAGACAATACTGTTAACTTTACTCTCTGCAATGTTTAAATGCTTACATATACAACACAGTTACTGTCCCTCCACACATAGAAGCAGAACTGAGTTCTATGCGCCATCTTTGTTTACTCTTTCCCACCCAGGCTTCTAGACTTTTGATTGGCCAACATTTCTACACGGATAGAAATATATCGCTAACTGTTGCTTTGGCATGTTCCTAGCAGCCTGGACGGGATTTTAAAAAAATAAATTAAAAATTAAAAAAAATTTAAAAATTTAAAAAAACGGAAAATCTCCATTTTCAAAAATACCCGTGTACGTGTGGACGTAGCCTTACATGCAGTCCAGAAAAAACCCGGGGTTCTTGTTTAGGTAGGTGGGTTTAAAATGAGCGCATAGCAACTCACAGTACACAGACAACGGGGGTGTTCGATATCAATAAACAAGACTGAGCGTGTTCCGGCCCTAGGAAGAGGACGCATCTTTACGTTCATAGCTTTAAAACACACTGCAAACAGCTTGCAGTTTATATTTCCTTTGATACTCAGCATACCTTGAAGAGAGTCCAGACAGCGCCTTATTTAAAACCTCAGGGGTGTCGTCAGGAGGGACCGGCACCTCTGGGACACCAGAGTCCACTTTGGACTCACTGTCTGACACCCCCTCTTTTTCTGCCTTCAGTTCATTGTCCGAACCCTGCAAACAGACAAAAACAGAGAAGAAATGGAAGATTTGGCTCTGAAAGGGAAGGAAAACAACTATTCTAATATAACCATAACAGAACATTTAGATATGTGCTGTTTAATCATAGATCACGGATGAACTTAGGGGAGTTTACCTTTTCTCTCTGAGCTATCCAGGAATATGATGCATGTCTGTTTTTTTACATATTTACAGGAGCAATGAGCTGGTGCTGTGATCACGCGATAAAATACCTGGGTAAGTAATCTCTTGGTACTTTTTGCCCAACACTCATATGACACATTTGTGACACATGTGACAAAAAAAAAAAAAAAAAAACCAACACCACCTTTACCCAAAATGGTAACATATGCAACTCTAAAAACTCCCCACCCCACAAACACTTTATTACCATTACTGCATGAAAACCAGGCTGGTTAGAACTAACAGCATGTCAACCTGCACAGATGTTTTCAGTTCTGCCAGTTACTCAGGTTGAGGTGAGGTGGTGGTTGTGAAAACACCACACAATTTCAAAATAACAGTGAAGTGGTTCTTCTCCAACAGTTTCAGTAAAAAAATAAATAAATAAATAAATAAAACTTTAAAAAAAAAACTGAATAGGTGAGATGTTTGTTGGCTGCTGGCATCTGTAATATTTTCCATCTTCACACAGCACCAATGTATTATAAAACTATCAAAAATAAACAATTTAAAAACAAAAACAGTGATGCTAGGCTACTGCTTTAGGAGAAAAAGAGCCGCATATGTGTGTGTGTGTGTGTCTGTGGTGATAGTGGGTGTGTAACAAATGGACGGATGGAATATGGAGAGGATAATGCTTACTATTACATACTTAATGCAAGAATATTAAGAAGTCTTTATAATAAGACCTTTTTTACTTTTTAAGATCCGTTTAACAAACGAGAAGAGAGGAAAAAACAGCTCCGACGTGTGCAGGCTTACTTTCAAATAAAACATCATTTTGCAGGTCTATTTGAGTCCCACTTTCAAATAATCATGAAAACTATTTGTATGCAATTATGACTTCAGTCCACTTCAGTGTGCTGTCATCTTGTTTTCTCATCAAGCCGCAGGCAGAAATCAACCATCCAGCCCTGAGCATAAAGTAAAATTGCATCAAGTGTCCAAAACTACATGTATCGTGTCTCTCGCTCGTTCGCAAATCCTTAAATACATGTGGACGAATCGCCTGATACGCGCAGATGACATCGCATGCCCACATGGAGTTTTGAGACTAATTTAAAGCTGTCAGCTTCACACAGATCCGCAAATGTAAGCTGCGTTTCAGTCCCAGTGTGAAACAAATATGTACAAATCATTGCTTGTAACACATTTGCAACACTTTGAGACATATTTCCCTCCATATCGAAAGCATACTTTTTGTATGTTCACGTAAGTATCAGAATGGCAGATTTAGCACCAGATCCCCCGGCTCCGATGTACAGATACCTCTGGCTAATGCTTAGTGTTCCGAGTTAAGATAAGATAAGATAAGATAAGATAAGATAAGATAAGATAAGATAAGATAAGATAAGATAAGATAAGATAAGATAAGATAAGATAAGATAAGATAAGATAAGATAAGATTTATTAGTCCCACAGCTGGGAAATGTGTTTCGTTACAGCAAAAGTGCAAAGTTGTGTAGCAGAAATTAGAAAACACTGGAATGCAATAAAATAAAATACTAGATACAATAGAATAAAATAGAATAATATAAACAATAGTTTGGCTCGTGGCTGGTAACTAGCTTTCTGGTCTGGGTCCATTAGACTCTCTTTCGTCTGCAGTAGCTACCACTATAAACATACTCTTCTTTTTCTCACTCAAACTTCTGCAACAAACTTTGTGCTGCAGATGTTACCGTTTCTCGCTGTAGCGCACACACACACCGCAGAAGCGTAATCCCCTTTCTTTCCCGAGAGAGATGGATGGATGGATACTAAATGTCCGTTAGTGAGTTATTGTGCAAGAGGAGAAATACAAAGCAACAGAGCAATGTTTTCTGAGAAGTGGTTTAGAGCGAACAACAAATTTTGCTCAGGGTGCGTCTGTGTGGAAAAAAAGCAGGAAAAAAAAAAAAGCATCGGCTTCATCTGAGATGAACATATTATGATTAATGGACTGTCAGTGTACAGTCGTGTGTGGGAGGCTAAACACTGCTCCAAATCATCTCCATCCATATTGTTGATTTCTCAAAACCATCTGTTTGCTAATGAAGGCCTGCCTACAACACTGACTGATCTTTATCCCCCCATAGCGGCAATGCTAAAAAATATGGATGGTTAGAGCTCCTGTGCCAATAATAGAGAGGGTTTTTTAAGGCAGTTTGTTCTTTCACTTCTCATTCATCCCCTGCTGCCCTCTCTGCTGCTGGTGACCAAATAAGGCTTGGAGTTGACACATCAGATTCACCCAGCAGATGGCTGACGTGGTTTTGTGACGCCCACTTGGTCTCACATTCACAATTTGGCAAATAATCCATACTACAGCTGGATATTTATTAGATTAAAAACAAACAAATAACAATGTGTCTTTAAAAAAAAATCTGCCCGTATACTGGACGTTTACATCACCAAATATTATATTAGTCGGGCTCCGGCTTTAATACATAATAATACTTCTTGTTAGGCATGCATCACTCAAATATTGATATCAGTCCAATATGAACTAGCATGATGAGACGTTTGGTTACATGTTGGTGAGATGTTCTATTTAATTCAGTTTCACTTTGTTCTACATTTACTTAGCCACACAGACAAGATATAGATACCTTAGCGTAAAGTCTGCCAAAACAGTGAGGACGAGACATGAACAATATCAGGCTCAAAACACGGATTTGGTAACTTTATAAAAGAAAATGCAGCAAATAAATATATCTTAGAATATAAATTGACTAAATCTGAATGATCAGTTAAATGATAAATGAAAACAGGACCAAAATAAAAAGTATTAAAAATGTATTCAGCGAATTTATCTTCTCTAGTCTAACTTCAGCACTGTGTGATATTTAAAGTCATAACAGTTTCTCTTTTCCTCATCTCAGTCTAAGTGCACCTCATTTTACTGCTCCTCATACAAGTTACAGTAGCAGTGGAGCATCCAGGAGACAAATGAAGTCAAATAATATTAATGGAGTTGGTTGTAACAGGTTATTAGATGCAATAAATACTTATAAGTAACACTGAAGACACACAGACACACAAGTTAGAGAGCAAGAACAACTTATTTGAGCTTTTTACACTAATATCACACCAGTGCTCCTCTAATTTGATATTCTCCATCTGCCCACGCCCCAGGCCAAGGTCTCTGTATCTGAGTTTGGTAAGTAACCCTACTTTTTCTGTTATTCAAACAACATATTAACACTAAAAACTTGGTTCAAGATAAACAGTTCCTGTGAGCAAGAACTTCAAGTAGAAAAGTTTCTAATAACAAAACGCTGCTCTGTTAAGTTTGCAAGCTTTTTAAGAGAGATTTAATCCAGAGGTTGAGGATCGCATGTTTCTGTTAATGTTGTGAACAAAATAGTGATTCCCTGATTGGCTGCATCATGTTTGTTACAAGTCAGCCAAATATATATTAAAAAACATTGTATGTTTTATAAGACTTAGAAAATTTAATTAAGTTCCCTTCAAATTATATGAAACAGTCACTAGTGTGCACTGCCACCCAGAAGTCAAAACCCAGGAGACGAATGCAGAAGCACACACAAGAATCCACATACACACAGGCCCATTCTCCTTTTCCTGGTTTCTATGGAGACAATATCCGTCATTCAGGATGCTTGAGTTAAAAATAGACGCTCCTTTCACATAAACACTTCTTCCCTTTTATGCTGTCTTGCACATCTGGGTTTGTTTTTTCTTTAATCTCTAACTGATTAGAAAAGGCTGCTTCTGTCAGCCATAAAAGGCCATTTTTATTTGGATCTTATGGTTTTCGTGCAAAGAGGAAAGCGATTCCTTCACAGGGAGGCAGATACAAAAGTGCAGGCTTGTGATCTAGCTTCACCATGCTGGAAAGTAGCCAAAGTAGACAACTGTGATCAAACAGTTTAACTCTACTGACGTCATCAAGACACTGCAGCTATACCATGAGGTTATGTAACCTAATCAAAGACTGAAGCATTCATGCACTTGTGAACTGAATTTCACTATATTTCAAATTATGCAATCCACCATAAAACTACCTCAACAAAAGTAATTTCATCAGCTAATATAACTGTCTTTAGAGCAACTTTTTCTTTAGTAAATTGCGTGATATTACACAGAGTTACAAATGTTTGTCCACATGTGCGCCTCCACCAAGCTAGACTTTTTCAAATAAACCCTGGTTCTGCTCAGGCAAACTACTGATAAATAGTTAACTGCAAATAATCTGGTTGGGTATTCTGTATTGTCAGTGTCAATTTCTTTTATTTCAGCAGAAGTGGACATAAAATGGATACTTTTGTATCAGAATTGTAGCATTATTATTATTATCGAAAATAATACAAATTATTCACCTGATTGCACAACTGCAAGCTCAAGGTCATGAGGTAGGCTGCTCTTAAACAAGTCATGGCAAAAAAGTAAATAATAAAGAACACGTTAAACCAGTCACAGTGCGCTTCCCTGGAAAATTACATTAGCCTGTGTGGCTCGCTGTGAGGATGTCACTAATGCTTCCACTACTTTCTCCAACTGCTTTCAGCTACTCTCCAATTTTCTGTAATTATCTCGTCCTAGATATCCACACGTCTATCACCACGCCCCTTTCTTCATTCAATGCCACGCATCGTCCATGTTGAACTCATAAATGTTGCTTTTATTTCCCCTCACACTGACTGAAACAGCTTAATAACAGTTTGTTAAGAGAGATTAATTATAATATCGTGCTACCCATCAGTCTACGACGCGAAGCAGTGGTTGTTAATGTAACTACAGCTACTAAACACTTTAGCCTAGCAGGGCTCGCGAACATCATCGCTATCGGTCATATCAAACCAAAATTTACAAATATAAATAAATAAATACACAAACAAAATAAAACGTTTAGCTTAACGCTGCTGCTGAACATTTAGCATCGGTGCTAGCTCATAAAGGGCCAACATGGAGACCTTCATCGCTTATTTACCTCTGTGTGCAACGGCGTATGTGGCTAGCTTGCAGCACGCCTTACAAATCTAAGTTTATTATTTTTGGATTTTCTGGTAGACTGCTTAGCATTCAAGAAAAAGCGTCTTCAAATGTATTTAAAGGGTTTTTGTTGGACAAGACCAGCTGCTATACACATCGGCATAACGTAGGTGAAAAGGGCAGCTCCAGAATCGATGAAATTTTAACTTTTGCATTTGGTTTGCTGTTGTTTTCGCAGCGGACGAACACACAGGAAGACGGTGTGTACCACCAGCCAATCAAGTTTAAAATTTGAGTAGTTTGGCGGATGGTTTGTATAGCGTCTTTCAGATGCTTTTAACAGCTTTTACGTTGTAAGATGTGGTTATAAGAGTAAATTGACGACAGCCTTGTAAAACTTAAACATGCCTTATTATTCATTCTAACATGACCTTTCTTAGTCACACCAGTCACAGTGTAATGGGAATTTCAAATCGCTCGGTGGCTAGTTAGCGTCAGGACCGCTAAATGGCAGGAGTGAGTCCAAGCTAACGTTACCTTGTCCTCTGACGGCTGCTGCTGAAACGTAGGGTCGCTGTCTTTGGGTCCACGGTGCCTCAGCTCTGCCATCTTAGCGGGTCGTGACCTGACGACAACAGCGAAGGTCCTGCGGCTCCCACAAACAACCTCTTTGTTTTTTGGAGACTGACACCTCCTCTGCTAAGCTCCTAGCTAAATTTCTGCAAACAACACTTTCCACCCAATTCACGATCATTCACTTCCTGTTTTCAAAATAAAACTCCATATTGACTACCCAACATAATGCTAACATGACATTAAAGAATCTTATTTTAGAATAAATATTAATGGTAATATTACAATTCATGCAACATGTAACTCTTTCGGGATTGCTTCAAGAAACTGACCATTTATTATTCTTTATGTTTCTTTCGTCTTTACTGACAGTCTTTAAAAAATATTAACAATAAGATTATAGGAAATACTTGAAACGTCTCTCAACATGAACTGGTAAACCTCCAGGCTTTATTAACTTGATTTATCCGGAAGTTTCATGTTGTTTCATGTTGCCCAAATATGTAGTGTATATACTGGTATTGCATATTGTACGACTGCAATATGAATCCATGATAAGCTGATACTAAATGTGGCTATTTGTTTCTTCTAAATTCCAATTTCCCTTTTCACCCCAGTTTGTAAAAAAAAGTCACATCATAGATTTGTTTTTGTTTTTTTGTTTTTTTCAATCCAGTTGTAGTTAACAACAGTAACGTCGGTCTGTTGGGTCCTCTGGACTGGTTTGGTCAGTCATTTTTTATTTTTTGACTGAGGCACTTTTCACAATTTGATTTGTAGAATATATCAACTTGGCATCTTAATTTTTTCCTGTTTATTTTGGTTCTTTTTAAAAGGATCATTCGTGGGATATTTGAAAACATTGCCCCTATGCAGCTATGCCAAGTGAAAACTGTGTGCGTGTGTGTGCTTTTATTGTGAAATTATAGCTAATGTTTACTTGAATATGGGCTAGCTTGACCTTTCCAGCAGAACTCCCTGATGTCATTTTAAGGTGTGGGTTATGTTCAAGAAAAATACTGTGAATGGCATTTAGAGTGCCACAGATGTAATTAACAATAATTAATAATGATGATGACGAAAAGCTCAAGAGGAACAATATTTGAGCCTTAATTAAAATGATCTAAATCCAAACTGAGATGAATAACAGTGTATGACATATTACATCTTGTCATTATTTATTTGACAAACACTAAGCCAAAACCCAGTGTGGCAATGTGTAAAAAACTAAGTACATTACCATTGCTCAGTAGCTTGTACAACCATCTTTGGTAGTAATAATTTCAAATAGGGTTTAAGGGCATCTTTCCGAACCTAAGCAATGCTGCCATGCTGTTTTTAGAGAGTAGACACTTTCTCCTGCCAACACTTCCAAACAAGACATACTTGGTCATTCTTATTCCATTGATACTGCTATGAGTGTTAACATTTAACATGCTATCTAAGGCTTGTAGAGTGAAAAATGCAGCTCTTGTTTGTTTTTTGTTTTTTTGCAGAAAAGGGTGGTACTTAAAAATAAAAGGAAAAAATGTTTAACAATAAAAGAAATGACCATGCTTTACAATCTTACGCAAATATTAGCATTTTCCAAACTTTTTTCCAACAACAAAAAATCTGAAAGAAAAACAGAATTTGAACATACACTGTGTGTCCATTTTAGACAAACAAAAACAGAGACAGACTCATGTCTAGAGGACTATTAGACAGAACATGTAAGGCAGTTTCCACCTCTTTACAATTATCTGTAATTTGCACCTTTAACACCAAGTGGCAGCAAACGCTCGCTGGAAGCATGTGTGCCTGCGTTTCAGCTCTGTGGAGCTGACGACATCCAGCTCTTATAAATACTTAATGGCTCGCTGCTGTTGCAGCAGACGTGGAACAAGCGGTGCAGCCCAAATTTTGTTTTGTTTTGTTTTTCCATTTGAATAGAATAGAATAGAATAGAATTGCACACAATTGTGGAAGAAAGTTGATAATAACATTTAGCCATGACTAGATGAAGTATCTTTTATGTCTAATATTTTGAAGTATCCCAGAATATAACAGAAATACAACACATTTCATTTTACTGACATTCTGTTTGTTAATCAATACTAATGATGTGTGTTGATGATCGATGCTCAGTCATTAAATTCTGCATTGATTTTGTGGCATTTGGTTCTTCAGGTGCTCTATCTGTTGTTGTTTGTATGGTTATACGGATATATTGTTTTACCAGATGCACCATTGATGTGTGTATCTAAACTGATCTAAATTTATTGCAGTCATTTACCATGACTTGTGGAAAGGAGAGCATGCTGTTTAAAAAAAAAGTTTAATGATTCACTGTGTATCCTTTTTCTTTTTAAATTAAGCTGTGACCTAGAAATTCTCTCAAATCACTAAAAGAAGGAAAATGGTTCAGAAAATCACCACACCACACACTCACACACCCGCCCACCCAAAGATTAGGACTGCGGTGATTTGAAGGGTGGGTGGGCGAGTGAAGGGCATTATCCTTGGTGCAGAGTGTTGCCGTGGACATTCGCTGCACATGTGCCGTGTTACTGTGTTTGTTCCTGTCATGCTACGACTGTCGCCCTTCCTGTGGTGCACAGCCAGTCTGCTGTTTCTGCTCGCCTGGCCTCTCTGTGTCAGGCAGCCCAAATTTTGGCTGGGACTCTTCAGCAGCTCCTCCAGAACTGCAGGGCTCTGGGACATCTGCAATGCAGAAGTCTATATATAGCAATGGTGTGAGAGAGAGAGAAAGAGAGAGGGGGGGGCAAGACATGGTGGTGGGGGGGGGGGGGGGATAGGAGAGAGGGAAACAAGGAATAAAAAGTGTCCATCTTGAGCTTGCAGAAAGCAGTTTCATGTTTTACCTCCATATCTTGTGAAATTGAAAACTGGGATGCACATTTAAAAAAACTTGTGTGTCTGTGAAACCCACGCACCAACTGAGTGTCCACTCAGGATGTCAGCACACACGGTGACAAGGACACTGAGGAGTGTGGTATCTTACTATTTAACTCACTTAAAAGAGGAAATGTAATCACGTTCTTGCCGAGTCCCAGCAAACAGAGCAGGGAAGGTGGGCTGTATACTGCTGAGCATTTACAGCTTTATCTCAGAGGGTGGGGGCTCGGGAGGGCAGCGGAGGAGGAGCAGGCGAGCGGGTCAATTATGTATGCACCTCCACAAACAACAGAATCTGCTGACAACAGAGCTCAGCACGCACAGAGCAGCATCGCAGCCAAATAAAGGACGGCTGGACAGGCGGACCCGTGGACCACAGGCCTGCAGAGCTGCCGGGGACATTGATCAAAAACTCTTGAATTTTCAATAAGTCAGCCCTCTGACACGCTCTCTGCATTACTCCTCACCACAGAGGTCTGTGCTGAGTCACGATGCTCCTCTTGTCACTGCTGAGATGAGTTCAGAATGCAGAGAGGAAAGCTTGAGCTGCAGCACGGGCTTTGCACAATAGCTTTTTAAAGGTCATTCCTCACCTGATGCAGATGTGCACCTCTGCCTACACTCAAAAAAGCAATTTATCACCCTAATTAAATGTGAAGCGATAATTTTGAGTAAAATCCAATTGAAATATATCAAATCAAAGACTTATTCATTTAAATAATTAGTCATTAAGGAAAATGTGCTTGGTTTAATCTGAAAGTATACAAATCAGGTCAATTTTATTTGACCAGATTCCATTAAATTGAAATTTTTGCATTGTATTTATATAGCAAGATTACAAGAACTTCTATTTATATGAGCTAAAATCTGCATTTTGCCCATGTGCCCCTGTACATCACGTTATTTATTCATTTGAATGATGTATCTGTTAAAGACAAAGTTCTCCAGTTTGGGAAACATGTAATCTGCATGTTTGCTATCTGAATATTCTTATTCACTTTACGAGCTTTATGCTAACAGTTCCTATTTAACCAGGCAGCTGCGAGTACATGTAAAAAAGTAACTAATCATATTTTTCTAAAATCTCAAGTGTCAAATGTTATATACTGATAATAAAGCACCATAGATCGAGTCACATGTAATCTTGTTGGGTCATTCAATAATAAAATGTTCTTTTTCTTTTTACTTTTTTATGTGAGCATCCGTATTATGGGATGTGTCATAGTTTCCATGGCAAAACTGCACCAGTGTGATGTCTGTGATGCAGTATAACAGGAAAACAAAAATTGAAAGGTCTTTTTACCTGCAGAAGAACCTTGAGAACAGGCTTTCCTGTGTCATAATACTTTTCTAATATAGTCCATTTTTCACACCTGGACATGAAACTTTTTACAGTATGAAGGTACAAATATTTGAATATGTCATGAAAATATGCTGAAGTTGTTGTAGTAAATATGATCGGCTGAGGAGGTCAACTCTTTCTGCAGATCCAGATGCACTTGCGGGTAGATGTGTGATAAGAAATCCTCCAGCAGAGGCTAAGTTAACCTCAGCGCACTGACTGTATTGATGCAGTAAGATGGTGATGTAAAACTATTGATTGCCCCATACAAGATGTATCACATTGCTTTCCTGAAACTAATACGTGCTCCTTTTTCATCTAATCCTCAACTTGGGAGAAAAATCATTTGTCTTTGCTCTTTCCCCTGCTTTCTGACACTTTTATTGATTGTCTCTTTTTTTCTCAGACACACTCGTACTCACACAGAAGACTACAGCCCAGGAGCTGGGGGGAAAACAGTCCTGGGCTGTGATGAAGTTCTTGCTGTTGACAGCTGTGCCGGTGGGCCGGTGTTAGCAGGTGCCATCCATCTTTTACCTCTGGGCCAGGCAGAAGTTGAGATGAGCCAAGAGATAAATATCAGGGTAATCAGGAGCCAGGCAGTCGTATCATTGGATGTAGACAGTAAACTGAAGAAAAGTAAATTCAACAACAAGTGTTTTTCCTTCTAACAGCTGATCCTCTTTTAACTAGATCCTCTCTGATGGGTCTCTTATTTGAGGATGACGGACTGAAACCACAAAAAAAAATGTATTTAATGTGGCAGTTCAGGTGTTACCTTACAATAATTCAATTCGATTTTATTTTATTTATACAGCGCCAAATCACAACAGTCGCCTCAAGGTGCTTTATATTGTAAGGTAGACCCCACAGTAATACATACAGAGAAAAACCCAACAATCATATGACCCCCTATGAGCAAGCACTTTGGCGACAGTGGGAAGGAAAAACTCCCTTTGAACAGGAAGAAACCTCCGGCAGAACCAGGCTCAGGGAGGGGCGGCCATCTGCTGCGACCGGTTGGGGTGAGAGAAGGAAGACAGGATAAAAGACATGCTGTGGAAGAGAGACAGAGGTTAATAACAGATATGATTCAATGCAGAGAGGTCTGTTAATACATAGTGAGTGAGAAAGGTGACTGAAGAACAAACACTCAATGCATCATGGGAATCCCCCAGCAGCCTACACCTATTGAAGCATAACTAAGGGAGGATTCAGGGTCACCTGGTCCAGCTCTAACTATATGCTTTAGCAAAAAGGAAATTTTAAGCCTTATCTGAAAGTAGAGATAGTGTCTGTCTCCTTTATCCAAACTGGAAGCTGGTTCCACAGAAGAGGGGCCTGAAAACTGAAGGCTCTGCCTCCCATTCTACTTTTAAATACTCTGGGAACAAGAAGTAGGCCTGCAGAGCGAGAGCGAAGCGCTCTAATAGAGTGATATGGTACTACAAGGTCATTAAGATAAGATTATTTAAGATCTTGTAAGTGGAAGCCAGATTCTGAATTCAATTTTGTATTTAACAGGGAGCCAATGAAGGGAAGCCAGTATGGGAGAAATATGCTCTCTCTTTCTAGTCCCTGTTGGTACTCTTGCTGCAGCATTTTGGTTTAATGGAAGGCTTTTCATGGAGTTACAGAAATAATGTGTACATACGTGTCAGCTAATGTGTAAACAATAAAAGCATCACCTTGTCAGCTGGGATGTGTCGATGACGTGTCAGCTTCAGTGTCAGGCATAGAAGGAGCAAATGTCAGTCGCGGAGGGGTGGGGGGCATTAAGCACATCGTTTTAGCATCCATCATATACACTATTTTTATACATTTGCACATATTTGTGATGGAAATGTAGCTGATGTGACTGTTCAGCATAAAGTGGAATAGGAATATACTCCAGTGGGACTCTGTGGCTTTCTGCATTGCTTTTGAGGTTGTTGCAGAAATTAATTTGCTTTCATTTTTGTAATCGGAAGGCTGCCGGTTCGAGCCCCGGCTTGGACAGTCTCGTCGTTGTGTCCTTGGGCAAGACACTTCACCCGTTGCCTACTGGTGGTGGTCAGAGGGCCCGGTGGCGCCAGTGTCTGGCAGCCTCGCCTCTGTCAGTGCGCCCCAGGGTGGCTGTGGCTACAATGTAGCTTGCCATCACCAGTGTGTGAATGTGTGTGTGAATGGGTGGATGACTGGATATGTAAAGCGCTTTGGGGTCCTTAGGGACTAGTAAAGCGCTATATAAATACAGGCCATTTACAGGCCATTTTATGTGCCACCTGTTTCCATGAGTGATACTTTAATTTATAAACCTTGGGACATTAATAGCTCACATCTCTTTCAGCACGGCTTCAAACCTTTCTGCAAAGTTAAAACATGCCACATAATGTTTGGGGCATAGGTGAGTTCAGACCCTTTTTGTGGTTGCTTGATCCCCAGATTTCACCAGAACACTCCTAAAAATTACTATAGTAATAGTATTAATAATATTGTATTTTAGTATTATTTTCTGACACTAGCTGGCAGAAAGACACATTTTAACTGAAATATAGGAAAACTAACATTGTAATAGACAAGTAGTTTTTCCTGAATTTCATGGATGCTTTACGTGCTTTTCAGTAGTACACTTACTTAAAAATACCAGTGGACATTCTCCACACAGCATATTGATATGAATGGCAGCATTTTACAGGATTCATATCACCCTAAATGTGGCTGAACAGGATGGATGCCACTACACTGATGTGACGGACTACAAATTTATTCTCGTGATGCTCCATGCTGAGTCTGCATAATAAAGGCCGGGTTTGTATGATTCCAGAAACTTTAATATAAAAAACACTCTGCTAGTTTCCTCCATGTACAGGTCTGTGGAGTGGCAGCATGATTTTTTAGTTTCTGCACTGAACAATACCACTTGATTATTTGGTGGACTGCCTCTGTGTGATTAAGAGACTGAAATAATGCTGTGCATGTTTCTCATTTTATCTGCTTTACCATAAATTTTTCTTTAACCTCTTCAATAACAGAGCCTTTGCCTTGGGTTTGATAACTAAAGGCTCCACCTTACAACGGGTGGATTAGATTGAAATCTCTGAAATTATTCACCCATGACAACAGGTCATCTAACTAATTAGGTTGCTTTTGAAGGCAATATTGAAATGTTCATCTAATCAAATTGAGATTTGAAAATGTAAAAAGGGTTGATTACATTTGCAAACAGCATATTCCATTGATATTAATTGATAGACACTGCATGTATGATATTATGATTGGGAGCTGAGTCCACCTACATTTTAAGCCTAGAATCACCCCTGGTTTGGGGCTAAATTTTAAGGCTCATTTCCATAAACAAGATCTTTGTTAGCAAACAAGCAACAATACTTGGCTCCTCTGTTGTCACAAGAGGAAAGGAAGCAAGTAACTTTAATCCTAAAACTGATCTCTGTTGCTTGTGATTCTGATAGGGAGACTAACAGTAATTCAATACAATTCAGTTCAATTCAATTTTATTTATATAGCGCCAAATCACAACATTTTTTCCCCCTAATAGGCTGTTTTAGGTATGAGCAAGTTCGTTTAAAGGAGACTCTTACCCAGTGGCAGGGGGGTCGTTGATCATCATATCGGTAGCATCTTTTCCAGTGAGTGGAATTATCATATTTCATTACTTCAAATAACCTTTTCAGCAGCATAATTTGTCACTGTCAGCTTTAGCAGTAAGCACTGTACATATATATAGATTCCAGACATTAATTTTACTCCTTATATACATTTTAAATACAAACTTCTTCAAATAAGTTTGAATCCATGGTTGCCACTGAATGAATAAGATTTAAGTAGTTTAATTAATTTGCTTTTGTTTAACTATTTTAACAAGAGCTATTTTGTTTATTTAGTTTTTCCTTTTTGAGTTAAAGAAACCATTTTTAAAAAAAATTCTGATTAATGTTGATTAACTGTTTCGTTGATTAAGTTATCTGCACCTATAAGTATGTCTTATGTGTATCTAGCACTTGTCCAATAATATTTTGGTACATGTGGATGTGTTGGAAAAAGTTTTGATGCTAAAACACTTTGGAGCTCTTAATTGCTTTATTTTTGTTCCATTTATCAGTATATTACTCAAGTTGTCTTTATCCTTTAAGGAGCAACAGAGCAAAGCTGTGACACCAAGAGTGCAGTGAGTACCTGATTTGTTAACTGTCACCATAGTAGTTTAGCTAGTATGCAGCAAGAAAACCTTTGAGGTGGCTATCAAGTTATCTTGCTGATTTTTTCTTCAATTTGATTCAGGTGAATTTTTATATAATCAAATTACAACAGTTGTCTTAATGCACTTTATTTATGAAGACCATCCAGTATTCTGGAAAACCCCAACAATCAAACAGTCCCTCATGAGCAAACACTTTGCAACAGCAGGAAGGGAAAGCTCCCTTTAAACAGGAAGAAACCTCGGTCAGAACCAGACTTAGGAAGGGAGAGAGAAATGAACCCACCCACCTGAAATTTCATGGCTTTAAAGGGTTAAACTCATATGTTGCTTTTATGTAATTTTTAAAACGTAAACAAGACTGTAACAAATTTTCTGTAATATGTATAACATGTTATAACTTCCTTATCTTCAACAGAAAAATGTTAGCAAGTTACCCAAATTAAATAAAACAAAATGTTAACTTCAGAACTACAGGCATGAATGTTTGTGTGCTTAGCTTTTAGTGAATAAAGAAGACACAGACGTGGTTAAATGCTTTTTGGTTAATAAATGTCTTTATTTGGCTTTGAGAGGAACATCACTGCATGAGAGAGCAGCACGTACAGTCACAGTTGTAAAGCAGAACGGTTTGGAAAGTGTCAGCACTCCTCTACTTCCCCAGAAACAAGTGAGCTGCAGGTGAAAACATGTTTCTTTTAACTTTCATTTATGATTAAGGCAATTCTTTTTTAATTGAACACACAACAAGCAAAAATCTACTCATCCAGCAGATACTCAAGCTCCGAGAATCAGGCCATGCATTCATATCCGTTGGTTGATTCATTTGTCAATAAAGAAATAATAAAAGCAAGGGAGAGAAATGATGAAGGACAGTGACAGAAGGTGATAGAAGAAGTTATGGGGAAAATAGCCCTTTTATGTGACTCTGTATACATAAACCATAAACCCAGGAGAATCTACTCTAACAGACACTTGCAGTCTTGGCTGAGGACTGTCAGCGTCAGCACCACCTGCCTGCTCCTAACACCTACACTCACCTTCACCTTGTTTCCTGTTTCAGCTACATGAAACCAAAGCACCACCATGTTTATGTGAGGGGAAAGAAAACAAGCTGGTGTGTGAGATGATCAGATAAAGTGTATGACAAATGATTCAATCAAAGGGAGGACTTATATTCCCAAAATATATACAGCAGCAATTGAAACTCTACATTTTCACACCCAGCGACTCTGAAGCAATCTACCTTTCCACCCATGTACATTTATGTTTTTCCAGGTTCCAGGTTTGCCAGTATTACTGTGCTATGCTGCAGTTAAGAAGGAGGGAGAAAATTAAAGGGGGTGAAATGAAGAACTAAGCAGCGGCTAATGGAAAGGAGAGGAAGCATTCACCTGCCGTGTGAAATGAGGAGTTGGGACTTCCAGTCAGGACAGAAAATTTCCTGCCTAACAGGGCGACATTCAGGAATGAGCTGGTGACGCTTCATTCAATGACAAAATCTTTAACTTACAGGAATCGCCAACTTTTAAATGTAAAAATCAAATAGCACCGTAAAGTTGGACTGGCTGTTTCACATGCTCCAGGATCTGTGCGTTTCTCTTTAAAAGTCTGTGTGCTGACAGGTTTTGATTGCTCTTACTGTGAATATTAATTACCAATGGCACGTTTGCTGTTGCTTGGTCAAAAGACGGATCATTCCCCTTTTCAGACTTGTGAAACTCGGTGGCATCGTGCTAGCTTCCTGCGCTTTTCTCTGTACTCCTGTGACGTAGAGTAGTGACAGCTACAGCAGATTTATGGAAGTGATTTGAACTCTTTTGCTACTGTAGTACTAGCTAGTCTAAATCTCCTTTTCCATCTAATAAAGATTGAACTAATCACTTACAGAGCAAACAGAGACTGAAAAACACAGGTGTGAGGCATCTGGATTGTGCAGATGTGTGTGTGTCTGTGTGTGTCTGTGTGAGATGATGTGAACATGAACAGATCCATAGGTGACTGATCGTGGAACGTGGAATGCGTTATTGATGACAGTGATGACAAAAGCAGTTTAGCTCTTGCTGTTCTTCCCGGTGGGGCTCTCCTTCTTCTTCTCCTCTTTCTCTTTTGGCTTCTCCTCCTCCTCTTCCTCCTCCTCCTCACCCTCTTCGCCCTCTTCTCCCTCCTCACCGTCCTCCTCTCCCTCCTCACCATCTTCTCCCTCCTCACCCTCCTCTTCTCCCTCCTCGTCCTCTTCCTTCTCCTCTTCTTCCGCTTCCTCTTGCTCCTCCTCTTCAGGCTTAGCTCCGGGCTTCCTGTAAGCGCCGAGAGTGTAGGTGCGGGCGGACATGTAGGAAAAGCCGGGATAGCCAGACTGGACCATTGCGCCGCCGACAGAGCTGAGGCGACACTCCTCGCCTTCCAGCAGCTTCCTGTGCAGATGGAGAAACAGAGGACAAAAGGTGACGTCACCGCCTACACTGGACGTGCTACTTTTAGATGCTCAGTGCAGTGATAGACACTCTGAAGGGATCTAATGTCACCGTGATATCAGATGAAGCACCTCTGCTGTCTGTTTTGGTGCTTTTGCAGTTTTACATCATCTTATTTCAGTTGGAAGTGTCTGACTTCTCTTAGTGAAAGCATTAAAATCACATTTTAGGAAAGTAGGTGAGGGAGCACTCCTCTCGTGTGACATGAAGCAAATGTCCCAGGATCATGTTGGGATGTGTTTAAGCTACAATTTCAATTCAACTATTTATATAGCTCCAAATCACAACAGTAGCTTGTATATTTTAAGGTAAAGACCCTATAATAATACAGAAGAAAAACCCAACCACCTCTATGGAGATAGTGGGAAGGAAAACGTCCCTTTTTACAAGAAGAAACCTTCAGTAGAACCAGACTCAGGGGGGCAGCGATTTGCCACCACCAACTGGGGGTGAGGGGACAAAAGACACACTGTGTAAGAGCACCACACTGAGATCATGCTTAGATTTTTCTTTTAAACAGACTATGATGCTGACCTCTTATCAGTCACTTTGAGAACCAGTCAATGAACGAAAGAGTAAATATATTGTTGAATGAAGCTCTTGATAAGTGACCACCAGCTAGCTGCATTGAAGCTTTTTTTGCCGACAAGTATTGTGTAACTTTTTTATGATTTCCATCCTATAGGTATCTGGAAATGGTGGAAAATAACACCAGTTGCTACAATGGTCATGTGCTGTAAAACTGAAAGAAAAATCAGCTAAGAGAGACACGTAGCTAAAGCTCCAGAGTGGCTGCTGTGTCCCATTTTGAAACTGCCACATCCAATCCTACAATAATTGCCTTTCATGCCAGAGTAAAAGTAGGATGACAACCTCTTTGTGACTAGGAAACATCACTTATTGCCTTGTACATTTTTCTACATTTCGTGACTGATTGGAAGTAGTTGTGTTTGCTCCTCAGAGGTTGCGTGTAGAACAAACTCATCCAATCAGTCTCTGGGTGTCCACCTACGACCGTGAAGTGATTGTACAGGTCACTTGGTGGTAGGTGACTTGTCTGCAAACAATTACAGTCTGATACAGCCTAAGTGCAATCACCCTCAGACAGATTGGCAAAGGTTTGCAAATAAGTGTTGTCTAATTTATAAACCCAGACAGATTGAGTGCAACTGGTTAGCAATGACTAAGATACAGATGCAAACTCATAGCAGACTTTATCTTGACACACCAAAGTCACTTGAAGACAGCAACTGAGTGCGAGTGGTTGCAGACCGGGTCTCAGCCTTTGAAGCAATGGTTTCATAGGCGAAGATCACAAGTTCACTTGGAACAGTAATTTTGTTTCTGCTGTGATCTGCAAACACTGTTTTTCCTAGTGTGGCAGGGTGTGGTTTGTCACTCAGCTGCAGGGGATGGGTGGAGCAGCGGGTTCAGGGTCTGGTGTCAGGGAAGGCTACTGGCAGATTCCTTTGTCTGCAGAGTCAAAGGAGAAAAAAACTCCCCTTCCCCTTCCGTATGCTTTGTACCAATTTGCCCTTCAGCGTGTTCGGACGCCCCGCCACCTTCCAGTGCCTCGGTGTACTGCGTCTGCACGCTGCATATCCTGCCACCTATTTGGATGACATCATCATCCACAGTGACACCTGGGCAGAGCATGTGCAGCAGGTGGCTGCAGTCTTGGAGTCCCTGAGCCCCTGCTCTACACGTCTAACTTTTCCCTCCCTTTTATTCTACACACTGATGCTTCAAACAGAGGGCTGGGTGCCATGTTATCCCAGCAGGTAAGGGTGGGGGAGGTTGATCACCCCGTCGTGTACATCAGCAGGAAACTGTCAGAACGGGAGGCCAACACAGTGGGCAGTGGTACATGGAGAAGGAGTTCCTGGCCATCCGGTGGGCGGTCGATTCTCTTCCTTATTACTTCTAGGGCCATCCATTCACCTTCTCTCCAGATCACACCCTGCTGCTGTGGCTCCATCGCATGAAGGATGCCAATGTCCAGATCACCCCCCACGGTTGTAACTGGCTCTCCAGCCTTATAAGTTCAAGGTAGTCCAAAGGCCAGGGGCACAGATGGTTGGAGGGATGGAGCAGCGAGTTTGTGGTGTGGTGTCAGGGGAGCCTGACCCACACGGCTGACCCCCATCATATAATCATGCCCTCTCTTTTGAGTAGGACACCGGGACCTACTGGTGTGCTGTGTGTGCTATCTATGCTGTGCTTGAGACATCAGCTGAAAAGCTGCACAACCAAAGGTGTGGCGATATGAAAACCCCCCACTGTAAATAAACATTGAACCTTCGGCAACGTTGTGTGCATCGGGTCCTTTGTCACACCTAGGTTTATAACATACTGTGCTATTATTATTGTATGTATGTTTTCAGCTTAGTTCCACCTGCCAAAATGATGACTGCTGTTCTGTTTGTAATATTACAGACCTGTACGCAGCAATCTCAATATCCAGTGCCATCTTAACATTCAGTAGGTCCTGGTATTCACGTAGATGACGAGACATTTCTCCTTTCGTACTACGCAGGGCACCTTCCAGCTGCTGAATGGTATCCTGTATGCACAAACAGACACATGCACATATTAGCCAGCATTAGCCTTATGTGACCTATGGCTTTTATTATTAACTCCTCAATTTTGTTAGCTACTTTTTGGTTGTTTTTGTCTGTAAATAATACGGTAAAGTCTTTTTTAAGGTTTCTAACAATTAGCTTAATAAAGGTATAAAAAATACAATTATTTACATACCTGCATCTCACCAATTTCATTGTTATGGCGATCTTCCATCTCTGCAATCTGCCTCTCCAGAGCTTCATTGTGGCCCCTGAGGGCCTCAATCTCCAGGGTCCGGGCCTGCACCTGTCTGCGGTATTCGCTCAGCTCCTCCTTGGAGTGCTTGATGGCATCTTGGTTGCGGGCAGCCGCCTCAGTCACACTGGTAAACTTGGAGCGGTACCATTCCTCTGCCTGGGATTGGTTCCTAGCTGACAGGCTCTCATACTGGGCCCTGATGTCCTTCAGGGCTGCAGCCAGGTCAGGTTTGCTGACATCCATCTCCACTGACACCTTGATTGAAAAAAGTAGAAAGTAAAAATTGTTTGTGTTTACTGTATATGTTGAGTTTACAACTGTAAATAAAATGTAGCATTTTTTTTAAATCACTCATCCTTATATTTAAGAGATGCACAATTATAAGCTGTGTACATTTCAAAAACCATTTTAGCTCACTGATTAAGAATTATAAGTTCATTTTGATCCCGATCAACCATATAATGTGGAACCATCATTTTCCACAAACACAGCTTGTTTGTTTGCTGGAAAAGTCTATGCTTTTAATTCTCAGTGGGTAAATCTTAGTGTTTCTCTGATTGGATGTCTGTTCTTTGAAAAGTGGTGACTGTAACAACAAACTGCTGAAATCACTGTCACCATGGATGACAAACAAAGCCATTCTAACTCTGGCTTAGCTATTAACCTGATGAAAATATCAGCGTGTCATTGTGAATTTCTTTTAAATACTGAATACTGTTAATGCATGTTAATGCGCTTGTGCTGCAGCTAAACTACCCTCTTCTCTAGCGCCGCAACATAAATGTTTAAGGTGAGCGGTGTGCTGATGAGCTGAGGTGGTGGACTGCGGCGCTGATGAATGGACTGCTGACTCAGACATCTCTGCTGCAGAAAGCTGTGCTGTCAATGGCTTTTATGGTACTCAAATTCCCCATAGGGGGGGAAATGAGAACCCCTGGAGAAATCTACCTAGCAACCACCAGTTCGTGACTAACTTAATAAGCACAAGCTCGCAAAGGACGTCGCTTCACATAAAGACAAGTTTCACGCAAATTTTCTTCTTTTTATCTTGCTCTGTCGACAGCGGGACATAAATAACATCCCAATAAACATGAAAATAACTCACTCTTGCGCATAAACTCGAGCTATGCGCGTCACACGTGGTTAGAACAAAGTGGGAAATGGTTTGAACCGCCATACTGCCCCATGAAGGCAGTTTATCACGTTAATATGTAACCTACACGAAACAAGCGCTAGAGTTTGTCCTGCCTGGGACGACCACACCCCTGCGCTATTTCTCCGCATTTTCTCCCCCCTCCGCCCCCTCTCCCCCCCTCTCTTTTAGGAAATGGTAGCAAGCTAACGGCGGGCCTTACAGTAGTTTACATGAACTTTATAGTTGACCTTGGTGCAAAGCAGGTAGCTTATCTCTCCGCTGTCGCACTTTCATAATGTCAGTCAGTTTTCTGGGCAATTCTCTACACGAAACGACCGAAAAACAGACACTTCAAAAACAGCTTTAAGTTGGCACGAGGGGGCGTGAGCACAGGAGCGCGCGGGACACCGCAGGGACGCTCGCGACTCTCCTGCTTTCAGAGCGGGAGGGAGGACAGCGCGTGGTGCTGAAACGGAACTGCAGTGCCATTAATTTTCATGTGCGCGCCGTTCAGCACGTCGAAGCGACGTAGAAAAGACGGCTGCCGACAGACTTTTACATCCTAACACATCTGTAGGTCACTGCTTTCCCGAACTACTCACAAAAATAAGAAAGAAAAAAGGGTTTGTTGTTGTGTTGAGTGCAACAAATCAACAACTTCCTCTGTTGTAGTTTGTTTGTGGCCACTAAGGTGATTATGAAGTGTAAAAACACTCAAGCCTGGAGACCACCTGTGTTCGTGGGTAACACTGTGTTTCTGGTGATATTCTGTGGCTTTAAAACTAGTGGTTAATCGCATTTCTGACCAGTTGACCGTCGGCGGGTGTAATCCTTGCGTGTCTACGGGCAGGCCGTCAGACCCCCGTGGGACGTGTACCTGTGTGGCCTGCAGTGAAGCCTGGAGCTCCTGCAGCTCCTCCTCGTGGACTTTCCTCAGGAAGGCGATCTCATCCAGGAGCGACTCCACTTTCTTCTCCAACTCCAGGCGCGCCAGGGTGGCGTCGTCGACGTCCTTCCGGTAGCCCTTCAGGGTGTTCTCCGCCTCCTCTCGCAGCCTGCTTTCTTCCTCGAACTTCTCCTTCATGCGCTCCAGGGTGTCGTTCATCTGCACGCAGTCCAGGTGCATCTGGCTCTTCTCGTGAGTCAGCTCCTCCACGCGCGCTCGCAGCTCGCGGATCTCCTGCTCGTAGAGCTCGTGCAGGCGAGAAGGCTCACTGTTGCGCTGGCGCAGCAGTGTGACCTCGGCCTCCAGGATTTTGTTTTGCTGCTCCAGGTTGTGCACCTTCTCGATGAAGGACACGAAGCGGTCGTTGAGGCCCTGCAGCTGCTCCTTCTCGTTGGTGCGGATGATCTTGAGCTCGTTGGTGACCGCGGTGGACTGGGTCAGGTCCACCGCGTGGTCCGGCATGGAGGAGAAGACCCGGCCGGGGGCCGCTGTCCGGCGGTAGGTGGTGGTGGAGGAGATCGCTGAGGGGGAACCATAGGTGCGGTGGCTGCTGCGGTATCCCGCGGAGTGCAGGCGGGACGGGCTGCTGCTACCCAGGCTGACGCGACCGGAGCGGGGGGCATCTCCAAAGATCTTCCGATAGGAGCTGCTGTAAATCTCGCTGGAGTAACTCATGGTTCCTTCACCTCGGTTGAATTGGGCCGATGCCTTTGCTTTGCACAGGGAAGTGTGTGTGTGTGGAGTTCACGAGTGTGACAGGATGAGTGTGTGTGTGAGAGAGAGAAAGTGAGATGCGAGTGATGTCTGCCCGGGACAGGTGCTTTTATAGGGAAGGCGCCGGCGCATCATTTGACGCAGCAACAACAGAAGACAAGGGGAAACCTGCAAGCTTTTGCAGAAAGCCTCCACCCTCTGGGGAGACACGAAGTCACTCATGCATCTCCTCCTTTCCGCCCTGCAGCTCCAGCTCAACAAAATCACACTCAACGACGAGCAGGTTTCTGCACGGTCTTTGCTGTCCGTGCCCGAACTGAGATCATTAAAATCTAACTTTTTCTTTTCAAGTTACCAACTACTGATCGCACTTAGTGCCACCCGGATAAACACATCGTAACACAAACACAGACACAGGTGTAATCTGAATTACAGCACATTCATTATGCACTTATCTATGGCGTTCACTGCAGTATTTTTTTTCCTGCGCTGTCGCAGCAGAATGGGAAATGGGATCGATGTATAGAGCTTTTCCCAGAGTGTGTTTTGGGGGTGCTGCAGTCTGCAGTCACCCCCCCGGCCACCGCAGTGTGGGAAGACGGGATAATATCATATTAGTGGCAAAAATATGCGTAAAGTGTGTATTTTTTACGCACTTTACGCACTTTACGGGGGGGGGGGGCTCCTATGTTTCAGTGCTGTTTAGAGCGGTCTCTAGCCTTGGTCCTGATCTAGGCTGGAGACAGAGGCGAAGGACCACGCCCCTGCAAAGTACAGGACACCCACCCGCGGGACCGCAGCCTCAACAGCTCCGAACACCACAGGAGGCGTCTCCAGTGCTGCTGCTCAAGCTGCCTGTCTGGAACAGATCCCAAGTGCAGACATCGCCGGGTCATCTTAAATCACCTTAAACTACTTTCCATTGGTCTCGTTTCCCCCACAAATTATTATCAAACAGGGGTCAGTGAAGAGTTGCCATTGTCTAAAGTTACCGAACAATGGTAACTGTGAGCAGAAATTGATATTTTATTTAGCTTTATGAATTTGATTGGATTTATTTATTTATCTGCAAATTTGGAAAACAGTGACTTTTAAATAGAACTATTTGCACTGTAGCAAATTATTGTCACATATCATCGGACTTGTTGTTTGGAATGCAAAATTCCTTTTTAATAAGTCACACTGATTTCAGTCAAACATTTCCAGAGTTGATGCACTGAATTAATCACACGTCATGAGTGACGAAACTTCTCGAATGCAGTTTTTTCCTGGGGGCAGCAGGGGGCGCCTACTCTGGCTGTAAAGGCTAGGCAGATTGTATAGATGTATATGAGAAAATGACCCTGAAGTACACTCTATTACCTCGATTGATGTCCACAAATGCTAGTTTTCGGTCTTATTAAATATAACATGATACTTATTTTGTAAATTATAGCCCACCTATAGCTTCCCATGTAAACACTGGGCCAAACCAAACATGTTGATTGAGTGATGTGAGTAAAGCAGCAGCCCAAAGAAGCTTCGTAGTGGAATAAACATTAAAGCAGGGATGCTTTATCTTGCCTTACTTTTAAGCTGTATAGTTGTGAGAATGATGGTTCAAAGAGCTCACCTCAACTCTTCAAAACACCAGCCAACAATCAAAAAAGGAATTCCATGACACATACCTCTATCTTTTATATACAGACTGTGCTCAAAATTGAATTTTATGTGACCACGTTCACTATAAAATCTAAACCTTTTGCTTGAATATGCTTGAATGTGTAGCTAAACACACCTGAACACTGTGGGAAAATGTCTCAGGGCTGAAGCAGATGTGTCACAGTTTTAATAAGGAGATGAAGATTTTTGAAAACAACTAATTTTGAAATAAGCTCATAGCTGAAAAAAGAACAAAAATCTTGAAAATCTGTGTCCATTTGCCCCTGTAGTTTCTAATGAGACAAACAGGTCTTAAAGAAAATTGAGAAAATAAAGTTTATAGTCTAAATATAACAAAATGTTATATTTTAAAGAAGTGGAGCAAAGATACAGCTGAACTGAGAGACCGGCCAAGCCACTTTTCAGATCATTTTGATGTTGATTTTGATCCAGGCCTTTCCACAAATCATGTAGTTTAAATAAATAATAATAATATTATCAAAAATCTGAATAAAGATGATGTTTTTCACTTTAACTTTCGTATTTTATTTGATGAATGCATGAACACAGACAGAGAGAGACATTTTAATCACTAGGGGGCAACAAAGCACCAACGTTACACTCCTGAGCTCACAGTCTGAACTGATGCTGAGCACGTGTAAACAAAAACTTCCTTATTATAGTATCCTTTAATTCCCTCATGTTCATGACTGCAGCTCTAATGTGGATCGTGCTTTTGAGCTCTCCTGGGAAGATGCCCGGGCCTTTGATAGAAGGCAGTGATGATCTGGTGAAGGTTCAAAGTCACTGAGCTGGGATGTAAAACTTCAACATAGTGGGCATCTGTGTGTGTGTGTGTGTGTGTGTGTGTGTGTGTGTGTGTGTGTGTGTGTGTGTGTGTGTGTGTGTGTGTGTGTGTGTGTGTGTGTGTGACAGTGAGGGACCTTGGCTCTTCCATCATTGTGACCATCAGTGGCAACAAAAGGGCCTATTGATGCAGGGGACTGGTGACTCAGCAGGAAATATCAGGTACCCACGAATATCTGAATTCTGTGCTTGTGTCTCCTCCCTGCCCACTTTTGTAGTTGCCATTCAGCACAGTAACAGCACGTACACCAGCTGTATTTAAATAAGCTTTGTTAAAAGCATCATAATCTTTGATATCAATTCCTGATTTTCTGTCTGCATTTACTGCAGCTTCAAAAACCTTCAGTTCAACGTGCAGGTGAAATGTGCAGTGCTTTTTTAATATAAAAACAGGGACGCATTCATTCTGAGGCGTCAGTGCAATGAAGTGCAAGCAAGACCAGTGGGGAGGATGTTCTTTGCCTGCAGTCAGTGCCGCCAGGTGGATTTTCTTCTATGCTGGAGATGCACTGGGGTGTTTTATGGCAAAATAACAGAAAGAGGGCGCTGTTCTTCCAGCAAAAGCAGGAATGAAGCTTCCAGGGTTTGTAGCAAATGGTGGAACAAGTGAGAGGTTGGAGGGATAATAAAAAAAATAACATGTTAGGTATGAAAAGGCAAACAAGCAGGAGATGCCAGGTAATAAATCTCTCCGACACGTTACTTGAGGAAACAGCTCGTGTTAATAATGACTGCGTTCCATTTTACTTACCCTGATTTATTATGCATGCTGGTTCACTGGCATTGCTTACTGGGGCAGTTAATGGAACCAAGCCATCATTCATTTTATTAGTTACACTTGTGCTGGCCACGCTTTGACTAGTCACAATATCTGCCATTATGAAGGCCCCCTCTTAGGTTTCTTAGCAACATTGCTGGTACACTGCAGTTGGCTGTTTGAAAATAAGCCGCTGTGTCTAATAGCTTATTATAAAAATCACAAACAGGCAATATCTGGGCAGCTGTAATGTGGGGAAAATGTTCTGCATGCCAACTGGGAAACCTTTATGTCTCGCAGCCCAGAGTGATTACTAGCTATTAGCATTTTAATGATGTGATGGATAGGTTAGCGCAGACGCTGGTGAGGAATAAATGTCTGATTAAAGATTGAAGAGCTACTGTTGCTGTGTTTTTATAGCTGGTAAAAAAATACACATATCTAATCTTATCAAATGCTCAAGTACAAGAGTGTAGCATACAGTAAAACAGTTGTTCAGGCTTAGAAGTTCACCTGTAGGCTATAGACCACACAATATTACATACAGCTTTGCACTATGAAAACACATGTGACGTGACAGTTTGAGAGGTGGCTCAGGACTGTGCAAAAGTTTTGAGCCAATCCCTGTACCAGTGCTCTCATAAAGACTTCTGTAACTGAAGAGAATAACTGCGAATCATGAGCTGGACTTTGTATTTGTGTTATTTTGATTCTGACTTGTTTTATTCTGTTTTATGTGTTTTGATGTTACATGTGATGTTTACCTCGTAGCATGGTAATGGTGTGCATTCTTGGCTAACTCTCCTTTTAAAATGTGATGTTAATCCCAAGGGCCCCCTGTTAAATAAAGGTTAAAGGAATACTTTTGTCTGTTAAGCCACTCAACCTATGAAGCTTTTATGCATAAAAAGGCATTTAACTCAACTCGAGGAACCAGTGTCGTGTCTAGACATGGTAACAGACAATGTAGCAAAGAATTGAAACTCTATTTTTAAGCACTTTGTCACAGTCTGATGCAAAAACACACACTTTGTTCGCCTTTGTTAGTTTTCTCTATGAAAAGTGCACACAGTTCGACAGGCATAAAAACAGCATTTTTGCACCAACAAGGAGATTCCAGAAGATCTGTTTGCTGAAAACTTGGCATGTCTTAGTATGGTGTGCTGCGTGTCTTTAAAAAACAAATGAAGAAACTGCATGTGTGGAGGACAAAAGTTTTTCCTTCCCACTGTCGCCAAAGTGCTTGCTCATAGGGAGTCATATGATTGTTGGGTTTTCCTCTGTATGTATTATTGTAGGGTCTACCTTGCAATATAAAGTGCCTTGAGGCGACTGTTGTTGTGATTTGGCGCTGTATAAATAAAAATGAATTGAATTGAATCATTTCCTTAAGAAACAGGAAAAAATCCAGCAAAGACCTGATACAGGTTCAAGACTTTTGCACAGTACTGTAAATCTTTTGTAGTTCTTTCTTCTTCTTCTTTGATACCTGGTTAGCATTATCGCAGCTACCTGCTGTTATTTATCAATGAAACTCAGTGTGTAAGGCTAGCTAGCTGAATCCAACAAATGTCTTTCAAAGTGCCACATAAATATCCAAATATTAACTTTAACTAATATTAACTTTTTCCAATGTAGCTCTGCTAGCTTTGACAATATTGGGATGGTGACTTTTTGACTATTTCTATTTGCTTTTAACAGGACAAGTAAAAATAAGTGTCACTCAGAAACTGTTTGTAAACTGTAATAGATGGTGATTTTCACCTATTTGAAGAAGAAGAAAATATTTGCTTCTCTTTGAAGTACTACCTGTTTTTAATATGACATACTTAAAGAACATACTTCAAGTACAAAAGCATTAAAAGTATTAAAAGCAACATAAAAGTCACAGTGGAAATGTAAGTACACACACAGATTTACATCTCTAAATTTAGAAACAGAGAGTATGTGTTAGTTGCCAGAGCGATGTAAAAATCACAATGATTTAGACCTCAGGCTAGGATTAAATTAGCATGTGGGAAAACCATGTTTCTTGACACGATTCACTTGCCAGTCCTTCTCTTCAGTTTTTACACCTTCCACTTCAGTGGGCTGGATTTGAGTCTTGAGCTTGCTGCTTTTGGCCTGTGGGCTGTACATGTTTGACACCTCAGTTATAACATGTAATGTAGCTTCCTCAGGCCTAAATGAAAAGACTGTGGATGCTTCTGAATCTGGCAAGAGGAGGATTTTCAAATGATCTGAAATAAATCATGACACCGTCATGGATAAAAGCTTCAGCCCAAAAGCAGACTGGAGGGTTATGGAGGTAGAGCCATTCCAGTCTTGGTGACGGTGGTTATAAATGTACACAAGTGAACTGTGTTTAAATGTATTTGTATTTTTAGAGAAGAAAAGAAAAGATTCGTTCTTTGTCCAGTGCCCACTCCTACCCTGGCAGGACACCAACGTTATGACTTACCTTTCAGCAGCCAGCTACTCGGTCTTCCTCTCTCTGCAGTCCAGCTACAGTCGCTGCCAGCAAAGTCCCTCCATCTTCGCTGTGGTCTCGTAATTGACTGCTTAGGCACATATATAATTGAATAGATGTAGCTCCTTCATTATGATTTGCTGCAGCTTTGGAACACAGGAAACAAAACAGTTGCCATTTACATTGCGGGTTATTTCAACACTTACTCATTCAGTGGTGTTATTCTCCACATGCGTGTATATAATGGCATCTAATAACTCAGAAAACACACATCTCCGTGGAGACCTGGGCACAAAACAGTCTCTGGCAGCCCTGCTCCTTTGAAACTCGTTTCCCTTTGGCGCTTTGATATGCCAGGTGTTTCTCAGAAGCACTGAGCAAGGCTCTCTGTGAAGCGCTTCACTACATGTCACGTACAGGCCACTCAGCTCCCTCGCCTTTGTTCTATCTTGGATGCACTGATCTTGTCTGATGTGCACTCTTCGCTCTGGTCCACTGAGATCCCTGTTTCCTGCATGCAGACGATCTCCTCCATCTGTTTGCACACACACACACACACACACACACACACACACACACACACACAGGGACACAAACCGCACATATACACTCATTGAAACCCCTTTACCTCAACCTACGCTGTCAGGTATTATGGAAGATGATCACGCAGAGTTCTTGTCACTCTGCCACAGAGCCATGCTGTATCTGGCTGCTGCAGAATTTCTATTCAGGGCATGAAATACTCTGACGCTTCAGTACATTTGTGCAGTTTGCACAGAATTGTTCTTACCTACGAGTGATTGTAGAGGGGCCTATGTGACTTGATGTGCTCTTTAACATTAGGGTTAAAACTTTCCTTTTTGATAAAGCTTACATATAAGCTGGATCAGCTGTCTCTGAATCCTCCCTTGAGTGTTTTCTCGTTCACTCATCGTTCACTCTCTGTGCCTTTATGCACCATTTAATCATTAGTTATAACTAAACTCTGCCTCTTTTCCACAGTGTGTCTTTTGTCCTGTCTTCCCCTTCTCACCCCTAACCAGTCGCAGATAGATGCCTCTCCCTGAGACTGGTTATGCCTGCTTTTTCCTATTAAAAAAGAGTTTTTCCTTCTCCTGTCACCAAGTGCTTGCTCAGAAAGGTGGTTCGATTGTTGACATTTCAGCAATGTCACCCCCACTCACTCCTTGCTTTGGATGACCTTGACAGGTCACATGATGGGTTACGACAAGATCTCACTGTGACGGTAAAGACTTGTGCCTTTTTTCACACCTTGGTTCAATGTGATGACTCACATGATCAACAGTGGGTCAGCGACCCTCACGACCACCTCTTAAGGGAACAACACCCACTATGGGTTAAATACCTGGGACTCTTCACCATTTGTTTTTAGAAGTGAAGAAGTTGGTGAGGTGAAACGTCTTCGCCAACCTAACCCTACCATGACCTGACTGAGAACTTACACATGTACATGTGATGTGTACATGTGCACACAGACAAAGCAATCACACACAGGTGAATATAATTATGGAGAGACTGTGCTAGTCCAGGAAGCAAAGCTAACACATGACAGGGGAAGCAACCCTTCAAAATAAAAGAGGGACTAACAAAAGAAGACTGATACAGACATGAGTGTTGATTCCCCCACTTGCACTTAACAGGTACAAATTGTGAAAATAACCAAAACACTAAACTAAACATGGAGAGAGCAACACAGGACAAAGACATGAACACAGAATAATGAAACAGAAGGAGGAACAGATCTTTCTGTGTGGAGTTTGCATGTTCCCCCCGTGTTTTCGTGGGTTCCCTCTGCGTACTCCGTCCAAAGACATGCAGTTAGTGGGGACAGGTTAATTGATTTATCCAAATTGCCCATAGGTGTGAATGTGAGCGCAAACAGTGACAGACTGGCGACCTGTCCAGGGTGTACCCCGCCTCTTGCCCTATGACAGCTGGGATAGGCTCCAGCTCCCCCCGCGACCCTGAAAAGGATAAGCAGAAGCGAATGGATGGATGGAAGAATTCAAAACCCCACAAGAACAAAAATGCTAGCACCATGATAACACCACCTGACAGACTGATTAAATGGTGCAATCCAGCCACAGTCTGCTGATGCCTCTCATTCAGTTTTCTTTTCTTTATATATATTTTCTATAATTAGTCGTGCTATATTTCATAAAGATACTGTAAATCTTGACGGTCAGTGTTTACTGTGCATAGTACTTTGTGAAAACTAACAATTCTTCAAATAAATTTGAATCTGTCAAATAATGCAGGTTAGCCAGTGCGATTCAGACCAGTACTGGTCCTTTGGTGACTTTGTGAACAGTGCCGATTATGGTTCCTCACTCTGTAATAGTTCTTATTGCCAAAAGGTTGGAGTTGTCACAAGTTGCGAAATGCTCCGTCAAACTGCAGAAAATGTTAAATGTGTAGGAAACCGACACAGATAAACATTTTCCTGAAGGAGGAAGATAAGCAAGGACAGCAGAACATAGGAAGAGCATTGTTACATTACAATGGAGATAAGACGTGTGACATAAATGACTAGACGACTAATAGACTGCTACAGTGAGTAGTCATACCACAAAAATGAGCATGACGGGACTTTCAGGAAAACAGACAGTGTCAGGATGTCCGGTGATACCCAGCAGTAATTTGTTACCGCTGCACAGAGGATGACTTTTTTCCACTGCCCATACTTTTCTGTTTTAAAAGTATTATAGAACATGTTTGAGTACGTATCGTACCGAATTGTGCGAACATTGCAGAAAAAGTGCTGTTTTTAGCGCACATTTACACTTTTTTATTACCAAGTGGAACGTAAAACCTTGAGCCCATGAAGTGAGTATCCAATGAGGATTCACTGTGACAGACAATAGCAGTCAGTCATCCGTGGAAGAATAATTGACTGGTGCAGTAGGTATTCAGTGGGAGAGAAACAAGTATGACAAGCCTGTCAGGAAATCAGAGGAGCACACATCCAACGCGCACTCATTTTGACAAAGTATCTAAGCAATTTAACCGTCCTGGCTTGCACAGTGTCGGCGACAGTGACTTGTTCATTGATACAAAAACTTGATTTCGACACAAAATTCAAAGGTCTTGTCTCCTGCAACTTGACTTCAGTCTCCTGAAGGTTAACTATATGTTTGTATGCTGTGTGAAAGCTGTTAAGTGAAATATGGCAAAGCAGCTGCAGAAAAACTAGATTCAAAGACATCAGTTGAGTAAAAATTGTAAAGAAGTGTGTTTGTTTGCAGTATAGCTTGTGTGAGCCGTGTGCCATTTGTGTCTTATAGCTTCATGTTGGCAATGGGAAACATCAGACATTGCCGATAACAGTAAACATACAGATCATACGTAAGTGCTTAATGATCACCATCAGACAGCCACCACGTCTGTGGGCAGAGTGAGTGGGGTGGAGCGACTCATTATGTACACTCCATTAGTGACTTGTCGCCCACAAATGATCAAATCCCTGAAGTTGCCTCTCTCTTTGTTCGTGAGGTTTTTGTTGTTATGTTTCCATGGCGCACGTCATTTGTTGTTTGATTGTGATCCTTGGGTGTGTGTGTGTGTCATGTAGGTGTGTGCCTGTATTAGATGTCTCCATCCAGGTCTGTGTGAGGTTGCGTATGATTGGTCCACTTAAGTTCAGGTCCATCTTATCCAGGTCCTGGATAAGATGCTGGATTTGACTTATTTGGCAAATTAGGACGTGGACAGGTTAGCCAGTAAACCTCTGACCCTGATACACACCCACAAACAAACATTTACACACAAGTCAATACCATTGCTACAAACACACCAGCAACTGAGTTATGTCAGTACACTTAGCTGGAGAGTGTACTTGGCTCAGCCTTAGGTCTTGAACTAGCAATAGCTAGCTAGCTAGCTAGCTAGCTAGAAACCCATTTCAGAGTGTGCACACTGTTTCCGTCAGGCAGATGTGGACTGTCCTGATCATTCAACTGTGCTGAGCCTGTGTCAAGCCTTTGACAGCTAGGACACACAGCTCAGTTATCAACAAGCAGGGCTGGAGCACCAGACTGTGGCCATTTAAATAAGCAGTCTCTGTGAGCCCTCTTGCTTTCATGATCCATACCTCTCACAAAATTTTTCAACAAATAATTGCACTGACAACAGTACAGTAAACCACAGTGGTGATGAGGATAGCCAGTTATGACCGTTCCTATACCAGTTTGATTTTTAAAAATCTGTGATATGTCCATAAGTCTGCACAGTTTCCACACATTTCACAACATACTGTAGTCTACAGTTACTTTGTGGAAAAATCACTTTCCTTCTGTTTTCTTTATGGTATAAAAAAAACAAAACAGTAAAATGCTAATTTAATGCCGATACCCTAGAAATGTGTTTTATTTGCAGAAATGGGAAAAATGACACTGCTGTCCTGATTCAGCGTAATGGTTCACTTATATCCTCTCATCATGTTTCCCATGCTCTCTTCACTATCGTTCCACCGTCCTCGATCATATCTTCATGCTCACTATCTGCTGCACAGACACACCCTCTATAAGAATGAAGTGTACAGGACTACGATTCGCCTCTTAACCTGCTTTCAGCCTCATACTGTTCTCCATCTATTGGATATAATGTCTTCATAAAGTGTGATGTTTGAATAAGTGCAAAGTTATTTGTGTTTACTAAAGTAGCTTGGTTGTGTTTGTTGGTTACATGACATATGCTAACTGTTTTCTGTAAGTGCTTCTTTGATCTCATCCAATACAAAGGTTAGACATGTCAAACACAGCGGTCTAATGGTCTTGCAGATATCTCAGTGATTTAGTAAAACATGAAAACCCTTAAGAGCAGGTGTGTTGGTGTGCTGCCTGATGGTGTTTCATTAGAGCTAGCAAAATTAAGTTTTTTCATTTTCTAATTAAGAAGTCACTGTGGTATTTAAACAGCTCTTTCATCAGCCTGAAAAGCACTGGCTTCCTTAAAATGCCTTGCATACCTCACAGCCTGGCAGCCAGAATTGTCATGGTTCTCGATCTATAATCCAGCGTTTCTTTGTTCCCTCTTGGTATTGTTTCGTTTCCTTGTTCTTCTTAGTTTAGTCATTAGTATTTCCAGGCCTTTGATTCTTGCTCATTTAGTCTGTTCCCTGTCATGCTCTGGTAGTCTTGGTGTGTTCTCCCAAACCCATCATGTCTCTCTCCCTTTCTGTGTCCCCCACTCTCTCGCCCTCTCTGTCTCCTCAGTCTGTCTTGTTCCCAAGTCTGTTTCTTCCACAGTTCCAGTGTCAAGTCTTAATCTGCGTCTAAGGTTTATTTTGACAGTTTCCTGTCCTTTGTTCAGTGTGATTAGTTTTGCTTCCTCCCTGTCTTATTGTGTCTGATTACTTCCAGCTGTGTTTCCTGCTGTTTCCCATCCGCTCTTTATCCTCTGTCGTCTGCTATTCCCTTGTTATTCCTAATTAGTTCCCTGTTTCCAGTTTCCATATTAGATTTTTGTGTTCATGTATTTAGCGATTGTTTTTTTTGCACAGGCAGTAAAGCGGCCTCTTTAAGTTGACCTTTTCATTTGGGTCCTACCTCTGCCTGCCGCTAGTGAATCCTTGACTAACATACAATAAAGCTTAATGTTACTTGATATCAGTGTTGGTAAGCTGAAGCTGAAGCTGTTATCAATACAAATGATTTCTTGGAATAACTTTTACTTATTACTATATGAGCTCATCTTGTAAAGAGGGATGTACTGCTTTTGCCATATAATGTCACATCCTTATAGTTATAGTGTGTACATTCTCACTGACTCCAGGTTATTTCAGCTAAATTCTGTTTTCTTGCCTCTCCCAATTGCAGTGCATAGTCCTAGCTGCGGCGGCCACTGTAAGACTAACATGTTTAAGTCGGCCGAGAGAGATGAAAAACATGACTTTTTTCTATCAGTTAGTGTAGAAAACCATTTTGTATGCACTGTATTTTAACATATTCTTTTAATATAAACACTTAGGGGGAAACCCTGAACTTTTCTTTTGACAAGTGCAGCTGTTTTTGCTGCTGTTAGCTCCTGTTAACCTCCGATAGTTGCTGTTAGGCTCTGTTAGCTGCTGTGAGCCAGTGTTAATTAAACTTTCTTTGAAGTTGGTCTTACATTGTTGGACTAGGATACTTAATAATAAAATCTAATAGGATGTGATAATGTAATCAAACTTTTTATCATAAGGAAAACAGATTTTTTTTTAAAGGATACTCAAGCCTAACATTATGCCTAACTAGCCTAATGTTAGCTTATAATCAGCTGTTGTTGTTGTGAATATAATCTACTGATAATAAGCAACAATATCAGGAATAAATAACTGTGTTTATACACGTTTTTGTGTGTTGAAGCTCTGACTTCAGTTTAAGACATGAGGCCTGAAGTGAGGAGAAAGAGGATCGCCCTGTTGCATCGTCCTTCGCATTTATGCTTCTTTGGGGAAGAGGACCCCTTCTTAGATGAAAAAAAAAAACAAAGGTATTATCCTTCATATCTTGAGTCTAAAGGTGCTTAACATTTAACATTTGTCTCCACAGCACATGAACGTCTGCAAGTTCTTTTCTCCTCCATCTGTGACGTATTGCATAATAATGGATTGGATTTATATAGCGCTTTTCTAGGCACCCAAAGCGCTTTACAATACCACTATTCATTCACTCTCACATTCATACACATGTGGAGGCAAGCTACAGTGCCTGAGATGTCCATCTCGACCACTGTATTCCAGATGGTGATTCAACATGGTGGCTTACACAAACTGGTGCCCACTGCTTTGTATTTTTAATGGATTATTTATATGTTTATGAGGCTATATCAGCTTGTTGGAGTAATTACATGCTCATCAATGTATATTTATTTATCATTACAATATTGTTATTTATATTACATAGCCTCAGAAAATTACTTATCATACCTAATGAATGCTGAGAGCAGTAAAGGTTTTACTCTGGTCACGTTTCTTTAAATTTCAGTTACTGCTTCTCCACCTCTCATTTCTTCTTTTTGATTCCTCGATTTTGCTTTCTTGGGGAAAGACATGACTCAGGATTCACATTAGCAGTTCTCTATTTATAATAAATTAGCTGTGCTGTAAAAGCAGCCAGAGTGCAGGTGGACTGAATCATTTTGCATCACTTGGAAGAGGTGAACAAGATGAAAGCCTCATTGATTCAACCAAATGATTTATTAAGATAAATAACATGAATGTATTTCTTTTTTGTTCAGAGACCCCAATAAATGGCACAAATACAGTAGTTGGTTATTATATCTTAATCATATATACCAATGAGGATGCATTAACACACAGTCACTGGTAATGGCACGGTTTGGAGCACCATTCAAATTGCATTTTTTTAAGGAAGGGCTTAATTTCAGTGAAACCATGTCAAGCCACATTTTGCATGCATTCCAGCAGCCTGACTCCAAAGAGCCTGGATGCTAAACTGGCATACCTGCAGTCCAGACTTGTTATAGGAAAAACATATGCATAAAACAGCAGGGATTCTATAAGAAGCAAGAATGGTACATGGAAAATGTATTTCAAAACCACAGAAATTCACAAATCCACAGTTCTCAAACACAGAGGGGTTTTTTTTTTCAGTTCTCTACTGAAGTGTAGTTATAGGCCTGACAAGAAAAACCGTATCCACATAAGGTGAGTAAATTATCCAAGTCAGTCTGCTGGCCTATGTTAGCTTATTGCTCAGAATTGGTTTTTGTTGTACATTCACAGAAATTGCCAGAGTTTACCAAATTTCCTGTTAAAAGTATTGTGTTCATTTATAAAAAAAAATGACCTAAGGATTTCAAATGTTAACATTGGTATTCAGCTCAGTCATTAGCATTTTGATATATTAGTACATCACATAAAGTTTGGGATGCCTGGTGTAGATGGGATTTGTCACTAAAAGATCTGTGTCAGCATAACATACTTAATTAGTTACACATTGCTAGTAATGTGTTGGACCCCCCTTTGCCTTCAGAACTGCATTAATAGTGGCATAGACTCAACAAGGTGCTGGAAACATTCCTCAGACGTTTTGGTCTGTGTTGACATGATATGATAGCATTTCCACTGTGGCTGGTTATATTGCTGGAAGCAGCCAGCCATATAGGGATGGATGTGGTCACTAACAACACTCAGGCCTTTCCATGATGTTCAGTTGGTGCGCAGAGAAGTATCCAACTTCGGTAAGCCCGTGTGAACTGTAGCCAGTGTTTTGTGTTCTTAGTTGACAGGAGTGGCCCCTGATGTGGTCTTCTGGCTGGCTTAAGAGTCGACATGTTGTGTGTTCAAAGAGGTTGAGTTACTGTTGAACAATTCGACATTTACCATGCTTTTCCTGCCATGATAGGTCAAGGTACTTGTTGGTCAGTTACAACATGAACTGTGATTGTTTGTGGATGCAAAGGGTGGAGAGGACTTGCATTAGATGCAGCATGAAGGGATGCAGCCTTTTCAGGAAACCCATCCCCCTCTTTCTTTTTCCATTCTAGCTTCGTGTGTGTTGCCTGTAGAGCAGCAGTCAGATGGCGGTGATCACACAAACATGGGATTTGGCCAACAGATTACTCTGGAACACAATGGATGGCTGGCGAGGATCAAGCCCCTGCTAAGGCTTTCTTTTTATATTATCTTCACACACACACACAAAAAAAATGCTCCTCATTACCGTCTACTCAACCTCTACGTGAAAATTACCCATTGTATGAGAAACCGGTGGGCTGGATTTCCCCTGACAGCCTCCATTTGTCCTCGTCCCGTATGCTTAATAATCACAAACCATGAACAAAGACCACGACAAGGAGATAGGTAGGTAAACAAGGGTTTCAAATGTTTAATTCATTTTAATATCACTGGCAAATATAAATTGCTGCTCAACGATTCATTATCAAAGGGGGGCTGTTTCTCCCCTCTCTTACATTTGAAGAGATTTCTTTAGAAGACAGTGTCCAAATTCTCCAATTTCTTAAAAAGTTAAGTGCACAAACCTTAATGTTATTATTCAGCAAACAGACGTTTGACCTTTCTGAGAAGAAAGGCAGGAGGTGACGACGATGTTCGATGGAGCCGTGACGAGGGGGTGTTGTCTTGTGTGTTTTGTGTCTAATGCGATGAGAGCACCACGCCTGAGACCCGTCACGAAGAAGAAAAGAAGGGAATGACCTTTGTGATGCACGTCGCTGTTGTCGTAAACACACTGTATGCGTCTGTTAGGCCGTAACAGGTGTGTCCGTTTTGAGCCGCTTTGTATGCAGGGATAAAAGTGTGCAAAAAAAGAAAAGAAAAGCCAAATATACACATGAACGTGAGTTTTCCCCTGATGTGGAAAGCTGTAGCTTAAACAACTGGTCTGACTGTAGTCTTGTTCTTTGAGAGATTCCACACCTGCTTCTTAAGGCAGATGCTGAGAGCACCAGGGTCTTTGTACTGGAAGTGAGAGGGGTGCGATGTGATCACTGACACATACAGTACACTGCCCAGCTACACACACACACACACACTTTGCCTGAACCACTGATGCCAACGCAGCATGTGGAGGAGGGTGTATTGCTCACACATGGTTGCATGGCACAAACACACACGCACACACACACACACACACACAGAGATTAGTGGAAGACAGAAATGAGACGATGGATGGGGAGGAGAGAAAAAAAAATGGTGGCTACCACAGAAAGACATTAATGCTCTTCTTCAAATAAAACAAATAAACAGAAACATGGATTTACAATGTTTTTAAAATCACCCACCCTCTACTACCAAAAAAATACATCTCTGAAGACAATAATGCAGTAAACTCACACACACACACGCTCACATACTGTACACACACGTATGCACCGACAGATGGCATTACAGTGAACACACCTGCCCACTCACACCTACTTTTCAACACCCCCACCCCCCCAACCCCCACCTGGTTAGCGTGGCTGCACAGTCCCTCTCCGTTTGGACAAAAATAAGCAGAGTTCGACACTCAACGACTAAACAATCTCATATCTATTTTTCTGCTTTCCTTTTTTTTCCTCCTTTTTTTTGTGTTTTTGTGTTTTTTGGCGTACCATCATCATGCTTTAAACTGAGATCTGCAAGTGGCGCATGCACAACACGCAGGGAGCTTCTTTTGGCACCGTGCTGCTACGACTGCAGGGGTTGATAACGCGTACATTCAGAAGAAACGACAACAGATCTGCGCTCCTGTCCCTGCCCGTGATGACTGGGAACCACACGCGAAGAGGAGGAGGAGGAGGAGGAAGAGGTGGGGTAAAAAGAAAAAGAAGAAGAAAAAAAATCTCACAAGGCTCAAGAGCCATTTTGTCTGAGGCACGGGCGTGGGGGAGGGAAAGGGGTGTTGGGAGGTAAACCGGCAGCGCCACTGCGCTTGACCCGGACACCTGCTCCTCTCGCTTTTTCTACTTTCTAATCATTTTCTTTTTTAAGTTCTTCAGTTTTTTTGTCCCATTATCCTTCTCTTATGGGCTTCGAAAATGGCTAAAAGAAAAATCAGAATCAGCCACAAAGAAATCACTTCCTAGGAGCACCGTGCTGAATTCAGACAGACACTAAAGCCTCGAGGCACAAAGAGACATTTCTCAATATTTTATGGATTGACTAGGCTGTGCAAACAAACTACATATAGGAAACTCTCAAACCTCACAAGAAGAACATAAGCTATAACTAATTAAATAGATTGTTTTTGTATATTCATCTATAGATTTATCTAATAAATACATCTGCTGATAGACACTTCTTTCTGTAAACTATTTACATTAAAAGGTATATATTTCTGCTAAAACAATAAATAGCTATGAAGGCAAGGCGAGGGAGAGAAAACTGATTTAGTTTAGCTGTGAGCAGAGAGAAAGAGAGATCCTGTGTGTGTGTGTGTGTGTGTGTGTGTGTGTGTGTGTGTGTGTGTGTGTGTGTGTGTGTGTGAGAGAGTGTGTGCTCCCGTTGAAAAGTCAAAGCCGACCATTTGTATTTCCGAGTGATTCACTTCATCTCAAACTGGACTCTCTTCATAAATAACTGGTAGGAACATCCACTCGCAAACCAAAACAACAACAAGTAATGAAATAATGCTCTCAGCCTCACCTGCCTGTCTTCTTTACATAAGTGGAATGTGCTCTCAGTAGATTCCCTTCCTGTTTAATACCTGGTGAATGGGGCAGTGAAGAAGTAGTGTACAAAAACGTACCAACACCCGCCAGAGCGTACCAGTATTGGGCCCAGTGGCTGGTGTTCATAATATCCATGACAAGCACACATAAGAAAGGGATGATGTTTGAAAAAAATAAAATAAATGCCCCGTCATCAGAGAGCGGCATAAAAACAATCAAACCCACCCCTGAAAACCCTCCCCAGTCACAATCTCATGCTGCACAATTTTTTTTGTTTGTTTTTTTCTTTTTTGTCGGTTTTTCTGTTACTTTTTGCTCTAAAGGGCAGGCGTGGACAAAAGATTACAGGGCAGTTGCGAGCCTGCCTGCCAAAGCCCGAGTACTGAGGGACATATTGCTGTCGACAGTTTAACATCACTCACACACACACACACACACACACACGCGCGCTCTAGTTTAGTGTCCGCAAAGTCTGCCGACTGACATGTTTTTCAAACACTCAGTTCATCTGGTGGCATTGCTGCAGCGGGAGGGTTGGGTGGGGCTTTGCTAAGGGACAGTGTTTGAAAAAGGTGATAGTTTTGTTTACAAAAAAAGCTATTTTAAGTGCAAAGTACCATGCACATACGGTCGACCGGTGAGCGGGACGCAAAAGCAAAAAAATAAACAAAAAAAGCCCCGCACCATGTCAGCATCACACCTTTGGGAGAGATGGAGCGGTCTGTGTGTGTATGTGTGTGTACGTGCGAGTTGATGTTATGTGTGTGAAGTATGGGTGAAATCTCATAAGTGCTTCCCATGGCTCTTGAGGCATAGAAAAAGAGGCAGTGGGACATTGTGTGGTAACATTCTCTGGCTGAAAGTTGTGTTCTGTTTTTGTGTTTTTTTTGTCGGATGGGGGTAGGGGTGGTTGTGGGGGGTGGAGTGTCTTTGACGTCCCGCTCGTATTATCGGTGCGGAGCAGAGCGGGGGACACCCTAAAGACTGACCGCTGATGATGGGCTGGATGTCTTGGAGGTGTTGCAGTCTGAATGGAAGTCGGTGTGCAGACAGGAAGTCCGCGGAGGCCCAGCTGGAGGAGGGGCCTCAGACTTGGTCAGTCCTGGTAAAGAGGGAGGAAGAAGGGCAGGAAGGGGAGGTGAGGTCGGAGCGGGACCAAGGAGTGGTGAGGGGGCTGAGGGAAAGAGGTGGGTGCTGGGTCAGTGACGAGTGCTGTTTATAGGCTGCAGCCCAGCTGCTTAGCCTTCTCCTGAGTGTCCTGCACGTGCTGCAGGCTGGCGCTGGAGTAGCCCTCATCGCTACAGCTGCTGCGCAGGCTGCCTCGCTCGTCCCCTGAGTCGCTCACGCTGCTGGTGCTCCACTCCAAGTCACCCAGCAGGTAGTCCATCCCCTCCACGTCCACATCCAGGTCCTCTGTTTGAACAACAAGAACACAAACACGACACCATTAAAGAGCTGAATGACAACTATGTCATATTATTCATCTACTCAAGTTTCTCCGCTTATAGAGAGGATGTTATTATTACTAGTAACACTAATTAAACAACTAGTGCGAGTTAATGGTGGAACCTGTACAGCCAGCAGCAGCAGCAGCAGCTGGTAACTCCCTGCTCTGCACATCCTGCAAAAGCTCTTTTTTCCTGTATTTAAAATCCCCTTTAAACAACAGGGACAAAGCTACACAGCATAAGGGTGACACATGCACAGATCTGTTTTCATTTTAACCATTTAAAGGTTTTTGATTTTGCTCTTTTATTGAGTGACTTAATGCATTCAGGTTGTTTGATGTCATGTCCCTGTAACCCGGTCCAAATAGACAAAAAAAGAAAAGAAAAAGTGAACACTGACAGTGCTCATTTGTGCTAGGAGCACTGTCAGAGCTACAAATGACTTCCAAACAGGCCGCTGGAGTGAATGTGTCTGACCAAACAATCAGACTTCATTGAGCGCGGACTGAGGTTTCCCACTGGGCCTGGTGCTAACTACACAGCACTGTGGAGCTGATTGGCATTTGCCATAGAGTAGCAGATTTGGCATGTCCACCACTGTCGCCCTGTGTGTTTTTACAGATGAGAGCAGGAGATCAGGGACGTCCTGGTCCAGACCTGGGAGGAAATGTACAGGACATCATCTGTTGTCTCATTAGAAGCATGCCCTGATATCATCAAGCATGCATATGATCCACAAACTATTACTTCTCCATGTTTCTTCTTTCCTCTTTTACATCATTTGCTTTGGAGGGAGGACATTAACCATATGACTAAACAACAATGAATGCCACATAAATGGCACTCAGTATAAACTGCTGAGTATCATTTGGAGTTGCTGCAATGACATTTGTCAGAACGGAGGCGTTTGATGCATAATTTTTTTTCACTTGGATTTTTGGGGTATTATTAAATTGAGCGCTCTGTAGGTTGATCACTTTTGTTTGTATCAAGAAATGTAGCATCCTTTCATTCCTAACACTTTACCTCGTCCACATCAGTATAGATATCCAGAATGTTTTTTTCACATTAAGATCTGATGAGTGTGTTTTTATAAGCAGTGTATTTACTAAGACGCTTTACTTTGCACTGTGGAAGATTGTGTTTAGTGATGATGATGAAGACAATACCTGACACAAGAACAATAAAATGATGCCTATTCTGAACTTCCTGCACAACGGTTCACCTCCATATTTTTTTCATGTGCTTTGAGAGAAGATGTTAAACCATCTGAATATTTGCCCGGAGGTTCCAGACATGAAACATGTGAAGAGTGACATGAATAAAAGCATGTGGTGGTAACAAAGTCGTCTGAGCTGGCCACAGCTCTGCCTGTGTGCAGCCTCACCCTGGTCAGAGTCGGACTTATCAGAGGACTGAGTGGAGCCGGTGCTGTCCATGCGGGTCCTCTCCACTCCCAGCTGCTCTAGACGCCTCCTCAGGTGTCTCCGCTCCCGTTGTAGCTGCTCCAAAGTGTGCTGAGCTTTCCTCTCGCCCTCCTCCAACCTCTGCAAGGAAGAAGGAGAGAAAACGGCGTGCTTCATGAACAGCTCCTAATCTGCTCCTGTGTACGTGTCCACAGCAGCTTATCAGCTACTGAAACACGCAATTACTAACACACTCAGCAACCGCAGCGGTCAACAAATTGCCCTCTTCACACCGATTAGGTGAGTGGTGCATGCGCACATCCACGCACCTTGATGTGATCTTTGGCCTTCATCAGCAGGCTGAGGGTGGTGTGCCTGTTAGCATCTGGTCCCAAGGGAACGAGGGATTTCAAGCGCTCCAAACACAGTCGTAGATGTGCCCGTCTGAAGAGGAAAGATAAAAATGAAGGTGGAAGATGCTATTAAATGTACAGAAAAACAAAAAGCAAAAACAAAACAAGAAGGTAGGCCACTGAAATCTGAAAATCCCTGATAAAAACTAGTCTTTACCTGAGCTTTGAAAAGCTGAATGCAAATATCTTAAACTATCCTGTTTTTTTCTACTCTTGTATTGAAATTGACCTTTTACTTAAAATTCACTTGGATGATTGGGCTTCAAGGACCTCAGATTTTTCACTGAGGGGAAACAAGCAACCTCTTAAAATACATCCAGGGGAGATTTTGTCTTCATACTAAGAGCCCTGAAAGGACTGTGTTTACATTTCTCCAAATACTGACAAATGAACAGGTGAATTATAACGGCAGCGTTTTTTGCCATCTTTTACTCTGACAAGCCTCGAATCAGTCTTGTGTCATTAGACTTTTCTAGGAACATGGGAAATAGGTGAAATGACTTATGCAAACGTGCAAACACACATGGAAATACAGTATATTAGGCAAAATCAGTGTTGGACAATTCTAATGAGTCTGAAAGCCAATACACCTTCCTTTATTCCTCTACACAGCCTGAACTGCCTTAGGCACGGCTTCCTGTCTTTCTTCAAGTACTCTTCAGGAATAGTTCTCCAGGCTTCCTGAATGACATTCAAAGCTCTTTGGATGTTGGCTGCCTCTTGTTCTCTGCCAACACAATCCCACACTGCTTTAACAATGTTGGACTTATTATTGAAGTACTGGCCAATCCATGACTGATGGAGTTCCATTGAGTTTTTCCATCCAGGTATACTTTTACTTCATTGGTAGCACGCATATTCTGAATGCTCACATTTAGACAAGTTTAACGGCAGTCTTAAAAAACACAACAAACCAAATCCTAAAGTGATGTAATATGTATCCATGACTACTGCACAGTGACATGGCCAGATAATTAGGACCAATTAGCATTTCTGCGCCAGACTGCTGTGAGGACAGGACTCTTTTTTTTTTTCCCTCATCTGTGGTATGTCTTGTCTCTACTTGTTGCAGGTGATTACAAGCAGCAGTGGATCCTTTCTGTTTCAGCAGGAAGTTAAAGCATTAAATAGAGTGGGAATACTTCCTTGTTGTGACAGTAACTGTCATAGTCAGGGTGGAATTTTTTGTCCACTTCACACAAATTGAGTTAGTTCAAAGAGGAGATTTGCGTGTGCTGAAGCAATGCCAGCCGATAAGTTCCTAGCATCAAAGCAAATATGAGGAACAAGCTGCAGTGAACTGCCTTTGTACTCTTCAGGCCTCATCAACCAGGTGTCATTACTGCAAGTATTTGTCAGACTGGAGCCACTAAACACTTTCTCCTCTTTAATGCAACCTTTGGGATCAAAGAGTATAAAGGTAGGAGCAAACGGAAAGAGGCGCCCTGTATGTTTCAGGAAGTCAGCAGTGTGTTAACTATTACATAATAGAGCTCGACAGGATGTGCGCCAACGGTCCTCTTAAACAAGAAGAAAACCAGAAAGCCATCTGCACCATATATTCAGAACTGCAACTGATGATTGATGTCACTTGCCCTTTATACCCCAGTCACACACACCTATACACAGTTCACAGCCTCTGTTTCCACCTGTATGCCCCTCAGCCCCTCTATGCTGGCAGCCTTGGCAATTTCTAAGGTCTGGTGGGTGTTGGTGACCACTTGACCCCGCTGTTACACAACACACACCTCCAGCTCCAGCCTCGTCACAGTGTGTACGTGTCTGTGCGCTTGTGTTTGCCTGAGCGAGTGGGCGTGTGTACGTCAGACTCTTCCTGAGAATGAGTGTAAAAATTGTTTTCTTTCTTTCTTTTTATTTGACTGTGCAGCTGAAGGGCTGGCCGGCTGAGCCGCTCACTTATTGTCTGCTGCAAATAATCCTAACGTGAGTGTCACTGCCGGAAAGAGTTTATTCAAATGGTGCGCATGGAGAGCTACGAGGCTGATTTGACTCTGGGCAGTGGAAGCGCACAAATATATTCTCAACCCCTTGCCCTTTAAAAAGATAAACACACAATCGGCGAGCAGAGCTTTTGCACGCACATACAAAACAGCTGAAGCCAAGTGCCTGCTTCTCAGCTGACTCAGTCCAAAGGACATGCAGACTGTCATTACATAACATGGAAATGGTCCGGCCTGTGTTGTTCTGACATAATAAGGGCTGGCTAATGTTTGTTAAACACTGACAGAGAGCAGACTCAAACAGCACGAGTCACATGGCGATTCAGAGAAACACTACGGCGTGGTCCTAACACACAGCTATTCCAGTGACAGGTTATTCTGGTTCACTGTGTCAATAGGTAACTATACAGTAAATGTGGAGCTGCAGCCTCAGGCCACAGCCTACATTTCTCTGGCCTTGTTTCACACTTGCATACGACTGACCTGAATGCATGTGTCTGGTCCAAAATGAGGTGAATGCGCCGCCTCAGTTTGTTATACTCAAAGCAGTTGCAGCTGTCGTCACCCCTTTGACCCAAAATGGTTTCTCCCAACTAGGTCAGCTGGTGCACTTTGCCTGATTAGCAGTAAATCACCTCGCTTTCAGGGCTCTTGCCCTCTGACCTCTAACAGTGAGTAATTTAACCAAGCCAATACTGATGGAAGGGAGGTTGGGTCTCATTGCACTCCTGAGGCTTTCCTAGCAGTGGGCTGCTGTGACTAATTTACTACTCACCACTGATGGCTTTCCATCATCACGTTAGTGGTGGGAGAAACTAACTAAGTAGGTTCTCTAGTGGTCATAATTGTGTTTTACTGCAGGGTATGAGGTGTGTCCACAAACACATACAGAGGGCTCAGCCTGTTCACTGAGCGGCTGGTTTGGATCATCTAGCTCAGAGAGTGACAGAGACTGTATCAAAATATGACTCCTATTGCTTTACATATGTAAACTGAGGACTTTACAATCATCCAAAAATGGCTTTTATCAATTGTTGGGACAGTTTATGTTCACATAAGCTAAAAGAAAATCAGCAAATTCAGGAAGCAGAATTGATTAACGAGCGTCATGACAGTTTCAACAGTACCTAACTCTAACCGTTCAATGTTTTCACCTCCACCCTTTTGCTAGTAAACCATCTCCTCTGATAACTTTTACATTTATTTCCATTACATAACCAAATTATCATGAATGAATGCTCTCCAAAATGTTGTCAAGACAACCAAGTTGTGCAGCACTGAAACTAGATCGGCTGCTCTCAGGAGCCAGAGAGCACAGTGAGCCACCTGATACAACCGTGACCCCGTCGTTCATCTCATCAGCGTCAGGAGGGCACCGTGACAAAACAGTGGCTCTGTTCAAGCATGAAACGATTCTCTCCTTAGTTCCTTTTGTTCATCATAACTTCCCAGAGGTGGGACCAAGTCATTGTTTTGCAAGTCTCAAGTAAGTCTCAAGTCTTTATCCTCAAGTCTCAAGTCAAGTCTCAAGTAATGTCAGGCAAGTCAGAGTTGAGTCTCAAGTCACTGGTGTAAAAGTCCGAGTCAAGTCACAAGTCTGAAACTTTGAATTTCAAGTCCTTTCGAGTCTTTAAAAAAAACAAACGAAAAAATAATGTTGCAGTTATGCTAAATGTAAATATTAGACCATGTAATTTTTAAATCTGTGTTTTTCTCAACACATGACAAAATAGTGAACTTAGAAAATATACACAAATTGTGAAATTGCACCTCTTTAAAATGCAGCTCAATTAAACCTAGCTCCAAGAATAATTTTCACCGACAGTTCTGAGATAAGCTGCATGTTATTCTTGGATGCGGTTGTAGGACCAGCTTTAAAATCGCATGACAAAAATATCATACACATTAAAAAAAACTGCATCACCAACGTAGCCTGGACAACATTTGCTAGTTAGATGAAGTCAGCTATCTCATCTTAGCATATTTATATGCATATTTATAATTATACGGTTCTTGGAGTGAGTGCATACACTCATGAAGTTTAGTAACTTCCGGTCACTGCAACAAGCCCAGGTACAGTTTACCAACGGATGGGTACAGGGACCATGAACTGCACCGTGTAGAACGAAAGACCATCGTACGTATCATAAGTTTACCAGTCTCACAAATCGTCGTCATAAATACACATTCCTTAACCGTTTATTAATAGGACCTTTGAGCTCAACGGTAATTAATTAGTAGTGGAAATAATTTCTGGTAGCATCACAGAAATGTAGCAGTGACAATAATACTGTATGCTGTAATCGTACTGGACAATTAGTGATACAAAAAACCTGTTTTATCCTGTGAATAAAAGTATATGTTTTTGTCAATGTACCATAATAACAGAAGCGAAACACAATATTGTGTCAGGACAATTCACTATTTATGCACAATAAACACAGGAGCATAGCGCGACAATTTCTGTTCTTGCTTGTAACCTATATCACCAATTATGTTATGAAAATGACGTATTAACTACTAAAAAACACTGACCTTCGTGTAAATGCTTGGAGCAGAATAACCTGTGAGCTGGAGTGTTCTGGGACGTTATATTTGATCTTTGAATGGCTGCAATCCAGTCGCCTCTTTGTTACTTCGGAAACATGAACAATTTCTCTTCAACGACGTAATCCGATAACAACCGATCTCTTTACCCGTCGGCTTCCCGTGGCTGTCATGCGACCGGCTATTGCAGTTAATAATACAACAGCTTCTTGACATTTTTGTGTTTCTTTTTATCGCTGTATAACTGATTTTAATTGAAAGCCTGCGTGCGCTAGTACCGCTTGCCACGAGTTCCCAGAATCCTTTGCGGTTCTACCCGTGAATGACGTCACATTTTCAATCTCTATATAATATGCATGTTAAATTTTATATTTGGGGTAAAATATCAAGTCTTTTCAAGTAAACCGGTTCAAGTCCAATTCAAGTCCCAAGTCATTGGTGTAAAAGTCCAAGTCAAGTCACAAGTCTTACAACATTTTTTCAAGTCAAGTCTAAAGTCATAAAATTAATGACTCGAGTCTGACTCGAGTCCAAGTCATGTGACTCAAGTCCACACCTCTGTAACTTCCACCCCCCTTAAAATAAATTACTTAACTACACCATAAAGCTCATTTTATTCTCATTACCCCCTTATCACCTAAATTCAAACTTGATTAGTTACGAGTTTACAAAAAACAACACGTCCACCATGTCTAGATATGCCACATCTCCCTTCTGCTTATCACGGGTTATACAGCTTACCTCTTACATAAGCTAACAGGGCAGTACACAAATAAAACTTGTGCTTTTGTTTCACGATGGCAACGCGCCAAAAGAGAAAAGGTAAGGTTTATTCAGGACTGTAATCTAGCTCAACTAGTTTCTCTGCAATTTGTGCATTCATGCAACAGGCGAGCCGTCAGCCTTAGTTCGTAACTGTAGGTTTCTTAATCCACCAGAAAGGCGCGTGATGTGAGCCTGTTTAATGTGCATCTGACCTACGTCGGGCCCATCCATATGCAGAAGGGATCCTGCTTCTCACGGGTCTGCTGTGCGGCTTCACCGATAAACCCGAGGATTCCACTGAATCGCGATCAATAATTCACCTGATAAAAAGTTGAGGTCCAGCTTCACCTGTCTACATACGCGCTGCTTTTCTTTTGATCGCCCACTCATGCATGTAAGCAGGCTCATAAAAGAGGACCAACGAACACGTCACACCACATCACCAGAGATTCGCCTACTACAATTTTAAAATCCTGATAGTCACTCTGAGAGCATTCACCTTAGATCTGGAACTTTAAAAAATGTACCTTCTTTCAAAAAGGTTTCAGATTATGTTACAGGTTACAGGACCTGAACTGGCACTGAACTAATTTAAAGACTTCCTCAGTGTGGGAGGGCATGGGGTGGCGTGAATTGATATTTTCATGGATTGAAGAACACAAACACACAGAGAGATTTGATTTCTTTTTTTTTACCTGTTCTTTTCCATTTCGTTGTGTGTAGACCTGCAGAGATAAAACAAAACACATATGAAAAATCAGACATAATAAAAAAGCCACTGATTAAAATGAAAAAAGCTAAGGCTTCCCCTTCTCCACATGCACCGCAATCCAGGCAGAGGAGGGAGCACGAGAGAAAGGGTTGTGTGGGAGTCTGTGAACAGCCGGAGCTGCTTACAAAATAAGATTCAAAGAGGGAAAAAAAGACAGAAAAAAAATGAAGAAAAGCCTGGGTGTTCTTATGCCTGAGGCCTGTTTCATGGTGGAAGCTTTTTTTAAGGACCACACTCGTACACAGATACGTGATGAGGAGGCCCGACGGTAAACATAGTAACAGTAACCAGAAACAGGAGTAGATGGGACTCTGTCCCTTCATATTGCCTGATTATCCATTGTACATGCAAGCCTGAGCAGAGTGGGGGTGGGGGGAACACAGTGAAGGTAAAATGAGAGATAGAGGTGTGCTCGCGGCCAGCATGACTCTGTCATTGCAGTATTAAAACATCTCTCTATCTGTAACACACACACGTACACACACACACAGAAATGGGGTCAAGTGTAGGGTTTGGTAGAAATGTGTCTGACCTGTGAGAGAAAGGATAAACAGGAGAGCAGGTCACGAGCAGAGAAGAAGATCCCCTCTACATTCTTGAACGCTACTCAACCTCCACCTGAACCCCACCATCCACCCCCATGCTGAATCCCAAAATAGCCTCTGCATTTTTCCAGCTCTGCAAACTAATGCACTGTCCTGCCTACACACATACACACAAACACAACCTCAAAGGTGCCCCCTCGTGTGTAATCTCAGTTGCTGGGCCAAACCTGGGTTTAAAGCTCGGGGTTGACCATATTTTCACTGTGTCGCAGCGTGTCACTGCAGCATGTGTGTGGCTGTCTTTCTGCCACTCGCTTTGGGTGTTCTCTCTGTCACTTGGCCCCCTCTAGCCAGTGTACATTCCTGTATGGGGCAGCCGCTAGTGACATAACAGAGCTGGCAGGGAAGTGATCCCACTCACTGAGGCTAGATTTCAGGCTCTGAGACACCTCATAGCTCTCTGCTACTTTACCAAACACACCTATGCCACCACAATGCAGAAGCAATATTTAAGATGACATGCTATGCTAATTTCCAACTCCATCACTGTTCTAGTTACTTAAAGTACAGTCATATGAAAAAGAAGGTTTCCACAGGAGAAAACTAAATACACACATTTTCTGCTTGCATAGGAACTAAGATCTTAAACAGCAGCCAGGTGCTGCTAATTAAATGCATTTGTTTAACTGATCATCTCCAAGTGTGAGCACCTCTATAAAAGCTGAGGTTTTTGCAGTTTGCTGGGCTGGAGCACTCAGGTGTGTGTTAACACAGGGCCACAATCTTTCGAAGAGTAGATGGCCCAGCAAATTCCCTCTGTGCAGTGCTCAGAGAAACTACTGGCCTCAGTTAGTATGTTAAATATTAAAGTTCATAACAGTACAGTTCAAAAAAGAATGAACATATGGTTGATTTGGAAAGACTGACAGGAGAAAGTCTCTTCTCTCCCCTAAAAGAACATAGGAGCACAGTTTAGGGTCCCAAAGTTGCACCTGAACAAACCCAAACAATTTTGAAACAATGTCCTTTAGACAGATGAGACCAAATTGGAGATGTTTGGCTATACTACACAGTGCCAGCCCAAAGACCACATATTAACTTATAGAGGGGTGCTGACTTGGACTTATGTTGCAGGCACAGGATTTGGACACCTTACAATCACTCAGTCAACCATGAATTTCTCTGTATAATAAAGTATTGTGAATTATAATGTGAGGCCATCTGTCTGACAGATAAAGCTTGGCTCAAACAGAACGACTAAAAAGAAAATAATTAAGATTCTGCAGTGTCAAAGTTCAGATCTCAACCTTACTGAAATGCTGTGGTGCAATCTTAAGTGAGAAGTGCATCAAAAATACCTGCAAACCCAATGAACTGAACCAATGCTGTCAAGACGAGTAGGTCAAAATTCCTCAACAATGATGTGAGAGACAGATAAAGTCATAAGGAGACAGCTACTTCGAGGTATTGCTTAAAGGTGGTTCTACAAGCTTCTGAATCTTGGGAAAGTACTTTTTTGTCACAGAACTATACAGAGCCTTGTGACAGACAGGCTTGTGGGTCAACCTCAACATTTGTTTTTGGAGAGGAAATCACTGACCAAAAATAGAGAAAACACACAACAAACAAGTCTCACTAAATGAGCTACTGTCACCTCAGAGGTCCTCAGAAGGTTAAATACTGGATCACAGAGTTGCTGCCAAACGATTCACCAGCGCACTTTTCTTTCAGCTGCATCAGCCTGAACAACACGGCGTGATCACCACCGAAAGGCACCAGTTGACTGCAGAATGATTATGGCAAGCTCCTCGTGTAATTTCCACAGTGCACTGTAGTTGCGTATTGTATGAATGTGTGTGTTTGTGAGTGAGGAGGGGGAGGACTCTTTCTCCTTGTCTGTAATGGAGGCGCTGCTGTTCTCCACTGACGGCCAAAAGTGAGAGCAGAGCAGGAAAGACACAGAAGGATGGAGGAGGTGAGGAGAGAGAAATGCGAGAGGGAGACAGAGAGAGAAATGAGGGGGAGGGTGGACTCCTTACTACTGACACACATGCACACGTCCACGCCAGAAACATGGCGAGTCCCCTCCCCCACTACTACTACTCACACATCTACGCTTCGGGGGAAATGGCAGAAACCGGAGGGGCATATGTATAAATTCAAATATAAATGCCTGCCCTATATTTGACCAGAATCAGCAGCAGAAACAACATAAAACTGATCAAATAACACCAATTAATTGATTTGATCTTTTCCAGCAGAGATCAACCCAGGTTATTCTGTACTGTTAATCACCAAGAGACAATGTCAGATCCGACTACATCAAATCATCGTTGCAGAGATACCCTTATTAATGCCGTGTGATTCTGCTGCCCTTAAATAGCAATGAGTAATAGCTGAAAAAAAATGCTTCAGAACTGGAAATGGAAAAAGGAAAGGCTGGTGAACGAAAAGTTGTTTTTTGGTTGTTTTGGGTTTTTTTTTTTTTACCAGAAATAGCAACAAACCAAGTAAGTCTACACATGCTAGGACATGATCTGAGTTAGAAGCACGTCTTTTCAATACTCTACACCCTGTGTTTTTGAAATCACAGCAGAAATGGTAGCACACTCCAAATTTGTCCCAGTCACTTTTGTCGAAATCAACTGATATACTGCTCGATGTAATGAATAAGCAGTTGTTTCCTTTAATAAAGAGGACCAATGCTGTATATTTTCAGCTTCATATATTTATTTCTAGACCAGAGGAGCTTTGCATAATTTACAGTTCAAAATAATGGTCACATATCTCTCCTAATGGGCCTTTGTGCCGCCGTTCAGTTCACAATCCACGCGAAAGAAGCTGCTTTAGCTCCCCTACCCCACAACTTTCTTGTGATTGCCCCACATGAAGAGAAGGTTTGCAGAGGAAATGGGTGGGGCTTCTGAGATCACAATCAAACTTGATTGTGTCAGAGACAAACATTAACACTCTCATTGACATCATACACAGCTGTGAATATAAAAAAAATGTCCTAAATTCATATTTATCTTATAGCAGGCCTTAGTGCAGCTCCATCACTTCATTAACTGTGAAACAAGCCGTTTTTAGCTCTTCTCCTTTAACACCACAATTTTCTGAACTAAGCTTTCCTCCGATTAACTGTCCCTCATAAAGACATTGACTGATCAGCAGATTGGTGAAGCTTCTATGCTCACAACCAGAGCTGCATACACTCTCTGACATGATAAAGATCCCAGAGTAGAAAAAAACTGTCTGAAGCCTGAGTAATTGGCTTTCTGGGATTACTGGGACATACTCAGATGTCATTATTTAAACCTTTGACCATATTTAGTATGAACATCATAACTGTATAGATAAGACAGGAAATGTATATTTCAGACATGATGCTGGTTTCTATAAGTTGGCTAAACTGTTTTCTTTTGACTACACTTGAATTCTTGGCCACAAAGTTATTAGATTAACCATCCAGAGTCAGGCTGGTCAGCTTTATGAGTCACAAGATGCACCTCAACTTCTTCCAAATTCATTTCCTCCATTGCACATTTAGTTTTCCCTCTTTTATTGTTTACTTTTAGTTACGTCAGCCACTTACAGAAAACCGCACAATGTTTTTTTTTTTTTTAAGTATACCAGTGATCAGGAATAACAGGAAAATGTCTAGATTTCTATCAAATCAGAGGCAGATGTAACTGCTACAAAAACCATACAAATACAGGAGTAGAAAAGAGTGTTGATAGTCCAGAAAATATACCTACAATCCTACATCAGATGAGTCCTACACAAAGCAGATTATGCACCCCAGCATATATTTTCTGCACTGACGGATGAACAATGGATGAACAGTGTACCCTCATGGCAATACACCTGATACACCAGTTTCACCAACAAAGCATGTCTCTGAAATATTTTTAGAGGTATTATGAAACTCTTCTGTAACTGTAGCATCGAAACTTTTTATTGCAGCTTCATGCAATATGAACCATCAAGCACTTTAAAATATTTATATTAATTACTGGATCTGTGCAAACAGCTGGTGGTGCTCTCATCAGTTGCTTCTTTGATCTGCTGCTTTTTTAAAATGTTTGAATGAAAAGAAGGCACATAAAGGTTGGGATCAACAATATGTCAGTTTTGTGTTTACTGAAGGACAGAAGCAGGTGCCTAGATGTCACTGTTTTATCTCAAAGATCAGTTTCCAACAGCCTTTAATTTACTTCATCCTCTCTGTTGAAACAATCACCTGCAGTAGTTTAAACCTGCCTTTTCTTTGGTAAAGTTTGTACACACAGGAGATAACTTCCTACACAGGATCATGACAGCAAACTGGAGTCCAATCGCAGAGTGCAAATTGATCTACGGATTGCGGAGGCAACACAAATCTGTCCTCATACCATTGATTTACGGAATTCAGGTTAGAGACTCTAAATTGACTAGTGTCCACTTAGAAGACAAGCGCAGCCCGGACTCACCACCACCGGACTCACTTAAATGTCTTCTGCATCACCTTGACTGACCCACTTTTCCTTACTGTGGGGTCATTGACTTTAAGCCAGGATGACGTTTGTATCTGTCACTCATATACTTTAAAGAACACATGGGGAAGACTAAACGTAATCTTAACCTAACAGACTCACACATACGTGTGACATCAGTGGACCTTTTCTGCAGTGTTATATATGAATTAGCCATTAGACTCTGAATTACAAAATATTACTTGGTAGCAACACCTAAAGTGGCCTATGCATACAGCATGTCAGTGCTGTTGACAGATTATGGAGCGCTTCTAAAGCCCTGTCCACATATAAGGTGAGCTGATGGGTGGACACCAGCAGATATTTCAGGTTCTGGTTGCATAGGTTATCCTCTTGCACATGTGCCACCCTGTCATATGTCAGTCAACACAATCCTTTACCACCATTGGTAGATGCTTTTCCATCAATACTTCACTGACAGATAAGGCATAGTCTGCACATCATGTAAATGTTAACTCAGCCTACGTACAGTAAATCTTTTTCATACAAGCTATGGATTGAACATGTACGCATGCACCCTGTGCCATGGGGTGCATGGCACAGGCACCCCATGGCAACCTCATATAATAGGTTATTTATTATATAATACTGTTTATCAGAATTTTCTTCTCTGCAAATATTTCAAATCAAATAAATAACTAAACAATGCAATCAGCTGCTACTCCAGTAAGTCTTTAATCCTTTGTACCAACTCAACCTCCACCGACTCAGTATGCAGCTAGTGAGACTAGCTCTTGCTCTTCTATGCAGCGTCAGTGAGCTGAACCAGTTCTCTATGTGCTGCAGATTCTGCTTAGAGAGGTCTTCCATCTCCAAGTGAAACTTCAGGGTAGAGGGACAACTGTAGTCACTCGCTGTACACGGTGGAGTTGGAGCCTGTCCAACCCTGGGAGAGATCCTCTCTGGGGAAGCATGGGGATCACTAAAACTGCAACATAACTTGAAAGCTAGCTGGTAAACCAACATGAGGCAGTAAGGGTCACCTGGTTACCAATGACTAAACATTCATGATAAGAACACTGTCCATTAGTAAACTGACTGCAGATAGTGTTATTCTATGAGAAAATAAGAAAATAAATGCTGATATTTTCACTATATTAGGTATACTAAAAACTGAACACGTAAAACACATACGTGAAAAATACTATTATAAGTATTGTGGTATTTTGTGTTGGTTGAAGAAACAAAGATGCAACAGGCAGGCGGTAATTCTAACAGTTAAAACATTAGCTGACATCAGCTGTGCTCTCACTGTGGCAGTCAGTGATAAAAAAGATAATAGATAATTCATAATCCTATGTTCTATTCTTCATCAACATCATAAAGTGTGCAGGAATGACTGAAATGCAGATATGGTGATCAGACGCTAACCATATCTATAGCTTACAGTGGAAGATCAGAGAGCTGACTTATTTTCTGTAACAATCCGAAAGCTTCTACGGATAAGCTCTCAGCAAAATACATGATCAGATACATACAAATACAATTTTTTTTGCAGATATATTACGTAAAAGGCATTAACATGTTATTTTGATTATAAAATTGGCCTAGCCTGTCTGTCTTTTCTTTGCAGTTAGATTGGTGTTTGTAACAGTGTGTCTGACCCGGTCACTATTTGATGTCAAAACAACAAGGTAGTGTCTCGCAGTCATAACCCTTTTCAAAGCTTTGGATGTTTGATTGTGACCATGTTTGGCCAAGAGCACAAAGTCGCTGTTTCAACAGCGTTGCTGTGAATATAACAAATTATGCAAATAGGGATGAGGCTGCTATCTCTGAACTCACTGCACTTCCTGCCATTTTAAATTTGGGCAGTTAGCGTGTCCACCTGGAAGCACAGTACAGAAATGCATAAAAAAAAAATTTTAAAAATGAAAAAGCAAGCCTCACATCACAAGCACCAAATAAGGATTTTGACTTGAAACACAAACACTAGTGTGATGAAGAATGGCTTAATCCTCCAAGAAGTGAGGAGGGGAAGAGAAGGGGGGGGGGGGGGGGGGGTGTGCGGGGGGACCCCTGAAGTGAGGATGTGATGGGCGACTTGTTGCAGAGCAGGAAACCAATCAGGCATGTACAGTTTTGCCTTTACCTGCTACTTGTGTTTTTCTTGCTTTTGCTTTTCCTTTTCAAACTTTCCCTCTCCCGGCTGCTGATGAATGGCGGCATGGAGGCATAGCCATGTTCAGCTTCTGCAAGCAAGTAAACAACATAGTGGTCACATGTCCTGAAATCCTGCAATGGAAAATATACCCACAGTGAACAGAAGGAGAGACTGCACAATGTGTCACATTTCAGCTTTAGCTTTTGGCATCCCGCAGCAATGTCTTATGCTTTTTAGCAGGCATGCGGGGAATGGGTCTCAAGTAGTATCTTTTAGCCCTTTCCCCCTTCCTCGGGATGGACAATGATGTCATCTTGAACTGGAATAAACCCCACTAGCAAACCACAACAGAAGGAAAGGAGGGGCGTCCACGAAAACAATGTCTCCCTGCACATCTGCCACATATGCATTCATTCTTTCATTATCGCGAATGCAAATGCCCGTTTGTCTTTACACGTATGCATTATGCGCCTGTAATCACATATTTATTAGCACCTGTTTGGGGCAGGTGATGCAGCCTGCTGAATCGATGCGTGAAATTCGACATTTATGAATTTATTTCATGGCCTGATTGTTTGATGTAATAAGAATAATAATGGGAAGCAACAGGATTTAGGAACGCATCAAACGACGTGTGCTTAAATCCGAGTGATTCGGAGGGGGAGGGGTGTTAATGTTACATTGCACAGAGTGAATAAGAAAAGAGTAGAAAAGAATACAATGATACTTTACCTCGTTCCCTGCGATCAAGGTACTCGGCTGCTTCGATCAACATCTGCACCATTCCGATCGCCGCCATTTTAAACAATAACACTGATAATTTAACAATCCTAAAAGGAATTCCGTGGCTGTACACAGGCTGCTTCAGGGTCCTGCTTCTTTTTCACACTTGGGTAGCTCGCTGTTCTGTCAGTTATTATTTTTAAAGAGCCAGAGAGAGCGCGTTACAGAGTTGGTCCTTCACTGTTAAAGGCCTTGAATGCAGCACCAGTCAGTTCGAAAAGCCAAACTTCCTCTGTGGTTGTTAAATTAAGGATATGGTGTTAGCTGGCTAGTAAGGGCTGACACTAATAACACTTCTTCAGGAGCTAAGGTTACTTTGTTCCCTTTTAAGTCAAAATGCCAGCTAAATATCGTCAGCTTTATAGTTGGCTCTTCGAGAAAAGACGGCTTGTTGACAAAAACAAAACGAAAGGCTGTGTGACATACAAAAATAATCCCCGAATTGCTCTATTTGATGAAAAAAAGGCTGGCTAACGTTAGCGCCAATGTTAAGCTGTCAAATTAAATATGGAAAGTTCTTGCTATCTCGGTTGTATTTGGAAAAGCTTCGGCCAGTGAAAAAAAGAACGTTAGCATGTACAGTTGCTAGACACTTGCCTTGTGAAAATTATATATATATATATATATATATAAAAGAGCTAGCTGTTTTAAAGTTCAGCCGACGATGTCATCCAACCTTATCGGTTCAGAGCTATGGCTGGTTAGTTTTGCGCCGGTTTAACGCGCGATACGTCTCGCTGGAAACGCAGATAGCGACTGACATCAACTGAAGAAGAGTGACTGTTTGTCAAACAGCTTCCAAAATAGTGGCTTGTTGATCTGGACACCAGCTCTCTACTGTACTGTACAAAGATTCTGGGTGCTGCAATGTGATTGGATACTGAGTATAACCTCTCAAGCTCCTATTCGGCGTTAAAACCGTCAATTGCAGAGAGGGTTCAGCGCTTACTTCAACTGTGGACCTTAAGCAGCCATTTTGGTTCTAATTAACATCGGCTGAAACACACTGTGTACAGCCACAATGGAGACAGTTTCTGCGCTATACACTCCTACACAGTAATTGGTTGTTTTTTTCTATGAACTTGACAGCTATTGGCCCTAGTGGGCACGAGCCTATCTGACAACGCCCGCTTTTGACAATCAACACGCCTCTCTGCCATGCTGTTTCTCGGTGTATGGCAGCGATTGGCTCCCGTTGTGTCATTTAATAAATTTTGTGATACATGATTGGTCCAATTCACATGACCTCTTATCATTGGTCTCTTTCTTCTCCGTCACAAACTATCTGCACGCATGCGCCCGCTTGTTGCTTTCTGATCCATAATGGCTTTAAAAGGCTCGGCGCTAGATTGGATCTGCCGGAGGGATGCTCGGTTATGATTGGTAGTTGGGGTAAGGACAAGTACAGGGATTGGTTATTTTGGTGGGTCGGTTCTGTCAGACAGCACAGCTGATCCAATCTAGTATGAAACATTTAAACGCTTGCTTCAAAATGAGAGGGATCATTATTTTAGAGCACGATAAACCCTGGACTTGAACAAATACCACCCCAGGAAAGGTTTCTTAGCAGCCTTTACGTAGGACTGAATTTAAACCTGGATTTGAAACAATCCTATAGGATACATTTCTCAGAGAACACCAAATGAGATTATGCTATATTTAAACTAGAAAGAAACGCAAGCATTCACAGGAATAACCAATCTGATCCTATTCAATCCTTAAAAGGGACAATGAATAATGTCATATTTAGCCATTATTTCAAAAGAAACTGTGTTCCTGCACAACCTAGCGGATGGATATTTAATCAGTGCATAAGCATTTTAATAAATTAATTTTCATAATCAGGACAGAAAGCATGTTTTTTTTAATGCTTTTATTTCAAATAAATCATCCATGTCAGCAATATTAAGCTCAGTCTCACCCAGCTGTGAGTACATCTTGCAGGTACTTCTATTTACATGTATGCATTTGCTTATAAAAAGGTATATACACGACTGTTAAATCACACAAAACACGTAAGATATTGAACATGCCATCTATTTTCATAAGGGTGGGGGGAAGGGAGGGTACACACAGGTAAACTTATTGGGGAACATTGGAGTTGATGATACTTTCAAGCAATGAAGTCCAGCGGCCTGTTAAATCCACCCTTTCTGTTCATGTACTGCCTGTAAAATAAATATATAAGAAAACATTATATCACTGTTTCCCTCCCAACACACACAGATTACATCATCGAGCACCAATGGGAGCGTTGGCATCTCTGCATAGAAACACCTGCGGAGGTGATTGGCTACTTTAACAGTGATAGATGCTGAGAGTGCACACTGTGAAGAGGGGGGGCAGAAAAATTGACGTAACTCAGCAACACGACTAACAGCTGGGGCTCCAAAAGAAACTTTAAAAAGGATCTGTCACTAACAAAGGAAAGCTTATGAAATATCCAAAGAGACGTGCTGCACTGTACAGACACGGCACAACCAAACAACTACAAATGCTTGTTTCTGTTCAATGACCTACCTGTATTTTCTCTTCATGGTCACATTGACGGCATACGCGTTACTTGAGCCATCAGTCTTCTTCCCCTGTGTAAAAACAATGTTACTGCATGACATATCACGAAACAAACTTTTAAAAAACATTCTTAGCTAAACATGACAGTGTACAGATGAAGCTGAATTGGGTCAAGCTCATGATAGCAGTTGGAATTCTCTAAATATGCATTTCACGGAACTGAAGGATTTTGATCAGTGGAAAACAGTTTTGTTAATAGGACACAAACCCAGTGGCCTGCCAGAGGAACCTCTTTATCAACAATAACACTGCTAGTGTTCAATGGACTGAGTTTTGAAGTGACCCTTTTCAACCCACTGTTTGCTCTTTGTGATTATATTAAGCTTACCAACTCTTATTGGATAAACAGTTTGCCCAACCACAACTATTAGCTTATAATTGCAACTATTCATCCACTTCTTGTAACTGCTACTCTTTATTTAGTGATTACTTTAAGTCTATCCACTTATTTTCCCCTTTTGATCATTTTCATAATAGACAGGTTTCATACCATTTAGAATGTTAATCTATTCTTATAGCTAACAATTTGATTTGATTGAATCTTTATTTTTAATGTGCCTGTTATTCTGTTTTCTGTCAAGATGATCCCACATTGCTTCAATAATGTTGATGCTCAGCTATCTAACCGGGTGTGCTTTGGCAGTGTGACTGGGTCATGCTAAACAATGAAGCCCTTGCCAGTCACATGCTTCCCAGATGCTATTACATGGTTGATTAAAATGATGGTACTTTTCTGTGTTCATACTGAACAGCACTGCTTGAAGTGCAGCCCCAAACCACAAAAAAGCCTCCACCCTCTGTTTTAGATTGCTGCAGACACTCAGTGTTGTACCTCTATCTTAACCTCCTGCATACATATTATGAAAAACTGAACCAAGAAACTCACATTTTGATTTATCATGTCTAAGACTTGTTACCACCGATTTTCAGTTCAGTTCTTGTGTAATTTGGAACACTTCAGCCTTTTCTCCTTTTATTCTTCCTCAAGAATGGTTTCACCTTTCCACTAACACTATTTTTGATGAGGCTTCAGTGAACAGATGACCACCCGAAGGGTCAGATGCTTCCCTGTGCCAGGTCATTGCTGGATTTGTTCCTACTTCAAAAGAATATTACTTTTAGATACTGTGACAGGCTATTAGCAACAAAAGTCCCTAAAGGGTTAGGGTTATAACACTGCTCGTTATAGAAGCAAAATAAATGAGAGCGGCTCAAGACTCTTGCACAGTACTGCAAACTTACATTAGCCATGGGGGGCTTGCTGTCATGTGAAAGCTGCTCTATTTGTACATGAATGTAGATTCATGTACAAACATTTCAGTATGTGTCAATTATGTCAATTTTTAACCGTTTTAAGCCCACCATAGAACCAAGTCCGCCTGAGCTTATCTTTACATTATTACATGCTGTAGTGCCATTTTTGGAGCATTTCCAGTTGCTATACATCAATAAAATCATTATATCCTAAATTTAAATCATACGAATGCAATATGTCCATAGTAACTACATAAATACCAAAAATGTGCAATAAACTAAAAAAGAAACTGAAAATTGTTTTTTTTTTTTACAAATTTTTCTAGTTACAGAAACTTCAGAGGTACATCCCCCAAAACTGTAAATGCAAAGTTTCACAAAATAGTTCCCAGCCACAGGAAATTTATTTTGAGTGTCTTTACAATTTCATTTTTGAGATACACTCATTTTTACAACCTGCAGCAAAAACGAAAATATAATAGGGATTTGAAAATAGTTATGCAAATTGGAGCGTGCACGCTCCAATTTGACAGATAAGCAGGGGGAAAAAAAAGAACCATAACTCAAAAACAACAGTATTCCCCTAAATAGAAAGAGTCAAGGGAAAAATGTGAAAAATGTCCCCTTTATTTAAACAAGGACAACCTGCTTTTTACAGCAGCTGCTCTAATCAATTTCATCAGTGCCAATGTGCTTTTGGAAGTTCCATTTCAATCCACTGAAATAAATGCAAACATACTGTGTGTGTGTGTGTGTGTGTGTGTGTGTGTGTGTGTGTAGTGAACTTTATTAGAAATAAACTGCACCCCCTTGTGGCTGCATAACACATAGAACAACTCTCACCTTGCTGGTATCAAAGTTCCCAAATCCCATAAGCTTCATCATCTCAATCTCCTCCTCCGTTTTGCCCTGCATGTCCTCCGCTATTTAAAAAATAGAAAAAAAACATTGAATTTAGTCTCTGTTACTACAAAATGCCTGAAAAACTAAGATTCCTGCTTAATGTGCAAGTGTATAAATAATGTCTGATACCTGAGATCTGAATGGGCTTTGCCGTCTTTTCCTTTGAGTCTTTGCGCTCATCATCTCGTCTCTCCTTTTGTCTCGAAGGAGAGAGGGAGGAGGATCGATGACGTCGGGGAGACCTGCAAAAGGAGCACAGTGATGGCTGCAGGATGGGTTATCACATCTAATCAGAGCAAATAAGGCACTTTGTGGTGCTCTTGTATTGTTTAAAAGAATCTCGACAAAAAGTTTGTTAACAAAGGGCAAAGAAAATCACAAGTGCACCACTACTCATCTGAAACAACACTTCTCTGTGATAGTAAACTGGAAACTGCCGTTTATTCAGTATATACTAACAATACTCATTGTGACCAAAATCTATCACAGCTCTGCATGGGTAAGGTCTCTAAAATAGTAAATGAGGTGGAAATATTAGTCTTGAAAACAAAGTTTCTCTAAACACAAAAACAAATACACCAACAAACAAAAATTCACCTTGAGCGTCTCCTGTGAGGAGACCGTGAGCGACTCCTGCGACGGTCCCGTTCCCGATCTCGAGAGCGATCCCGCTCCCTTCGTCTTCGCTCACGCTCTCTAGAAGTTGAGCGGGAACGTCTTCTTTCTGGAGGACGAAATGACATCATGGCATTAACTGAAGCGTCTTGAACAGCAGACTGGCATCTATATACTGTAGCAGTCTTAAAAATCCAAACGTCGGCTATTTTCTTCTGTACTGTGTTGGATTTCTGCCATACCATATAAAATAAAACGTCTAAATCTCACATATAATTGGGAAAAACTGGTTGAAATTTAACAACTTTTTTTTTAGAAATGACTGTTTTGCTATTACTTCTGTAGGATGGAGTATTATGTATTTTCATAGGTACTGGTATCATGTCTGAAATTGGGCCAACCATAATCAGCACACAATTTCTTGCTACTTACCTTGGTTGTAGTAAAAAGCAAACCGAGTACAAGGTGCTAAATTAGTACCAGTTCATTTGCCATTTATAGTCAAAAGTACTGTACCATTTAGGAACCCACCAGACGTGACCATAGCATAGACTTTCACCTTTAATTTATAGGGTTTAATTAAAAAAATGTTGCATTAACTATTTAGCAAAAATTGAAATGACAGTGAGAGGCTATGAGATATTATATCCGCTTCATGCGTGAGAGTACAACAAGCATACAGTCCTCGACTGACCCTGAAACTGCTTGTTAGTCCACTATGCATCAATTTTTAACCTCTAAAAATAGAGGACTGTGTATTGGATTTCCCAAACTGATCATACAAAAATCTCGGGAAATTAAACTGTAATTTGTCCAGCAGATTTTCTGTATCTTTGAATCAAAGCTGTATCTTTGCAAAACACACGTTAATTATCCTGATAAATCACGCAGAAATATATATATTTTTAACATGCAGTTTTTTTATTCCAAAAAAACCCCAACCAAACAAAAAAAACAAAACAAAAAACAAAAACCCTACATCAGACCCAAAAATGCACTGCTGGTTAGGATGGCGTCTTCTCCTCCCGTGGACCCCTGGAGAGTGTTTTTGTTTATCCCCCATTTTATGCACAGTACGTGAACGCAGCTCGGGAATCGTATCGAAGCTACTGCGAGTTCTCCACACATCTAGAACCTTTTGTTAATACGACAACCCAGTCGATGCACACAGTTACAATTAAAATATCAGTTTTGCTTCTAGTCCCTTTGAGGTATAGGTTATTATCTTTATCAGGCAGAAAAACGCGATTTCATAAAGCACATTTACTTCTCGGCGTGTTGGCGAAGAGACGACGTTAACAGAAAAACAGCTAGCTACTTCAGTTTCTTACCTCGTCTTGGAGGAGTTCGACTCCTGCTCCTACCCATTCTCCGAACAGATAAGATACTAGACTCACAAAAAATGGAAAATAAATTTAATACAAATCAGCTGGAAGTTATTTGTATGTCGCTGGTGGATGCTACTAAATGCTACTCCAAACCGGTCTCTTTTTTTTTCTTGAGCTTCGTATGCAAGTTTCCGGTCACGTACAGGAAGAAGAGCGCCCTCTACCAACCTGGAGGATAGTTTTCTTGTTTGGTGGCATAGCCTTTATGATGTTAACCAAAACATCCAAGACCAGCTAGTAATGAATAAAAGCTGTTGTTCATTCTTCTTCTTCTTCTTTTTAAAAAAATGAATAGTATTTAATGACACATGTGAAGTGCAGAGCTGTAGTAACCTCAGAGAGAAAAAACTGAAGAGACAAACCATGAGGGTATAAGTAAGATGGCAACTGTAGTACTGCATGAAGGAGTCAGGAGTGGAATGCCAGAGTGGTGCAGGATGGATACGAAGATAGTGAGAGAGTGGTGATGTGTGCACTAGGAGCAACAGATGGGTTACAGGTGGGGGTGGGATTACAGGGATCGACTCTAAGACCCTTCTTGTTTGCAGTGGTCATTGACAGGTAGGAGGTCAGGCAGGAGCCTCTGTGGACTATGACATGGTTCACATGGTGGTCTATAGTGAGAGTAGGGACCATCTCTCAAGGCTGAAATGGTTTTGGCATGTGCCGAAGATGGATAGCGATAGATATACTGGGCAAAGGATCTTGGAGATAGGGTTATCTAGGAAAAGAGGAAGACCACAAAGAAGATTTGTGGATTTAGTTAAGAAGTACATGCAGAGGACTGGTGTGACAGAAGAAGATGCTAGGGACAGGGTGAGATGGAGCCAGATGATCTGCTGTGGCGACCTCCAAAGGTAGCAGCTGAAAGAAGCAGCAGCAGCAGCAGCATTTAAACAGATCGTGTGCATTAGCTTTTAAATTAATAGCAGTGGCTGTCTTAGGTATTTGGCTGACTTTGAATTCAGTTCCATCATCCAGCATGTAAATGCTTTTGCAATCATACTTTTGAGGTATCCTTACCTCAAGGTTGTATGGGAAGGAGGAAGAAAATTTAAGCAGAGAAAGAAACAGAGACAAAAAAAATGTGATTTTAAGTCAAACTCAACCTTTAATGACTGATACATGGTAACCTTGCAACACTCACTTATACATTCTAATATAAAATAAATTAAGACCATGAGCAAACATCACACGTCAGCGTCAGCTACTAGTTCAAACAGAAAGTCGTTACTGTTCAGAGGTATTCTGCACATTTAAAAAGAAAACGACAAAAAGTGGAATGTTTAGTACCTTCTGTTTACTGGCTTACAGACTGCACCGACAAGCAACAAATTGTTTATGCGTCATCCCTTTGGCTTCGATCAAAGCGTTCACAGCAGCTCGTCGCGAGACCTCGCGTGCTCGCCCAGCTTCGTCTTCCCATTCTTGTCCCTGCTGTTTTAACACCAAACCAGCGTTCAGCAGAGCGCGATCAGTAGCTATCAGCATATTTCTACATTGTACTGCACCTGTGCTCACATAGTATACCTGCAACATCTATCTGATACTTAGAACCAAATGATGACTAGAAGATGCCTATGATAATGAACAAACGCAAACGTGCTAGGATGTCAATCTATGTGTCATTGTGCCTATACATGGAGGAGGAGTGCATAACTCATTGGGGCGTTTGTGTCTTGCAAAATTGTGGATTTATTAAAAAAAAAAAAAGTCTGATCACAGTAGTAACCTCAGTTTTAGAAATGAAAATGTGAATGCCTGTACAGTGGAGTGGAGTGATGGAGCAATAGCGCAGCGAGGCTAAAAAATAAGACGTGGGTAATACAGAAACTTCGTGTGACGAGAAGTGCGTCAAAGTATCCCACCTGGGTCAAATATTATGTGAAAATAATCACCAGTGTTTTGTTTTTTAACTTCCTTAAGATGAGTCACCACATATATCATATGTGAGTGGTACAGTAAAGTATGTGTCGTTTGAGTACACCATATTTGTGAACGACATCCTAAATGGCTCTTTAAATACATCTGATGTGGTCGACTCCACCTGCTACTCCGTCATACACTAGGAAATATTTCACTGTAGTATTTCACCGAGGTTCTGCCACACGACTCCAAACGTCTCAGGTCTCTGCCTTCTCTTTCTGCTTCTTGCTCTTTTTGAGGAACGACGGAGGCTTGAACTTCTTTTTCTTCTTGGATGGAGACTTTGAGGGTGAGCCCTCCGGCGTGCCGCCCTGCGGTTTGGCGGGCGGGGCGGCGGGCGTGGAGGTGTCGTTGGTTGAAAGGGCCTTCATCCCTTTCTCTAATTCCTCTGTCGTCTGCTTCTCCTCCTCGCCTCCGTTCTGAATGGCCGGAGAGTCAGTCTTTGTCTCCTCTGCTCCGAGTATCGGTGAAAAACAAACAAACACAAAAGTAAATATATTCAGCAGCCAGATAAAAACCTTAAAGCTGGGTGGAGCTGCAAAGCGACATGCTGCTGCAGATGAACATGCTTGCTTAATGAGAAGTGGGTGCTCTGTGGTTGCTCTGTACTTACTAGCGAGACAAGACCAAAGCACCAGAGGTGAGCGAGTGTAGAGTGACACAGAAAAGGACAGACAGACACAGAAGGAGACAGCACAGCAGACACAACAGGTACACAAACAAATGGATGTCACTACAAAGGGCTGAAATGTGACAAATGTGGATCAAACTAGAAGTGAGTCAGACATTTTGACTTAATTAACAACACAGCTGAGTGCACCGTTATTACTGTTTTAATTACTGTAGCAAAATATACCTGAACCAGTTTGCTAAAGTGAAGTCAAAATGTCTTTTATGACAGAGAACTGTGACACACAGCGACAACAGCCTGTGTTACTCCTACAGACCTACACAGTGATCAATCCACAGAACGCACTGTGAACAATGTTTGTAGTCGACAACACATGACAAAACGTAAAAGAATCACAAACATGCTTCTTTTTGTTACACACAGTAAAACCTTGAAATTAATATATTTCAATTGGAAGAATGTTTCCAAATGAAACACATTACTGTCCCTCAGGGAAGGAGTGGGCACCTCTTGTAGTTTTGTGGGGGTGGTGTGGGGCTGGGCCATCTTGTGCCACTTTGAGTGACCCAAGTTTTGCCAGCAAATGTCCTTCCTGGGCTTTGGGTCTGAACAGGAACCCCTACAGTTGTGGAGACCTTCCTGCATTTGGCCACTTGGGGTTTCAGAGCTCATCTAGGTTCTCATCACCACTCTGTGTTCTGACTTTTAAACTGGTGATTCGTGTGACTTTGATGGGAGTGAAAGTATCTTCACGTCATAAATCACCTCACTGCCTGTTAATGTTGATGTTTTTCTCATCCTTACTAATGCTGCATACATATTAGCTTTAAATGAAAGTGTAACAGACTACTTACTAAAAAAGGGGATTAGGGAAGGTCACACGCACACGTTCACAAATACATGTGTGAGTTTTGTTCTGTTTTTTTGTCACTGAGGTAAGTTTATTAGCTAATTTCTATTTTTCTGTCATACATATATCATTTCACTGGATGACGCTCATATTAAAGATGGCCAAGGGTTAAGATAATGAGGTTGTACTGGTTCTCAGCCAGTTATCCTCTAAACCCTCAGTGTCAGATTTCCTACTCTTGACTCTGTATGATGTAACTAAGAGCTAATATTCCTAATATGGTCATCTCAGGAACACAGCCTCACCCACCTGCTGTTTAATCTTTCTATTTGATTAGTATAAAGATTTTAAAACAGCTAAAATAGTTATTTATACAGAGAATGTACTGAGGAGGTGCACGGCCCATTTACAAGATAAAAAAGTTTATTTTGAACCGTGCAAATGGATACACAAAGCTATCTTAGTAAAGTCTTAATGAAAAATGCTGAGTTGGAACCGAGCAGAGCGCAATGGGTTGACTTTTTGATAAAGTGCCATCTGCTGGTGAACATGCAGGAACTTTATGGAACTTTCTTTTTTGGGATTAGCCCACTGAATGTCACTCTCAATATCATCTTTATAGAAAAATAAAAGACAACAATCAACAGGCAGACTTTGTGTGAATGCAGATCTGACTCAGATCTACCAAATGTGTGCTTAAAGCGCACACAGTTAGTGTCTGCTGCATACGAGGAGAGGAGGAGTAGCACGGCTGTCAGTGAGTATCTGAAGCATGAGAGGATAGAAGCAGCACATCATCAGTCACACATGTAAGATCTGGAGCAAAGCTGTGAGTCAGAGAGTATGTGAGGCGAGCCAGGCAGGCAGGCAGCACTCTGCCGAGCCTCACCTGAGAGAGGAGGGTGGCTGGGAGGAGCGCCCTTTGTGGGGGACGTAGTGGGGGAAGACTCCTTATCATTTGCCACCTCCTCCTCTACTTACACAGCACGCACATAAACAAGAATAACACAAGCAGTGAGGGACAGTGAGGGGACAGCTGTGCAGAAGGTTAGTTTTTTTTTAAAGGCAAAGAGTAGTGAACACAGTTTAGACCACAGTCACAAGTGAGTTTGCTTAAAGCTGCTGTGTGCAGCATGTCGGGAGTTGCGTCAGGGATCCGACATAAAAATCAGCCAAATGTGGAGCTGCCTGCTGTGGCGAGCCCATTGTGAATGAGGGAGCAGCCGACAGATGCTTTTAAAAAGCACCTGCAACAATTTATTTGAATTTTTAAATGTTACACACAGCATCTATGAGAAGGTTAGAATAACGTGTGAAAGTGAGCAGTAGCATAATTAGCCATTTTTGTTACACCATGTTCCCAAACATATGCAGACATTTTTTATGGCAATAGCAGTAAATGGTGCTGGGTCAGTTTAGGAAACTAAAATAATAGAAAAATGATCTTTATTAAAAGAATAACATGAAATGTATTTTACTCCTCTGTTTCTGCTAGCTTTGGTTTTTAGCTCATCTAATATTTTGCATAGGAAACATTTTTAATTTTCTTAACCAAATTCCAGCCTCTACTTTTATATGAACAGTGATGTATAATAAATAATAATGATAATAATAATAATAATAATAATAATAATAATGTATACTTTATTGATCCCCGTAGGGAAATTCCTCTCTGCATTTAACCCATTCACTCAGTGAAGCAGTGGGCTGCCATTGGGCAGTTGTTCCAAGTATAAATGTGAGTTTAGTTCAAAACCAAGCTAACATGCTAAACAGGTAGCTGATAGGCCGAGAACCAGCCTGTTAAGTTAGTTAACTAGCTCAAGCTAACTCTCTTCAAAAAATGGATCGTCACAAGCTACCGAGCACCCGACCTCACTTACGCTCTGGTGGTGGACCGACAGCAATTCTATGCAGATACGTTGCGACACATGCTAGCCTTCCCCAAATAGTTGTTGCACTACAATGAAGACAATATTTGACGACCACCCCTCTACTCTTAATTTTTCTGTTTTGATACCTCGGTAGATATCAATAAAGATGTGGTTTGATGGACATTAGAATAGTTTTTGGGTTTTTCCAAGGGTAGCTGCATAAGCAGAGACCACCCTCATTAACTTCTGATGGAAACCAAGTCATTTAGAGCAGGTCTGAAATATGACAAAAACACTCAGTTCAGAAAAGATATTTGACTGTTACTTATCGTTAACACTTGTGGTTAACATGGAATAAGATATTCAGCTATCACTTATAGTATGTCTGCATACTTTTGGCTCTCTGGTCTGTCACGATATTTAACTGTAATATTACTTAAGTATACACTTATTTGACAATCAGTGTTAGCTTATTAGACATGCTGTGTGTTAGAAGCTAAGCAGAGTACCATTGGTTCCTCCATCCTGCTTCCTCTGCACCTCCTTGCGGTACTCCTCCAGCTCCTGGTCCGTCAGCTCATTAAAGGGGTTTGGAGGTTCTGGCTCTGGTGGGACTTTAGGTGGACTGACAGGGGACTAATAGAGAAGCAGAAGCACAAAATTACAGCTTTTACCTCAGAAGATTAACCTGTAAGAAATAAAAGTGAGTTGTAATGGAGAGAGAGAGAGACTGCAAACTACCGGAGGACTATCTTCTGTTATAACACTGGCGAGGACTTGCGACTGCGGTCCGGCTGTTTTCATGTCCTGACGATTCTGCTGTCGTATCTGAGGACAGAAAAGCCGTTCTGTAAACTGTTTTTGTTTCACGTGACAGTACACCGAAGGGAATATGGACACTGGGGAAACAGAACAAGCCAAAAGCAAAGAAGCGTTACCTTATTTCGGGTCTCGATCACCTCTTGGGGATTGGTGAACAGAGGCACAAACTGGTTTGGGTTCTCTATCTTGATGGCTGTGCTGCCAGCTTGTGTCACCTCTTCTGTCTTCAACCACTAAGGCGAAGAAAACCAACAACACAACATCATCTAATTCAGTATTCACCTGTTGTTCACATCTTGTTATTATTGTGGGGTTTTTTTTTCGTTTTTTTTTCTTTTTTCTGAGGCATTTTAAACCATTTTTGAAATTCTTGAAATATTTATACCCAATCTGTGACACAGTGTGTATTTTGCCACCAGAGGGCAGACTCTGCACTGTCACCGTCATAAATGAGTTGGTGGGTTTCCCCCTGCAATGCAGAGAGCAAGGATGGCGGGAGGTGCTGAGGAGGAGAGAAAACACAGATGCACAGCCAAGCTCCTCCCTCTGATGTAAGACAGCCGCTCTCCTATTGTTTTTATCTTTAAGGGACTCGTCATTTGCAGCTCTGCTTAATCCTTCCCTTGAGGTATCTGGAAACACAAACAGCGGCTCCACTGTCTACATCCGCCTCCATATGAATCACAGGAAAATGCTCAGCTTGCCTAGTGTAATGCAAATAAGATGTATAGCAGAAAAGATGGGGAGTTGCATTATTCTGTTCCTGTGTCCACCTCTGCTTTGAACCATCTCACATGCTCTGCCCTCTAACAGGCTTTACTGTTGCTTAAAGGGAATCACTGAGCAGTACAGCAGGGTAAGGCTGCTAGCCTCTGATTGGATAAGTAAATAGATCTGTGTCACTGTGCTGAGGTGAAGCCTCGAAGGGATGCCCAAGACTTACTGTGGGGCAAAAAAGTATTTAGTCAGCCACCGATTGTGCCCCCACCTAAAATGATGACAGAGGTCAGTAATTTGCACCAGAGGTACACTTCAACTGTGAGAGACAGAATGTGAAAAAAAAAATCCATGAATCCACATGGTAGGATTTGTAAAGAATTTATTTGTAAATTAGGGTGGAAAATAAGTATTTGGTCACCTCAAACAAGGAAAATCTCTGGCTCTCACAGACCTGTAACGTCTTCTGTAAGAAGCTTTTCTGTCCCCCACTCGTTACCTGTTTGAACTCATCATCTGTATAAAAGACACCTGTCCACAGCCTCAAACAGTCAGACTCCAAACTCCGCCATGGCCAAGACCAAAGAGCTTTCGAAGGACACCAGGAAAAGTATTGTAGACCTGCACCAGACTGGGAAGAGTGAATCTACAATAGGCAAGCAGCTTGGTGTGAAAAAATCAACTGTGGGAGCAATCATCAGAAAATGGAAGACATACAAGACCACTGATAATCTCCCTCGATCTGGGGCTCCACGCAAGATCTCATCCCGTGGGGTCAAAATGATCATGAGAACGGTGAGCAAAGATCCCAGAACCACACGGGGGGACCTGGTGAATGACCTGCAGAGAGCTGGGACCAAAGTAACAAAGGTCACCATCAGTAACACACTACAACGGCAGGGAATCAAATCCCGCAGTGCCAGACGTGTTCCGCTGCTGAAGCCAGTGCATGTCCAGGCCCGTCTGAAGTTTGCCAGAGAGCACATGGATGATACAGCAGAGGATTGGGAGAATGTCATGTGGTCAGATGAAACCAAAGTAGAACTTTTTGGTATAAACTCAACTCGTCGTGTTTGGAGGAAGAAGAATACTGAGTTGCATCCCAAGAACACCATACCTACTGTGAAGCATGGGGGTGGAAACATCATGCTATGGGGCTGTTTTTCTGCCAAGGGGACAGGACGACTGATCCGTGTTAAGGACAGAATGAATGGGGCCATGTATCGTGAGATTTTGAGCCAAAACCTCCTTCCATCAGTGAGAACTTTGAAGATGAAACGAGGCTGGGTCTTCTAACATGACAATGATCCAAAACACACCGCCCGGGCAACAAAGGAGTGGCTCCGTAAGAAGCATTTGAAAGTCCTGGAGTGGCCTAGCCAGTCTCCAGACCTCAACCCCATAGAAAATCTGTGGCGGGAGTTGAAAGTCCGTGTTGCTCGGCGACAGCCCCAAAACATCACTGCTCTCGAGAAGATCTGCATGGAGGAATGGGCCAAAATACCAGCTACTGTGTGTGCAAACCTGGTAAAGACCTATAGTAAACGTTTGACCTCTGTTATTGCCAACAAAGGTTATGTTACAAAGTATTGAGTTGTATTTTTGTTATTGACCAAATACTTATTTTCCACCCTGATTTACGAATAAATTCTTTACAAATCCTACCATGTGGATTCATGGATTTTTTTTTCACATTCTGTCTCTCACAGTTGAAGTGTACCTCTGGTGCAAATTACTGACCTCTGTCATCATTTTAGGTGGGGGAACTTACACAATCGGTGGCTGACTAAATACTTTTTTGCCCCACTGTATATCCAGTAAATATTATTTCTCATCTCTCTACATCCAGGGCTCCGAAATCAGTTTCTATCCTCCACAGTATTTCGATTGCACCGGCTGCAAGTTATAGGACATGTCGTATTGCACAGTTAGTAGGAAAGATGATTGTTTTAAAGACAATCGCAGTAACTTAAAACGAGCCTCACAGTGGTGCGCTGGTGTCCCGGGCTGGCTTGCTCCTGGCTGACTTTCTGGTACGTGTTGGGGGTGTTGAGCCATCGGGTCCTCTCCTGCTGCTGGCGCTGGGCAAAAGGATGCTGCCTCAGCGCTGGGTGGACGCCATCGTCATCAAACTGGTGGAAGGCCGTGACGGTCGCCGGTACCTCCACCTCCCTCCGTGTTCGCGTTCGCTCTAGAAGTACAGGGAAGCGGTAGGCATAGCCAGTGCGGTAGCCCTGAAAAAATAACATGAGGAAGAAGTTCAAAGGTGCAGAAGGGACTGAATAATAGTGGAAATGTCACATTTTAGTCTTCTAACTTTAAGAAACTTGGGCATATCCTTGCATACACGCACGTAGATCGTTCATATATTTTTTTTCTGCTCTGTACAAGTCAGACAGTCTAATATACAGTAAAACCCACAAAACATGCGTGCAGAATTTTACATGTACAGCTAATTCTGATGTTCAATAAAAAATATCAGTGAGCTGATTGTGAAACACGTGTTTGTTCAGGGTGATTCTTGTTTACCAGGTTATCCAGAGTTCTCATGAGGGCTTCAAACTCATGCTCCCCAACGCGGCTCTTATGCAGAGGTCCGAAGGTGGAGCCAGCCCAGCCGACCGTGCCGGCTGGAGTGGGTTTGTGGATGGTACGATCCAGCATAATCAGGTTCTGTTCTCCGCCAGCACAACACAACGCCGACACCTGACAATAAAAAGTCGAAGACAAAAGTGCAATTTCTATGTTTCTAGCATAGGTCTGCTCTGCACACATGCACACACATCCCAGCAACTTCAGTGGTTGAAAAGGAAGCAAATTCAAAGTTCCAGGAACTGCAGTTCCTGCAGCGGCCACTTGAGGCTAAAAGCATCTCAATAACTCCCAAACTGCACGGCTGCTTTGATTGACTGTCTTAAAAAGCTTTTTTTCACCCAGGAAAATAAACTGTGGTATTTGTGCCACTGCTGAAATGCTGCAGGGACTTAAACCATGCATTATGCTCTGTAGCTGTGCTGGTGATCGAAGCATGCACTTCAGGAGTCCCTGTTGGCTCTTTGACGGCTGGGTGCTATGACAACTGCCTGCACAGCCAACAGAAATAGACATCCAGTAGGCAATGGAGGCAAAAGCAGAGGCAAAATCAGGACCATAGGTAGCGCTTGTTGTAGGTAAATGTAAGTTAAGTTTGTTTTGTGTTCCTCACAATAACTCCACAGATATATTAAGGGTGGCTACACCCTGAATTTTATATATGATCTATGATTTAGATTTAATCAAGCTCAGCAGTGTTTTACAAAAACCCTGACTGAACACCTTACAGTCACATATCTGCTTCCCTTCAGGCTTCACTGCTGCTCCTGTAGGATTACTGCAGAATTGCTTTGGCACATGCTAACATACCTGTAGTGTTTTATACTGCAGTGCAGAGCTACTGGCTGAAATACGTGATACTTCATTTTCCCGCTCACATAGCCACACACTCCATCTCCAGTGCGTCAGCTGTTTGTCAGTACTGTGTGCTTGTGTGTGTGTTACCTGGATCTGGCAGGCAGCCTGGATGTGGTAGATGGTGTAGAAGGCCTCCTCCACAGACTCCCCCAGAGCCACTATGCCATGATTCCTCAGCACCAGAACCTGAAAGGTATCATAAAATAGAAATATTACCACAAGAATGAAATCATCTCAGCTGGGAGACAGGCTGCAGCTCCAGTAATTAATCCAGCGCACGACCACATCACCCTACGTCTTCTCTCCACTCACTCTGAAACCCATGTGGGAGGCACAAGGGCAGCAGCTGCTGAACTGAGCAAAGATATGTGGGTCTTACTGTCAGTGTTGACTCTTTTAGTCTGCTCACCTTACAGGTAGGTCCTAAGCTCTTCTGTAACTCCACTCGGTCCTCCTCCTCCTCCATAACTCCATTGTAGTCATAGTAGGCTACGTCCCCAACCAGCAGTGCCTCATGGGACAGTGGCAAAAGGCCAGACTTCATAGCTGAAACCTAGAGATAGACTCAAGTCACAATGTGCTAAAAAAAACTTCTTATTTTAGGGAATAAACAGAGTAAAATTCAGTTGTTTTGTGTCTGCATGTGTCCTCTAAAGCTGCCTCACTGCTGCTGTAGCCGGTGTGTGGAGATGAAACAGACAGCGAACATCTGGCCTGGCCGAGTAGATGGCAGAGTGCAGGCTGAACTTTTCAGTGTCCACTCCCAGGTTGGTGCTCCCCTTCTCCACCACTTCGCCCAGGATATTCACCTTTACCTGTAAAAGTGCACAGCGCCATCACAGGGTCACATTTAGCAGTAAGGCTTCCTGTTAAGATATTTCTATAACGTGGAATTCATATAGAGCAAAAATATAACACAAGTTGCATATGTAACAAATGTAGCTGTAGGGGAATGAATGATGTGCACTTTTTACTTTTATACCTTTGCTCATGAGTGATGGTTCTGTTCTTCAGTTAGTGTGTGTTGGTAGCAACTTCAATAAGTCAGAACTTAAATCAAGGCTGCGGTGATAACAATGATTAGTGGAGGAGGAGGAGGAAGAGTTATTTTCTTGTGCCTGTAGCAGCAAATGAGTCATGACTGAGCCACAGCTTCGTCTGCAGGCTCAGGCTGCTGAGGCAGAGGGCTCTCCACAGTTAGCCAACAGCCTTTTTTTTCACAAGGCACAACTTTTCGTGGCCAGACCCTAAAACTCACTTTCCCCTTCAAGCAAGTGATGCATAAATCGTTTTAACTTGTACTTATACTGTACTTATTTATATATCTGTTTATAATCTAATAATTGTATTTTAAAAATGTGAGATTTGGTCAGATGTCAGATCAAAAATGCTGACCGAATGGTTTAAGTGGCAGATGAGAACAACAGGAAAGAGCAGATAAAACAAAACAGGAAGTTGTTGTTTGTTCAGTTTCATTGAAAGCACTGGCTTCACATACAATGTAATTGTGCCTGTTTGTTTAACATGAAGACTCTTATATTAGTTCTGAGGGTAAAAATGATAATGAAGTTAAATGAGAGATTGCAGTGCTCTTATTTTACTCAGTTAGATTTCTGACTGTCGTAAAGGGCAGCCAACATGACATTTGTAGCACAACATCTTACATCTCCTAGATTTCTGGGATGCCCATATTATTATCACCATATTGTTCTATGGCATGTAAACATTGAGACATGAGATTTACTGGAAATCGACAGGCATTTTGACTTTGATGTATGCTTTTTCATTAATAATATTTCAGTCATTAATCTCAGTGTAATTTTAAAGAATAAATGATCAAGGAAATCAGTTGGACATCCACTGTAGCACTCATTAATTATATAACAAATGAAGTACAATCAAAAGTAGCATTGTATCAGTAACAATGGAGCCAGAAGAACCCAGTCACATGTGTTGCTGCTGACTCACCAAACTGGATCCAGTCACCTCACTATAGGCCAGTCCATCTGGAAGCACAAGGAAGTGTTCCTGTTCTTTACTCACACGCAGCTGTCAGTGAGAGAGAGCGAAAAAAAAACTTACACTACTGTCTTTTATACACAGACTGCATATAAAAGATGGCCATAACCTGCTTTCTTTCTAATGGCCACCAGGGGGTGACACCTGGTTGCAAAAACACTTTGGGCTTTAAAGGGAACCCCGGCTATTAAGACATGTTTGCACTAAAATATGTACAATAACATATGTGGTATTAAAATACGCCAAATGTTTTCCTTTTAAGCACATTTTATATAAAACCGATTTACCAGTAGGCTGCCATAGTTATTTACTTCTCAATGCACTCTGGGTAGTGACGTGACACGGTTGCACCGCATCAAGTTCACAGTTAGCAGCGCACTGGAAATGGTTTCTGTTCAACCTTTCCAGGTTGAACCAGAGCAATCCGAGAGAGAGAATGAGAATAGTTAACCAGCACTTAGTTTAGATGAAGATGAAAACAATCCGTCGCACGAGGACGCGAGAGTGAGGGAAAACTACTGGTGTCTATGCGGCTACTGCTTGCCAATGTCGTGCCAAATTATGTATCCCCAACAGAATTTGTTTCCCCTGCTTTGGGACCTTGGTACAACAACGGATGGGATTATTTAAATAAACCAATGACATTTTGACTGATCATTATTTGTATCCTTCTGTAACTGTACAGAACTGTACTGAGCTAAAACCTCCAAAATTTCAGGAGCAATAAGTCTTTGGACAGGGGGAACAAACTGGTAGAATCAGCCTGATATTATTTGTATCCCACTGTAACTTTACTGTATAAAGAGCTAACATCTCCAAAATGTCAGGAGTAGTTAGTAATTATAAGAAGTGTTTATGAACTAAAAATCACGAACGTGGGATACTGTTAGTCCATGATTTTGAAAGCCCAGTGTATGCTCCCAACGCAGGGGAAACAAATTCTGTCGGGGATACCTAGTTTGGCACGACGGCTTCAAAGGTTTGGTGCACTGGTGTTGCATGGAGAATCTGTAAAAATAATGATATCGTAATTTCACTTTATAATGAAAATTTGAATTCTATTAATGTTTTCATCATGCGGTTATGCGATACCATGGATAGCTGCTGCCATAAAACTGAGCTCTTTACAACAAACGCTCTCAGTCGCCATTGGCAAGCAGTAGCCGCATAGACACCAGTAGTTTTCCCTCACTCTCGCGTCCTCGTGTGACGGATTGTTTTCATCTTCATCTAAACTAAGTGCTGGTTGACTATTTTCATTCTTTCTCTCGGTTTGCTCTGGTTCAAACTGGAAAGGTTGAACAGAAGCCATTTCCAGTGCGCTGCTAACTGTGAACTTGATGCGGTGCAACTGTGTGACATCACTACCCAGAGTGCATTGAGAAGTAAATAACAATGGCGGCCTACTGGTAAATCGGTTTTATATAAAATGTGCTTAAAAGGAAAACATTTGGCGTATTTTAATACCACATATATGTTATTGAAAGCACAGTACATATTTTAGCGCAAACATGTGTTAATAGCCGGGGTTCCCTTTAAAGAAAATAGCCCTCAGCTCCTTTGTTCTCTGACCTCAGTAAAAACTTTACTTCTGAGGTTGTGGTTTGAACCGTTAGCTTCTTTTAGAATACAACTTTATTGTAATGATTTTAATTAACTTTATTTTGTCTGCAGTACAATAAGGTGACTTAAGGGTAAGCTTTACGATTTGTCCCTCAGATTCTCACCCCGGTCCACCAATCTTTCATCAGGTCCACTAAGATGACGATAACAAAAGTACTCAGGTGTAGGTTTCATTAACAAGATTCATTAAGAAGTAGGTGGCCATCTTTTGAATACAGTCTATGATTTTATTGACACATCAAAAATCAAGAAAATGCAGCACAGAAAGACAGATTTATATCATCTCACTCACACATATAGCAGGTAAATTCCAGTTCCCTTGATCCTCTTTCTACTCCGTGTGTTTATCCTGCAAGTTCATATGGCCCATCTCCTTCATTTTACTTGCACTTAATCACACAGATAATATCCTCTACAGATAATTGCTTTTCCTTTATTCATATCTGAAACTAAGTCATACCATGGATTAATACTGCTGTCAAATCACTCAGCGACTTATGAGAAGCACATCTACAACCTAATCTCTTAATCAGCCTGTTCAACTTACCGGAAGGCAGTGTATAAGTATGTTTCACATGCTTCCATTAATGCTTCTTAAAAGAAATAAGGCTAAAGTGAGGAATGTAATGTGAGAAGGCAGCAGAACTGACTGTGAGACAGGTGCGGCCGATCTGGGCCCAGCCAAAGAGGTCGAACAGGCGATGTGTGCTGGCCAGCTTGCAGCGCATCAACCTCTCCCCCTTCACCATGCTGCCAGGCTCCCAGCCATGCAGGTCATTGATGGGTGTCACCATCATCATGTCTGTGCGAGTGGGAGGAAGAGAGAAAGCAGACAGAGATAGAAAAGAGGAAGTAAAGCTCATGGTCTGCACACAAAAGACTAAGCGTTTCAATAAAACATCATCACCACATAGGTAGATAACATCTCATTTAGCTCTTTTCCTTAAAGTCAACTTATCGTGGATGCTCATATTAAACCAACCTGGGAGAAATACGCTCGTTCTTTCTAGTTCCTGTCAGTACTCGCACTGCAGCATTTTGGATCAACTAAACACTTTCCAGGGAGCTTGTAGGACAAACTGATAGTAATGAATTACAAAAGACAAGCCTAGAACAATAAATAGCACACTTAACTATTCAATAGCATACTTAGCTTATAGTGCTAGCACTTGCTACTAGCAAATAAAAGTAGCTCAATGGAAAAGAACAATAGTCTAAATCAGTGGTCCCCAACCCCTGGGCCTCGGACCGGTACCGGTCCGTGAGTCATTTGGTACCAGGCCGTGAGAGTTGAGGCTCAGGTGTGAAATGAATGGTTTTCAGGGTTTTTATCAGTTTTCAGCGTTACTTTGTTATCGTTTTTATCGTTAACTCGGTTTTCCTGGGTCTTTTCACGTGTGTTATGAATAAATCTTCTTTTTTTCGGTACCGGTACTAGTTTTATTTTGTTGTATTTATCCGCGACACCTTAAAGGCCGGTCCGTGAAAATATTGTCAGGCATAAACCGGTCCGTGGCGCCAAAAAGGTTGGGGACCGCTGGTCTAAATGTAACAGTAACCTTACACCTTTGACTCTGGAAAAGTTCTTCATGAAGTATGACTAGTAAAAAGAAACTCCTGCAGTCTCATTAAAATGTTAGCAGCAAACAGATCATGGATCTGCCTTCTTTTACCAGCAAATTTACAATTCACGGGCAAAATCAGTACTGTAACTCTCAAGATCCTCCTGAGAAAGGCAACCGCCATCAAGAACGTAGCCGCCTTATAGGATGTTCATCAGTGACCTGACCTGCTTCCCACAAGACGTTCTATTTCCACCTCGTTCCCAGATCAGTGAACATGATGTGAAAGAAATGTGATTCAGCAGACCAGGCCACCTTCTTCCACTGTTCTCTTCTAATGTTCACCTTCCCACATCAGATGCTTTTAAGCCTGGACATGGGAAGGTATGAGCAGGGATTACTCTGTTGACACCTTTCTATCATAGCTACCATTAAGGTTTTCACTCTCCACATGCATCACTGAACCTTGGCCACTGCAGGAGTCTTTCCTTGCCCTTCCTTGGACTCCTTTTGGTAGGTACTATTCACTGTATACGCTACAAGAACAGCCTAACCACTCAGGTCTTACTGTAACGAGACAATCCATATCAGACACTTCACACGGAAAAGTTTTAATGTTGTCTGTTTATGTACATAAAGCTAGGATGAATAAATATTTACTAAAAGATGTGGAACACATACTTGAGGGGGAGACGGGCAGGGAAGCCGGAGAGCCATGTGAGGCCATGAAATCAGCCAGCTGCCTCAGTGCCCATAGATTGGATGAGCTGCCACCCTTCTTCATCTGTTCCTGGATCAGCACATCCAGCTCCTCTCTAAATGACTGCAGAAACACAGATAATAAATGACTATATTATCAAAGACATATACACAGATCATGCCTTAAAAATCTTTTCAGCTTCATAAAAATGTTTATTTGAACTTCCTTTTGTACAGAGTTTGAACATTTGAATACTGGATTGACTCCTTTTCCCCCACAAGCTAAAACTCACTGCAAGTGTTTGAAAAAGCGTCTAACTGCAACAATTTCACAGGAGCTTTAAGCACAATCACAACTTTATAAACACTTGTCCGTTACATGGGTGAGGGTGAGTGAAAATATTTAATGAGTCACCCTCATTGCATCCGTCCTTGTAATTCATAGTCACTCTCACTCCATATGCAGAAGCACACACAATCACTCAGCATGGAGGTCCAGCACTGGCTGTAACCCGAGCTGTCACATGGCATTTGAGACCAGATTTATTCATCTATGAGGAGATAATCACATCCAGAGAGGAGAGAGAGGGCAAGAGAGGCTGAGGGGAAAGAAAAAGAATAAATCAGACGTGAGCAGACGTCTTACTGGACTCTGAAGGAGGCTGGAGATGCGTTTCTTATGCTGTGGCCCGATGCTGGGGGTGGAGTGCTGGGGAGACTGGAGGCCCTCGGAGACTCCATCACTGGGGCTGCGCTGCACCGGGGTGCCCTTTGGGGTGGGAGACTTGCTCATCTTTTACTATTTTGCAGTGGGCGTCTTACAACCAGGGGTGGATCTGCAAAGAAAAAAATGCAGTTAATTACAAAAACTGTAAATTGTAAATCGCAGTGGCCTTTTCAAGTGCTTACAAACCGTCAGGTAACACTGATCATTGAGATGTAAATGTTTCTGCTGATTTACAAACTGTGAATGTCACCAGCTCTAGTGCACCACATGTGGTCTGCAAAATAATCTGATGTAAATGATAGTCCTATTAAATTTTACTCGTATCGCATCAAATCACAACAACAGTCACATCAAGCTGCTTCATATTCTAAGGTAAAGACCCTAACAATTAAACGACCGCCTATGAGCGAGCACTTTGCACCAGTGGGAAGGAACCTCCAGCAGAAGCAGGCTGAGGGAGGGGCAGCTGCTGTGACCAGTTGGGTGTGACGACAGGATGACTGTATAGTAATGCTTCACATCTGTATACTGTGTACGGATGTGAAGCATTTATGGGGAATAAAAAACTAGCATATCTTGAAGCCACAAACTGTGTTGTTGTTGTGATACATCAGTTAATTTGAGAAATCTCTGTATGTCTGTTCCCTCACCTACCAACTCTTCGCACCTGCTTATCCAGTTGTATTGCTGTAAACATATTACCCAGGTCTGTGGCAATACAGAAGGTAGACTCTCAGTTACCAGCAGAGAGCATCTGTTGTCAGAGGGGGGCAGTGTCTTGCTCCAATAGCAGAGAAATGCAAAGTTATAACATACTGGAACATTTAATTGATGCACAGCATCATCAACATGCAGCCAGGATTTGGGATGACTGCATGGCAGCATGTTTGCACTGACTGAAAACGTGTTTTTGTAGACTCTCTAGAGTTTGAAAAGGTTCGGTTGATTAGTTCTCATATTTTGGTAAAAACTGTTTTCCCTGGTCCACTCTGTGTGGAGGAGACAAGCACACACACAGGTTTTACCAGCACAAGTTAGTGTGAAACCATCGCCCTAAATTGTGTCTGTTTTCAACACAATAACTTAGCGATTGTGGTCTCAGTTCATTAACTTCCTGTTTTATTTTGAAATGACTCACCTAAGCTAAGTCTACATGATTCCTTTCCTTTTTTCTCTCCCATTAGCTTATGACACACCCAGGATGTATACATCCTCCCTTCGATCTCTCACTGAATGTTTCAGCATTTTGTCACGCTTTCTGGCATGTTGGGATTTTGGGTTGTTTTTTTGGATCCTCCCTCTTGCCTCCATCTTTGTCAGTTGTTCTCTACCTGTGCTTGACCCAAGCATTGCACATTAAAAACTGACATAGCTGAGTCCACTGTTTGGCTCAGCAGTTACAGATTGTCTGCACATGATGTGTATATAGGAAGGCGGCCGGGCCGGATGGAGTGCTGGGCCGGGTGCTAAAAGACTGTGCTGCGGACCTGGCGGACGTCTTCACCTCTATATATAACACCTCGCTGTCCTGTTCACTGGTACCATCCTGTTTCAAAGCAGCAACCATCGTTCCCATCCCAAAACAGTCAAATGTCACATGTCTGAACGATTTCAGACCTGTGGCACTCACCCCCATTCCCGCCAAATGCCTGGAGAGACTGGTCATTAAACACATCAGAGCTGCTTTTCCACCATCCCTGGACTCGCACCAGTTTGCATACAGGGAGAACCGGTCAACCGAGGATGCGATCGCCACAGTGCTGCACACATTACTGAAGCACTTGGAACACAGGAACACCTATGCACGGCTCCTCTTTGTAGACTACAGCTCGGCTTTTAATACCATCCGGTCATACAAACTCCGTCCCAAACTCCACCAACTGGGACTTAACTCCTCTCTGTGCAACTGGATTGTGGACTTCCTCACTAACCGTAGACAGAGTGTCAGAGTGGGTAAGAACACCTCTTCCACCCTTGTGGTCAACACCGGTGCCCCTCAGGGGTGTGTTCTGAGCCCTCTGCTATACACTCTCTTCACCCATGACTGTATTTCCTCCTGCGCGTCCAATCTCATTGTTAAGTTTGCAGATGACACTACAGTGCTCGGACTTATATCCAACAATGATGAGACAAACTATAGGACAGAGGTGCAACAACTAGAGTCATGGTGCCACGACAATAACTTGGTCTTAAACACCAAAAAGACCAAGGAGATCATTGTAGATTTCCGGAAGAGGGGCCATAACAACCATCTGCCTCTCTTCATTGGCAGTGAGGCGGTGGAGAGGGTGAGCAGTTTTAAATTCTTGGGGGTAACTGTGACCGAGGACCTGTCCTGGGGCAACCATATCACCTCAGTTGTACGGAAGGCCCAACAGCACCTCTACTACCTGAGGAGACTGCGGAGCGCACACATTCCCAGATCTCTGATGTTGAACTTCTACAACTGTGCCATCAGCAGCGTTCTGACGTATGGATTTCTAGTGTGGTTCCCCAGCTGCACCAAGGCCGATCAGCAAGCACTCCAGCGGGTGGTGAAAGAAGCTGGCAGAATTATTGGAACAAGTCTGCCAGAGATCAGTAATATCTTCCCCACTCGCTGTCTGAGGAGGGTGCACAGTATCCTGCGGGACCAACATCACCCTGCGCGCCACCTTTTCCATCTGCTGCCCTCAGGGAGAAGGTACAGGTCTATACAGGCCAGAACATCCAGACTGGCCAACAGCCTGTATCCACAGGCTGTGAGGCTCCTGAACTCTCTGCCCCCCTCTCACGGACAATAACCATATCCAACTTCTTAATAGCAATGAACTGGTCTGCATTGGTGCATCATATCTTTATTCTCTTCCCCCTCCTGCCCCCCCCCCCCCCTCTTTCTTAAATAGATAACTATCATATCTGATATCATATCTCACAGTACAATAATATTGAATGGGTTGCATTGTTGTATTTTGTCATGTTTCTCAGGTCTTTGTCTGAATTTCTACGAACATTATTGCTAAGGATTGTCTTATTGCATTGGAGTCACACTGGGTTAAATATGTACACTTGGGTTTTAAGGGGTATTTATTATTTTCTTCTTTTTTTTGGGTTGTATGGAAGCCCCAAACGCAATTTCATTGTTCTTGACAATGACAATAAATAAATAAATACTATAGTAGACCTTTGTAAATTGTAGCCACAAAAACAAAACAAAAAAACTGGTTTGCTCTCTTCTCTCACTCCAAAAGCATGCATGACTCTGCTTATTAGCAGAGAGCGACAAATATAGGATTTTTAAGACCAATACCAATATTTAATAATAATAACACTGGTTGATATTTTTATCGATGCTGATACCAATAGACCGTGTGTGGAGAGTATGGGGAAATCTGTGAGTCAGCCATATATCATCAACAGATGTTAGGGCTAAAATCTGTGAAAGGATCGCCTCCCCTGTGAATCTGCTGTAAATAATGACACAAGGTAGCACAACAGTTCATACAAAAAATATTTAAACTTAAAATCAGTGTTTGTTTTCTTTTCCTCTTTTTTTTTTTTTTTTAAATTAAGTGTAATTAAGTGTGCAGTCTGGGAAAGACCACTGAGCATCCAGACGTTCCATCCAGGCGTGGCCTGGTAGGTATGCTTGCAAAAGTCACATACACGTCCCCAGACATTCAAACTAAGCCCAGATGTATTCAGAGTTTGCGCTCTTAAGCCTATGTAAACCATTTTCAATTTCATTTTTAATGATATGTAGGGAAAAGGAGCATTTGACAACACAATATCCTGAATTTAGTTTAAAAACAATCAGAAGGCACATCATGGACAAGCCTTTCCTTACAGCAGGAGTGCTGCTCTGCTGTGGTGTTTTTTTTTAAATTTTTTAAATGGAAAACACGTTTCCACCTTTCACTTTCTGTTCACACCCAGCAGGAAGAACGGACAGTCCAATCAGGATGTGCAGATGTGATTTAAAAAGTAAAGTAGGAGAATAATAAACAGTTACAATACACTCCAAGAAGTATATGAAAATAAGTTTAATAACCTATTCTTAATATTCTACCCATATCATTCTAAAGCAGCAGCCATAATCCTTTTCAGCTTAAAAAGACACCCCTATCACAGCTTAGCCAAGGAAGTGTAAGTAAATATGCAAATGAGAGGAAAAACTTTTAAAGCTTAAGCACGCAGGAGCTCTGCTCACACCAGCCCAGAGAGACACTGAAGAGATCAAGCAAACGCGATCGAACATTAAAGTACAATTGTGTCTTCATTCAGCACGCTCATTTAAGTACAATTCAATTCAGCTCTAAATACCTCTGTGTTTTTCAGCATCCTGCTTCAGAGCAGATAAATAAACAACGAGCCGGCCTGCGCATTAAGCCTCGGCGTCCTTGCACGTTCAAATGGGAGCATTAAGATGAAAAACCTACCCTCGCATTAAGGATGCCGTATTCCTCGGGGCCCTGGACGGTGGAAATGCAGAGCTATAGAAAATGCAGCATTAGCAGTAAGCGCTCACATGCAGAACCACTAAGAGGAAGTTAGCATGCGATATGGCTCGGTAATTGGAGAAAGAGTAAAAGAGTTACCGTAAGGATCTTCAGAAAAGAGCTGGCCACTCCCTCACTCAAACACACTCTGCTGCAGGGAGCAGATAAGGTCGCGCACACACCACACCCTCCCTCCAATGCTACCACTCACTAACTGTCTTCATTACTTACTTACTCGATTAGGTGCATTACTGCAATGCCACTGTTTGTGTAACCTCAGCTGAGATGCACTCTCATCCTCTGAAGGTACGAGAGAAAGTGGCAGCAGACACATGTGCATTACTGCACCTCGCTGCAGTAGACGACTAAACCTTTAATGGAGTTTCTGAATAAACTGTGCACTTATCCCAACATCAGCTGTGCAAAAACATCAGCCAGTCCCTGAAGAATTAAGCCCCTCCCCCAAACACACACACAGACTGTGTTATATTATATGCAAGCTACACTGCTGCTTTAAATCTACATCTATTCACATAGATGGGTTTGTTTTAATGCTTTTGGCGCTCGTGTTTCACCAACAGCAGCAGCTCTCTCTTTTCTCTACCAGAGCATGGTGTGTGTGTTTCTCTGTCTCAGGGGGCAGAGGGGGCCCAGCTGCTGACAGGCACCAGACAGAAAGCTGCTCTCTCCAGGGAGGATCCTAATGACTAAAAGGGAGACATGGACTTCTGGCTGCTGGCCTTCCATCACTGCCTACACCCCCTATCATTAGTCTCCCTGTGATGGCTGAACATGCTGCATCATCACCTCACTTTTGTTTCACAAAAGCTCAAGACGACTTCCTGAGTTCTACAGCTGAATCAGTACTTTCGAACCAAACAGTGAAATCAGACAGGAAACGATCATTTTTAAGTGAATCTCGTTCTGCTTTTTTAAGGATTTTTTTCTTCAATGTTTATCCTTAAAATCAAACCCCGGAAACTAAACACGCATTTCTCTTTTAAAGACACGGACCTTGTAGTGCATGATTTTCCACATTTGAGGGTTAGATTTGCAGCAGACAAAGCTATCATCGAGTGGTTTTAAGTCATTGTGTCTGAGCATTCACATCCAGCAGCGCAGAGGCAGAGAGCACTGACTCAACATTTTGCATTGCTGGATCCATTTTCTTTGGCTTCCCTTCCATTTAGTTCATTTCATACCTTTTCAGCAAATCCAAACCAGCATTCCTTCAATAAATCATAACAGATTCTGGTGGTGAAACTGAATAATTGTGGTCAGTCACTGAGTTTTAATGTCCTCCATCACAATTTGCATTTACAGTGCTGTGAAAAAGTACTTGCCCTGTTGCTGATTTCTTAGGTTTTGCATATTTATCACATTTATATCTTTCAAATCATTAAAGCAATTTTGTAATTACATAAACACAAGCGAATGCAAAATCCACTTTTTAAATGATTTCATTTATTTAGGGATAAAAGCTATCCAAACCTAACTGTCTGTGTGAAAAAGCAATTGCCCCCTAACCCTAATAACTGGTTGTATCATTCTTGGAACTGTTATCAAGCGTTTGTGATAACTAATAATGAGTCTTTCACATCACTGTGGAGGAAGTCTTGCCCACTCTTCTTTGCAGGATTCTTGTAATTCAGCCACATTGGAGGATTTCCAAGCACGAGCGGCTGATTTAAGGTCATACCAACGCATAGCAATCTGATTTGAGTAGGCATAAAACGCCTTATGAATAATTTTAATTTAAAGAAACCATATATGACCATTTAACTTTTGTGCATTTAGCTCTTCATCATCTCTCCCTCTCCACCACTGACTTCTCTTTCACCACCTCATCACCAACTCAAGCCTCATCTCCTAACCTGGAGTCAGGGCTCCAACACATAAAAATATGCATAAACATGTTTATTTTTTCCTAATATTGTTGCAGTTATTGTCAGCCGTGTGGACATGCAACTCTCCTGTCTCTGGACAACTGGCCACTAAGTTTTTAAATCCATCAACGTTAGTGCCACCTCAAAAGACGGTTTCATTAATGCTGGCTAACAGAAGCTAACAGCAGCAAAACAGCAGCACTTACTGACAGAAAAGTTGAGCATGTCCTCAACAACTCACCTCAGTATCACTGCCATCAGACACAGCTGAGCTTCATCGACTCATCGATTTGTACTCCTGTCACAAGGTTTTACAGCCTCCTCTGTAGCAAATAGAGGTGGAGGCATATTGGCAGCTGAGGTAAACAGCGGACTACTACAGATGCACTTCAGATGAATTTGAGGTAACTCAGGGATAAAAGCCTGAGATAAAACAAAATGTTTAATTGACACCTGTCCATATTTTAGTCCTGATTTGCTGCTAAGTGTTAATATTATTGACGTATGTTAAAATATATTGTGCACATAATTTTTGTATACACAAACACACACAAAAAAAATATTGGTAAAAAGACACCAGCTGTACTGGGTAAAAACAAATAAACAGAGTTTAGTTGACTCCAATTTGCTAACATGTAGCAGTGAGATTTTACACTTTAGATTGGACACATTAATATTAAACATTTGACACAAGAGTGTCTTGTAGAAATGCAGTGTGCAGTAAATAAAAGTGCATTTATGCAAGATTGATGTAGAGGTATAATAAGTTTTGCAAATTCTCTGTAGGACAGTTATGTCTCTGCAGCCTCTAATGGGAAATTTGGCTCCAACTTGACAAAACATCAACACAGAAAGCATTTCAGCACATGAGACCAGCAGCTGAAGACACACACAAGAAATGGAGTGAACTACGTTAATTACAGTATTACTGAATCCTGCAGTTATTGAATATTCCTTGTGTGATAATGCACGGATGATAATGCATGAATTAAAAAATTCAGCATATGCTAATTGAGTCTAAGAATAAAAAGTATGGAGCTGGACATGAGCACAATATGCTCTTTAAGTTGTTTCAATTTAAATTCAAACAACAAAATTCCCACTTGCCAGTATCGTATAAAATAAACTCCAGTTTTGGTGATTAACAGTTTTTTTGTTTTTTTCAATTACAACCACCACCAAACTGCTCTCTTAAATACATACTGTCAACAAATTATTGAATTAAACAGGATGAACACAAGTTACAGGCTGAAAAGGTGTCTGAAGTTCATTGCACCTACCCTTTTTACATAGCATATGCTAAGTAGCTATCCCTCTGCATCTGGAGTTCAAGAACAAATAACTACACAAAACACACAAAAAAACCAAACATTTTTAAATAAAAAATAATCATGCTTTTGAACATTTTTCTAACTTACATAGTGAATTACATCATCATAATTCCTCATCACAACTATTTCACATCTATTTCGTTCTATTTGTCCTGACCACTGCTTTATTAAAGAAAAGGAAAAACTATTTATCTTTCCAAATTCAAACAATCTTCACATACAGCTTACAATACAGTTAAATTTTAAGGTGCTTTGGTTCATTATAACCACAACAGTGTCTTATTCGATAGATGGATAAATGATAAACAAAATCCCCCCATAAATGCTATGATTTCTCTTGAACAGGGTACAGTGTGCAAACCATTGTTTTTACAGCTATTTCTTTTTTCAGTATCGCTGAAGTCTGACTACTGTGTTACCCCACAGTCACGGCCTGCCATTGTGCTGGGGGAGATTAAAAAAAGGGGGGGGGGGAACCCAGATGTGTCACATGGCGGGGAGGGGGGAGATGCGTACAGGCCAATTGATCCAGAGCAGTGCATGCAGAACACAGGATTGTAAACGAGGATTAACGTACAAAACTGTTTTCCGAGTTTTTCCCTTCTTTAGCATCCTCCTTTCTTCCGCCAGTAAACCGCGTGCGCTCTGCATGGCTGCCTAGCAACATTCGCAAGCACTGCAGCATCAGCACCAGCAGCGCGGAGGTTCCGGTAATGGCCTCCTGCAAAAAGGCAGAGACCAGCGACGGTAGCACAACACTACACCACCCCCCTCAGTGAGCCAAACGAGCAAAGGCACATTTAAACCCAACTACAGTCCAAATAAAGGCCGCGCACAGCTAGCGAGCGAAATACAGCGCAGGGAAAGCAACGACAAGCAGACGCGGTGTGGCTAAAGTAGCAGAGAGGCGCTGCCATTACAGGCTCTGTTAACAGACAGCCTCACACCCACCGAGCCTGGCTGCGGAGATCATTTACAGGAGGGGAGAATGTGCGTGAAAGCTGCATGCGGCGTGGGCCTCTTAATTTCATTGTGCAAAAACAGAGTTGGACGCGCAACACCAGCAGCTTAAACATGAAGTAGTTCAGGCAGGCATCGTCAGAGAAATGCGCACACAACGCTCATGCACGCGTCAGGGAGGACCCCGCACTACACCCAGCCTTTTCTCCGTGGATAACTACACGTAAATATCAGCAGTGTAGGCTACTCACCTCAGCGCATCCTCGGGAGCGTGTCTGCTGAGTGGGTGCGGCACACCCACAGCCTGAAGACGTCCTCAGAGTGAAGGAGTTAATTGCAACAAATCTGTGTGCACTGGCTCCTTTGTCAGAGTGTTTCAGGGCCTCAGCTGATACCAAGTCAACCGACCCTGCTGTGTTGTTTTTTTTTCATCGCTCAGTGAGCCAGGACCAGCCCACTGCCACGCCTGTGCACAGTCTAGCACCCCAAACACTCCCAGTCAGTTCGCTACAGTGAGGATCCTGGCAGTGTGCTCGGTTATTGTGCTCGTAAAGCCTTTTGACGCACAGTCCTGGAGGATTTTATTATCGCTGTCTTTTTGTTTAGTCGTTCAGGCCCACTTCAAGTGAAGAAAATATCATACATCAAACAGGCGCCACCTTCTGTTTTTAACACAGCACAGCCCGAGAAGCAGGGATATGCAGATTGTAGGTGTTTGGAAATGAGTTTGTCAGATTGTAATTGAACTAGAAAGACAAGGTGGTGGGGAAAAAGGAGCCGCAGGTCACTTCCACTTTTATTGGACTCTGCTGGAAACCATGTAAAGACTCTGTGTTTTTACCCCACGCAGACACATCCACTCCAGCACAATCAAGCACTGCTACACGAGGTTATGCAGTTGATCCTTTGTGTTTTTTAGGAGGCTCAGCTTGAAAAAGTACTAAAACAGACTCCCGTGACGTCACTACGGGCCAACACAATATTTGCTCAACCTGCAATTTTATATAACTGATTTCTTCCCATTCAAATAAAGTTAATCAGATCACCAGAGAAGATTATGGATATAGAGGTATGATAACACTTAATATGGCCAGGATGTGAATTCCCCTGTAACTGTGTGGAATTTTCAATAATGTGACATGGAATTATATTTAGATGCAAATACTTAAAGGCAGATACACTAAGGGAGTAACAAGTCACGTTTTTACAGGAAACAAAGAAATAATGATACTGTAGGTAATTTTAAGTCATGTGTAAGCATTGTTATGTCACGCATGAGTAATTAAAAAAGTATTGTATAACTTAGGTATTTTACAGGGAATTATTCTGTAAGTACTTACAGGAGTACTGCGTAACTTCTTCATAATTTTATGGGTAAACAATATTTTCCAATCTTACATTATAAATACACTTTTTCAAGGAGTGACTTGTTCCCCCTTTATTATTAGTGTGAACTTTAAGTGTTCATAGCTAAATATAATTATTGTAGTTTCAAATAAAATAATTGAAAACAATTCAGTTTAATTACAGGGGAATTATGCATTTAGTCACAGCCCAGATGTGACAGTTACATTGTATCAGTAAACTTTATCACCTTTTATGAAGGACCTATGAGGATGGTACTGAGTAATAAATTGCCAATAAGGTTTAATAACGCTTTATGTAACAGTCAATAATATGGAGAACTCCTGATTGTGTAAACATTCACAATTAACTTTATTTTATGTTTACCTTTTTACAAGTAGGATTTCCAGTGTTGTGGTAGGCAACCTTTTTTCTTTGAAACTTTCAGCAGCCTTGTTATCACGCCTGTTATGCAACTGCACTGCAACTATAGTTAGAAATATGCGCAGTAATGCAGGAGCAGTTGTTTTGGAGATGGCAAGACTTTACAGCAGGATGCTCTGGAAATTATCGTGCACTATGAGTGTGAAGATGGATGTTTACAAGTCAAACAATTAATCAATTAAAATCTGCAGGGTGCTGCTACAAGCCCCTCTCATCAGCAAATGTAAGAGCAGTGTGACTTTTGCATGGAAAAAAATTAGAAGAGCTGGCAGCACCATGTGGGAAGCTTATATGCCAAGACCAGTCTGTCCATTTTCAGCCTCTGCTCCACCTCAGCTGGAGTCCCTCTTCTTTAAAGGGTTAAAGTCCCAAAACTCTACTTAATAGTTTATATTTATATTTCAGGCTGAAGTTGTTAAAACAAAACAAAACAGTGGAGCTATGCAAACATACTGGCCTTTAAAGGGTTAAAATCCAAAATGTAATTAAATGTAATATTTGATATTGATATTTCAGACTGAGTCATTTAAAGTGGAAAAAATATTACTGTATAACATTTTACAGCAATTTTTGCAAAGCTATCATTTTAAAAAAATCTGACATGACAGAAAAAATGAAAAATGCATGAAAAGCAATGTTGCCTCCAAGCATTGACCCATCTTAGGACCTAATAAAAATAATAAAACACTCCTTGAAATGTACTTTTTAGACTTTCCGCTGCTGGTATTCTTTTCCGATATAAAACAGTGGAGCTCTGTAAACACACTGACCTTTAAAGGGTTAAAATAAAACATTTTACAATGTATTTCACAGGCTGAAGTAGCTTTAAAAGACTGAGTCATTTAAAGTGGAAAAAAGTATTATATAGTAATACTTTTACAGCAGCTTTTGGGAGGGTGTCATTTTTCATCCTTAGGGTAAAAAGAGTCAGGATTTTAAGGATCATATAAAGATTAAAACAGCTCAAGCTCTTTTAAGATATTTTACTTTCAGAAATGTGATTTTTTTCATCATTCAGCCTAATTTCCTTAAAATTTACACATCACTGTGTATTTATAATCACATCAAGAGTACTTTAGAACTATGTAGGATTTAGTTGAACATTTCTACTCATGACCATTTTGTTTGAAGGAGATTTGGCTTCAAGGTTTCTGTTGGCATCTGCAGCTGAGATTAAAGGTGCGGGATGAGGTTGTAGGTGTGGGGTTGGCAGTTGTTTTAAACATGACATCACTTTTCAGCTATTTGGGTTCATGGTGCTGGTGAAATTGCCTGGATGAGGCAGTAGGTGGAAGCTTTAGCTCCTGCGATCTGCTTTAATCTGCAAGTGGAGGAGGAAGCTGTAGGTTGTAGGTTGAGGCCGTCGATGGTCCTTAGAACATTCATGTGGTGTAGCAACTGGACTGCGGTTAAATGAGGCCGTAGGTGACGTGCCTGCAGCTCTGTGGGGGTGGAGATTAGACCAGCAGAGGGATGTTATATGTTTTAATGGTCTTTGTAAGAGACTGTTGGATGGGGATCGAACAGTGGACGAGAGGCTGAATGGGGAGGTGTGTGTGGTTTCCTTCCCAGCTCCGTAAACTGCATGAGGGAGCAGGTGGGTGTTATGAGCAGCTGGAGGCAACACATGGCTACTGTAGGTTGGAAGCAGATGTAAATAATAGGTGGTGGGTGGCAGAGGCTGGTACTTCTGCTTGTTTCCTGCTGCTGCCTTGAGTCAGAAAAAAAACTGCTGAGGTTCAGATTGGTTACGAGTTGTATCAACACCCTAGATGACTGTAGCTTGAGCTCATGGATCTGATTGTTTTAAGGTGTACAGACTGTATTAACTTCTTATTTGTGTGGACTTTTTACTCTTCTCAAGGATCTACATCACACGGGGGGGAATAGATTAATCAAACGTTGGAGTACCTCTAGGTTCAACTTTGGGCTCTCTGTTGTTCCGTTTGTACATTAATGACTTACCTGAAATGTATACACCTACTCAAACCCGCCCAAGGAAAGTGTGATGATATGGCTGCTGAAGAACTCCCAGCTACAACAATTACATCAAATGACAAAATCTAATACAAACTAGACACACACACCAACTTTCTGTACACTGAGCTACACAAAAATAGTCAATTGGTAATCCCTAGTTTCCAATTAGTTGCTAGGTTGTGCCGACAAAACTGCTGATGTTGCGTTGCAGACTGCAGATGAGGGTTCAAGTGATGTTCTTCATGTAGACCTGAAAAGCAGAACAGTATCAGTTTCTCTAAATATTTCTAAAGATCTTTTGCAGCAATCATGGGGGTGGGGGGGGGGGGGGGGGGGTGTTGCCTTTCCACACAGGCTTTCAAACCTTTAAAGCCTCTTTACTCTTGAACTGCAGGGACCTGGTCAGAATTCATCAGGTCTTTTGAACCTTAATTGTCCTTATAAGTGAACTGAAGTGTATGAAGCTTTAAAATTTTCTACTGCTGAGTTTATAAAATATAAATATCCGAACAAAGGGTTTTTTTTTTTTTATATTTAAAGCTGAATCAAAACAAAAGGAAACACAGAACTACAGTCTTTAATTTTTCATGCATTTTCACATTTCCACTTGTATTTAATAACATTAACAAGTGACAGCAGTGTGACAAATTCATTCTGTTAATCAGCACAAGTCTTTCCCCCCCAAAGAAAACCTTCTTGAACACTAACACGAGTTTAACATTTACATGACTCTTACAACAAGTGTTGTATATAACAGGCTTCTAATAGGCCTACACAGAAAACAATTTCATAAGTGAAATTACAAAAACAAAATTCCTTTTACATTTTAAGGCTGCCAAGGATACAATCTGTAAAATGAGAATCAAAACATTTACTTCAACAAAAAAAAAAAAAAAAAAAAAAAAAACCCCAAAAGGTTAAAACACCACAAATGAAAGTCTGCTTTCTTCAAAACAATCCTTTTCTTCAAAGCAACAGGACCCTAAAAAGAAAAATCACAACACTCAACAACTTGGTTTCCTTAAAGTATTCATACCATTTATCAATCACTAGAAACATGTTTGCCTATTCAGGCTGCAACAATTTGAGTAATTCAATAATAACCAATTCAACACAAATTCTTTGGGGCTTCATTTCATGCACGGCTCTGTGCACGTTTTTGTTTTCAACGCTGTAAACGAGCAATTCACCCACATTTTTTTTTTCAACATATTTAGGAGCAGAGTGTGAATACCAAGCCTCACCACATTAAGCTCACACAGCCCCCAGTTTTTAACATAACCAGCCCTTCGAGTACCCCGAAGAGGAGAGAGAGAAAAAAAAAAAAAGTTTCCGCAACTCAGAAAGTCTCTGGTCAACAACAGACACATTATGCCCATATCATGGTCTACACCAGAGATAGTCAAGGGCAGAACCTCTCAGACGCCCATGCCCAAGGTAAGATGTTCTCAAAAGTGCGCCTTATGAATTCTGGTTGTGCTTACTGACTGCAAACCGGTTTTATGTGGGACACTGTGCTCAAAAATCTGTCAAAATGTTTTAGTATGACTTTGCTAAGTTACAAAGCCGCACCGCTTTGTAGATTGTCAGAGCATTACGGCCACAGTAGTCAGGAGCCTCAGAATAATGCATAGCATGCTTCAACATAATATTACCATAATGTGTGTAAACTCAGTCACGCAGTAGAACATGGGAATAGAGCAGCTGCGAGACATGAATCAATGGCACGGAAGTGGAGGAAGCAAGACGAATGAGTTGACTAAAGTTTGACTTATCTGACTGTTTTGTTTCGCTTAATGTGCCTTATGGTCCCAAAAAAAAAAATAAAAAAAAAATACGGTAACTTATCTGTCTTGTAGAAATGTGCTCCAAATAAGGAACTTGTGTTGACGAGATTGTTAGTTAATCATTTACAAATCAATATTGTCTGTATGGAGTGAACATGTAAAGCTGTGGTGTTAAATTGTTACAAGTTAACTTTCGTTTCATGTGTACAACGATCAGGCTCTTTCAGTTGTATCCTAGCAAAGTCAAACCTGTGCTTCCTGTTCTTGAGTGAAACCAGGATCGTTTGTGAACATAGAGACTTTACATTCACAAACATGTCTCTTGACTGTAGATTGACAATGATCTGTCTACCTGTTCGAGTGCGTTCATGATTTTGAAAATTTGGTTCTCTTGACCATTGAAATAATTATGTCATTATCCTTCCTATGAACTTCAGGAGTCCAATTACTTTTAATCCCCTGAAAATGGAGGAGTATGTATAAAAATCCTGGCAGCAGCCAGTGGTGAACATCAGCCTCTACACCTTGTTCTCAAGTTGACATCTGACCTTCAGGTCGAGGTCACTCGAGTTATAGTCAACTTTATAGACATGTAAAGAGTACGAAGCCCAAACACTTAACTGTTTTAGTTCATTTAATCTTAAAATTCCCTTTAAATGTATGTGTTTAATCAGCGTTGTTTATCATTTATGTTATATGAAGGATAAGACACTACAAGCACATACTACATGCTTTACATCTTCATGTTTTAACAACGAAATAAAGTTCTCTAGTAGACTAAAGTGATTAATTCAACATTATCCATCTATTCTTAAACAGTTCTAATACATCCTTTTTGGAGTTCTATTCACAGCAGTGATGTGAGAATAACTCCTGTGTGGCGCTGCGTCACACCACTTGTAGAAGCACGAGTGTTCAAAGGAAGCTGTTGCGTTGGCTAGAATGTCTGCTTAAAACTACGAGCCATTTAAATAAAAGTTTCTGTAGGAAGCCTTAATTCACATTCAGGAATCTAAAAATCGGCAATGCAAACGGCAGCTAATCTGGTATTTTTAGTACCCTGGTCAGAGGTGAAACAGAAACTACAGATTAGACAGTGGAACGCTCCACCAGAGGGCAGTGCAACAACACTTTTAAAAAGACTCAACTATAGGCTACTTTATGTGATGCACATCCAGTGCTTTGAGAGAAGAAAAAAAGAAATTAAGGGCAATTACATCATTACACACAAAGATTCTATGAAATCAGGCCCAATTAGAATATAGTAGTACTCACACCCTTAATCATTCTGAGATGCTCATTCAGACCACATGAGGGCAACATTTGTACACATTGAGTAATTTTGTACTTCACATATTTTTAGAATAGTAAAGCAAGAATGATATTTAATCATTCAGGGCCTTTACTAACTTGATTTGATCTGCAGTCAATTACATTCTTGATCATTAAATTCTGATCCCACCAACATTTCATCACTTGCATTTCTGTAAACTGATTTAATATTAGTGTTCAAAACGCAAACCTGGCAGGTGTCCAATATCAGGCCACATCAGCTGCTGTAAACACTGCTTAGCAAGGTTGAGACATCTGTTGGAAGACAAAAAAAGTTAATGTTCAAGTCCTTACAATGTTAAGCATTTCCTCTGCTGGATAAAAGTCAATTTTTCACTCTTACAGTCCAGGAGGATTACATGTTCATAATTTGATGCACAAACACTGAAAACTGAAGTCTGCTTGTCACAATAGTTCTGTGTACAGCATAATGACATAAGTGCGGGGATAAAACCCTCGCTCTGGCATTATCTAAACCTCTTCACCTAAATTATCCAATCAGATGCTCAGGCACTTGTCAGGACTGCTTGAACCTTTCAGATGTTGGCACTACTCAGAAGACAATCAAATGCTGTGCGCCGATTGTCAGCTGTAATTGAAGAATGTTTCTGCCAGATCATTCGTGGAATTAAACATGTGATTGCCTATTGTTTGCAGGGTTTGTCTTCCAAGAACTGCATAAACATTGCCCATCTTCCTTCTGAAAGGTTACTCCAGCTGTCACTGATATATCAGGGTCAATTCTGTATGCAACTTGATTAATGAAAAAAAATTACAATAAACCCCTGATTTACTTTGTGTACTTTGTTCCCCCCCCCCACACACACACCACTTGTGCATTCTGGCTTAGTTGTTAAATTATGCCAGTGTAATGTGTTGAGCTTTTATTTGGCCAATTTTAGAGATGTGCCGTTTTTAGATTTTTTTTTTTTTTTTTTTTTTTTTTAAATTAGGTCTCTCACACACACACACACACACACACACGATTTCATGTCACTTATCTACTAGTCTTTATTTTAACCCCACTACTGTGTGTCCCAAGGGAGGACGGAGTACAGGCTATGGGGTCAAAAGTGACCAGAGTCACCATGTCAACAAGCACACTGCTGCATTTCAGCATGAGCAGAGTTCTTGGTTTTGCCTCGTGGGACTCAACTGAAAATTCTAATCTTAGCTATAGACCTGCAGATGTGTGCACTGTTGCACTTAAAAAAAAAAACAAAAAAAAAAACATAAGTAGTAAGCCTCAAATAAGATGAGTAATCCAGACTGAGGTTCCCTCTCTTTTTGACTGACAGGCTGAACACCGACCCCTGAAAACATGAAGTACATTGATGAGTTACCGCAGGCTGATCAGGAGCTACTTGGATGATGAACTGGTATGTTGGCATCACACAGTGCTGCAACATCAGTCTGGTCATCTCTCCATCGTCTGTCACCGGTTCAGGGGGTAAAATGAATCCATCATCAATTTGTTCCTCTGACATGCTCAGCAACTGGCAGGGAGAAAGAGCACAGTTAGATAAAACATTCATTTCTGGGAACAGTGACTGGTCAACTGTAGTAAAGCAAGACCAACTAAACCAGAACAACAATCAAATGAGATGGTAAGAAGTGTGACTGTTCATTTAGCACTTTCCTGGAAAAGCTGCACTTCATGTTGGATACGATAGCTCACCCTAACACACTGGAAAAGTCTCCACTAACAGATATAATTTCATTTAATATGCTAATATTTTGTAATAAATATCTATATACTTTTGACAGTGAGCTGATGTAGTTTTATGTTTTGCTCAGGAATGAATGGTTTATTGCTGCTTGTGGCTTTATGAAAAAAAAAAAAATTATGTATTAACCCTCCGGGTTTGTTCAAAATCACTAACCTTCCAGCCAACAGATAAGGTCTGTAATTTTTATTATTTTCATGTTTTTTTTTTTTTTAAACCCTTCTTTCTGCATAAAGCTTTTAACTAACTTCAGTTCTTTTCATAAATATAAGATAGTTATTACTTTTTACATTTTTAACCCTTTAAACACCAGTTTGTCCACTGCACTAGCTGGAAGACAACCTCAAAGCAAAAACATAAAAACTCCCTCTCAGCTTGCTCGTGGCCAAAAACGGGCACCCCTTGTTTAAGTCTACAAAAGGCTATAAAATTGGTGGCCATTTAGAAGTCAGCCATCTTGGATACAACTCCCCCCCCCATAGGAAGAGGGCCATGTGACACAAACTTATTGGTAATGTCACAAGAAAAACAATGGTGTGCTTGGTTTCAACGGCCAACTTCTAAATGGCCACCACCCGTCTTGAGGAGTTTGCCCCTCCCCTTCACAAATACTAATGTGCCACAAACAGGACTTTAATATCACCAACCATTCCCATTTTATTACAGTGTATCCATATAAATGGCCCACCCTGTACACCTGGTGCAAGGGGCTGCTGTTCCAATCCTGGAGGTGCACCTTTTGCACCTTCTTCTCATTTCATTGGTGGGGTGTGGGTCACACCTGTTCAGACTACTGTATCTTGGGATCAATGGCAGAAGTGGCTGAGAATCAGGGACAAGGGTGTCTTGCAGCTGTTGAGGTCACCAGCATGTGCCCCAGCTCTCCCAGGATCGCTCTTCATTTGTAGAGCACTCCCCCACTTCAGTGAAGTTGTTTCCGGCAGGACAAAGGCATCATATCCCAAGACATCCAGGAGATTGGAGAAAAGAGCCAGCAGCTAGTTTTCCTTCAACAACTTGAGGTGCCAACATCCTCTCCAAGTTATCTAAGCTGTATTTGTGTCTATTGTAGTCCAGGATTGCTTCTTGTTTCTAGGCATCCTCTATTCCCCATCACTGACTGCTGGTTCTTTGTGTGTTGCTGTCAAAAGAAGCACATTCCTCCGTTGCTTTGGCATGTGGTAGTTTTGGTGAAGCCAAAGACAGACAACAAAATCTTCCTCTGTTGCATCTGGAGGAGCTGGGGAGGAAGCTCTGGGTTGTTTCCCCTGTGCCAGTTTTCATCTGAGGAGTTCCTCAGTGCCAAGGTGCCCGAAGGAAAGACGTTGTCCTCAGAGCTCCTCCGTCAGTTGGAGTCTGAATCAGAATACTTTATTGAGCCCTGGGGGAAATTATTGAATGTCTGAACCCCTTTCCCTTTTTTACTTCCTGAGAACTTCCAGTGTTGTCATCCAACATGCTACGTATTGCTTCATTCTGGTTCAGGCTCACATCTCCACTTCATCTATAATCCTCCAATCCTCACACCTTTGCCTCCCGTGCAGGTTTGTAAGGGTGCACAGCAGCTAAAAGATCTCCTTTGTTATAAAAAAGTCAAAAGTATATCTCAGGCTGCTAGTGCAGGGAACTGCATACAGGGTGACATCTGGTTTGATACCAGTGGGTACTGGATTGTAGAGCAGTCTCTCTTCAGTAGTGGGACCCACATGGTTTTCCTTTCATGAGGGATCCACTCAGTCACCGGCTCCTCGGTCTCAGAAAATGCTCCTATGTTCTTTTCCATCAGCTGCTCGGCCTCCACCTCCATGCCCCCAAACCCCAATCCTCCCCCAAAGAAGAGGATTCACACACTGGCTAGTACTCATCTTCAGTGGTGATGCAGTCAGCCTCTTTGGAGATTGTCCCCTCATCTTCTGGAGAGGAAGTTTCTTCATCTTGGGCAGATGTCTCTTCTTCAAGGGCAGAGCACTGCTTTCCGTCCTTGCTCTCTGACCAGATCATATAGACAGTGCTTGAAGCAGTGATGACCTTCTTGCCATATGGCCAGAATAAATGATCTGGAAGCTGTTAGGCTTACTTTCAGCAAAGAGTTTCTCAATGCAAAGAATGGGGATAGGCGTTAATGGCTAACGCACTAACCTGAAATCAACCCAACAGACATGCAAATGCAAAACTAAACTGCAGGAACTTAGGCCAAAGCACTAGTATGTATGTGACGCTCCATTTAATGATGTATGCACATTCTGAATGTGGATTAGCACCATTAGTAGGTTGATACAACAGCGTCCCTTTACTGAAGAAACAGACACCACTTACATCATCCACTCGCCAAAAGTCACTACCAAGGCCTTCAGTCTGACTGTAGGCGATTGCATTCTTTAAGAAATCAGTCCCACTGCCATCATCCTAAAATAAACGAAAACAAAACACAGATCAACATTTCACAATAAGTGGTAGTGTTGCTCTTGGAAAACAATACACTTGTCATTTCAGAGAGTCCTGCCGAGCGCAGTACTTACACTTTCAGTTTCCTGCAAAACTGCAAGCAGCAGTCGAATGTATTCTGTGGCAGCTTTGAGTGTATCCACTTTGCTGGGCTTTCGGTCTGGTCGCATCAGTGGCACCATCCTTTTCAAGCGAGAGAACATGGTATTCAAGTTCCTGATCTGCAACGAAGAGAGGCTGAAGTGCTTTAGCAAACACTGAAAACTGTAGGATTTGAAGCAGGAGCGATTGTCACAATTTGATACTCTTGTAGAAATTTAAGCCCTGTGGGAGCAAATCCCGGTTTAAACTAAAGTATTCATACTTATTTGATTGTAAGCAGCACTGAGTTGTATACAGACTTGTCAATTTTGAAATACAAAAAGGTAGTTTTTAATTAAACACAAAGGCAACTTTCAGCACCCCAGCAGGACTACTTATGCAAATATCAGCGCTATTATTATTATCATCATCATTATTTATTCTAATAATATTGTTCAAACATCCAAAAACAACATCTCTAATATAACAACTTAGGAGAACTGCATTTCCAAGAAAATGAGTCCATTTCAGACCATTTAATGCCAGGATGCATTCATAAAGCGGTCATGCTTAGCACTTAATACACAGCTGCTAAAAAACCCAAGATGCAGGCCTTCGAGCGAACTTCAGCGCCAAACAATGTGCCTTAATGGTGTAGTGCAGCTCTGTGTAAAACATTAGCCGAGGACTCCTTGTAGGGCGGAGTGGCACAGATTAAGGAGGGGGGGGGGGGAATTACTTTATTGAGAGTCGAAATGTTTACATTAAACTTGCAATTCTGCTTGGACAATAAAGTCGTCAGTCTATTTTGAGAAATTAGCAGCAAATTATTCCCAAAATGAACAATAACATCTATTTTTCCAGCTAGCATCGTTAGCTGTGAGGTTGCTAACAGCTTCCCTCCTTGAGTGAGCCGTTAACCCTTGGAAGGTCCTTAAAAACATCCTTATTTGGTCCTAGAGCCAAAAATCGACCACACCATAAAAAGTGCTATAATATTATATTTTTTCCCACTTTAAATTACTTTTAAAACTACTTCTCCCTGAAATATTCATATAAAGTTCTCACACACACACACACACACACTTAAAAATATCATTTTTTGTTGTAACTCCCAAACTCAATGGTAATGTAACAATACTTTTTCAAACGACAACGTCAGCACTTTTCGTACTCAGGACAGCGAAAGTGTTTCTGTGCGCACTTTGGCACACGGCGAGTCAGACCTGTACGCTGGAGCGTCCGGAGCCTAGTCATTGTCCGCCAGTTTGTCGAAATCCTCCAATGGCTGTTCCAATCGATCTCCTCTTCGCTCACAATTTGCAGATAATTGGTGTCGCTATCCATTAACAGTGTGAGCTGAAAGCATCTCCGTTTTCTGCTCAATGCGCGTCTATTTAGAAATGCGGTATCTTAGCTTTCCATCAATGACTACTTCCAGGTCATTCAACCGCAGCTGTATTTAAAAAAAATGATTTTTAAGGGGAAAATAAAATCCAATTTGCTTTTAGTTCTTGCTTTTATATTCAATTTGTTTGCATTGGAGTGTGCCTGTCTGGCCATCAAAATACTTTTGAAAAAAAGTGTGTCTTTTTTTTATTATTTTATTTATTTATTTTATTTTTTTGACATAAAGACCTTTTTTTTTTTTTAAACATAAAGGTCATTGATAGTGACACACAACACCACTCCCCCCCTTTTTAAAGCAGAAAGACATGCTCAAAATCTGAATCTTTGGCTTGAGTTCGTTCAATGCTGAAATATGAAGGGCGCCACCTGGTGGACAACTAAAAAAATTAAATTTTAAGGCCCGGACTCTAAAGTGTCCCCCTCACTTTGACGATGGCACTACATTTAGTTATGAAAAATGAAATGAAAAATAGCGTTTATAATGGTTTTCAATGGGCTGTTTTTTGGCTCTAGGACCAAAGGTGGATGCATATTTGTAGCTTATTTTAAGCTAATTTAATGAACTCAGACCGCAATTCTAAAAATGTTTTTTTTTTAAAAAATGTTTGGCAAATTTGGCTATATTCTATTCAACACAGTGAAAATGGCTTGAAATTAAAAAACACAGTGGATGAAAAATGGCTCCAGGACCCTCTTTCTAAGGGTTTGCTACCAGTCCTTCATTTGTGGTTATGAGTTACTTTTTAAAACACTCACTCTCATTCGTTCCTTGGCGTTGACCAACTCTCGTTTTTTCACAGTTTGGCTGAAGTCCTCGGCCACGAAGTATAAATTGTCCCGTCCTCGTTTGAACTTCTCGATGTTGCAGTAGACAGGGAGCGCGGACTCGCCCGTCAGCCGCTTCAAAATGTCACTCATGGATTCCTCCTCCGGTACCTTCATTTTAACGAGTACCGTTTGATAAAAATAAGCTACCACCTGGTCGATTTAATTCTTTATCGTGGCGCCATGTAAAAGAGAACAGCGAGAGGCCTCTGGCGTGGCGGAGGATCACACCTGCGTCAGGAGGGTTTTAATTAGAGTCAGGTGTTGTGCCAAAAAGGACTTCCGGTATTTTCCACACTGAAAAAAAAAGAAATTTTGAGCAGGAAAGAACATTCCTGTTACATAGAAGCCGCTATCAGTTTGGGGTAAATGGACTTTTATATATCCTTTATTTACCAGGGGAAAGTCTCACTGACATTAAAAGTTTATTATTTAAGAGTGACCAAGTGGGCAGCAGAAATTACAATGAATTTAACATAATAGTGCTATCAAGATATTCATAGGCTGGTTGAATATACTTTAGGTACAATAACACAGAGTCATAAAGATACTTGCAAACTTGGTAATTTCTTCATATGTAGTTTTTCATAAATCCAGTTGACTTCAGTCCTTTTTCCAACATAAGCAAAACATCACACAGAAAAAAAAAAGATATTTGCCAAACATATCCATGATGATCAAGTCATTTTAAGCCAGAGAGAACATCCCTGTCTGAGAAATAAGTGCCTCCTTCACACTTCCATAGCTTTATTTTGGTGTCTGATCACTACCATGACCCATTACTGACGGCATTATTCACACAACAGGTTGCTTGTTAATATGTCAACAAGCGATCTGTTGTTATCTCTTTAGCATAATCTGGAAACCTCCCTCAAATATAAAAACATTTCACTGCTGAAATCCACACAATGACTTTTTAAACAGTAGTCTGGAGAATTAATAGAGGCCTGCTTTTCTCACACCAGGGAGACGTTTAAAATAAAAACATATTCAATTAAAGCTCCATTCTGACAATGTGTCACATCAAAACATATCTTTTCAGATTTTACAAATTGCTTTCATGTTCACACCTCGGCATCTTTATTGTCTTTAGGGCAAGTCAGACAACTTTACACTGCCTCAAGCAAACCCTCAGCTTAATGTCAGATGTCTCCTGTCTGCTTTAACTCCTCCACCTCCACAGCTGCTTTTCTGGGAAGATTTTTCTGCCGGTTCCCATTGTTCATGTAAATCAAAAGTTTCGGATGCTCTTTCACCTCCAACAGTCAAATCCCAGTTAAGCTTTTCTCAAAGCTTCTACTTTCTTCACATAAAGAGGAACTTTCACAAGTATAGCCACAGAATTCTTCTCAGCTGTTTAAACTCTTTTTTTTGGCAAATCTTTAATAAATGACAGAAAATCATACTGAGATCCCTGTTTCACACCATGAAAACAGTCCTGTGAGATATTCAGGATGGTGCTGGCTATCCCAGCTGCCAGTGATGTACACTGGATAGGTTACATGTCTATCACACAGTATTGTCATGGTCCTGGGTCGTGCGACCCAGTGTTTTGTGTTTAGTCTATTTTGATGTTTATTGTTTGTTTAGGTTCATTAAGTTATTCTAGCTCGTTTGTAATTATATTACCCTTGTGTTAAGTCTCCCTTGCCCTTCATGTCTGTGTGTCTTATGTTGCCAAGTTCATGTTGTCATTTCTGTCATCTTCCCCTGTACTCAGTCTCCCTGGTTCGTGCATCTACCTGTCATGAGTCATGTCTGCGTGGTTATGTTTAGTTCATGTCATGTCTAATCTCCATGTTTCCTGTTTTACTTTGAAAGTCTGTATTCAATGTCAGTGTATTTAGTTTCACTTCTCCTGTCCTGTCTTTAGGTTCATGTGTGTCAGCTGTGATCCCATGTGTGGCCACTTCCCCTGATCATCCCTCATGTGTGTTTAGTCTCTGTGTTTCATACAGTCTGTGTCGCGTCGTCTGTGTTCCCACGGTCGGTCTTTGCAGTTATCACCATAGTCTCTGAGTCTTCTTAGTTTGTCACAGTACTAGTTTTCCCAGTTTAGTTATAGTCTAGTTTAGTCACGCTATCCCTGTTGTGTTTGTACACTTTGTCTTCAGCCATAATAAAGGCTCGCTTTCTGTTAAGTTCACTCCCGTCTACTCACTTGTGTACGCACCTGGGTCCATCACACACACCACCACACGGCCTGTCTCCGCAGACCGTGACAAGTATAACATAATATACAATATAATAGAAAGCTATTTATCTCTAAATGAATACAACATTTGTACAATTTAAAAACGTTAACTTCCTGTAGGCTTCTCATCAACCACCATGGTCTCCATGCCATTATGGGAAAAGATTGTAAATGTACGCAATTCCCTAGAATGTAGAATGAAAATGGTTATTTTTAAAATGAATTCATTATTATTTTCTAAGATAACTGAAAATGCAACGTTCGGGTGAACACAATCAGCTTTCTGGGAATTCATATTTTTTCTTTCAGTTGATAACTTTGTCATTACAACCAAGCACTGCAATTAACGGTTAACCTTTTTAAGATAAGATAAGAGATAAGATAAGATAGAACTTTATTAATCCCTCGGGTGGGTTCCTCTGGGAAATTCGACTTCCAAAAAAAGCACAGCAACGACCAAAGTTACAGTTACAGAACTGTTATATATATATATATATATACACACACACACACACACACACACACACACACACACACACACACATATAAATACAGAGACAAATATAAATAAAATATACGAAGGGGATAAATAGAATAAATAGGAATAAAAAATAAAAATACAAGTGAATTGCACATTTCAAGTATTGAGTCTATTGCACTGTTGACTATTTACAAAAAGTATTGCACAAGGTATTGTACAGTGAGGTGCAGAGGCACTACAGCTTAGTTGTTCCCCCCTCCTTTGTCCTCCTGTTTCCCCTCCCTCTCCCCTCCAGAGAGGAGTTAAACAGTTTGATGGCGTGTGGGACAAAGGAGTTTTTAAGTCTGTTAGTTCTTGTCTTGGGGAGAAGCAACCTGTCACTGAACAGACTCTTCTGGTTGTTTATGGCCGTGTGCAGAGGATGCCCAGCATTGTCCATAATGTCCATCAGTTTCTTTAATGTCCTTTTCTCTGCCACTGTCACCAGAGTGTCCAGCTTCATGCCGACCACAGAGCTAGCCCTCCTGATCAGTTTCTATGAAAACTCTAAGGAAAATACAGCCTGAGTAAATAACAGGTTTGATAAAAGTCCCTTTAGAGGAATCTAAAGCTTGATTATATTCAAGCTTTAGATTCCTTTTTAAGGCAAACAATTATGTGCTTGTCTTTATGCTAATGTTAGGCTTGGAAACACTCAGAAATTAGCTTGTTAAATAGGAAGGCCTGTGACTCTGGGCTGGTTTAAGCTTTTCAACAAAAGGCTGTGAGGCCTGCCATACTTCAGTGTATTTAACTGCTGCACTCGACAGTGCATAATTACAATAAGCTATTTTCACTATAAGAAAAGACCAGAGTCCTCCAGTCCAACAGCCCATTTCAACAGGGGAAGGGACACTCGCCCCACAAGTCATTCATCACATGTTCAATCCATAACTATGATTTTCATCAAATTTCTCTGTGAAAGCAGGTAAGTGTAAGCATGAATCCTGATTTGCTGCAGTCTTTTTTGGTCTTCATTCACTCAGAGAAGCACATATCTATGTCCTTTAATCTCCCATCAGAAGAGAAAATAGGCAGATCGTGAGTATAAACTGTACTTAATGTATCTAGTCCTATTTTCTTGCAGAGTGATGTGAGATATCCAATAAAACTGCATCAGGGATTGCTGATTCAGCAGGAGTGAGCACATGACTTGTACTGCTAAGAGAGTCTAAAACAAAGGAAGTAACCGCCTTTTACTTCATGGGCCACCAAGGCATAACATCCCATATGAAAAGAGCACCCCTCTTTGTTTATATTTAATAAGTTTACAGCAAAGGTGTCAAATATAAGGCCTGGGGGCCATAATTGGCCTAGGAAAGGCTCCAATCTGGTCCACTAAATGGCTTTGTAAAATTTAACGTAGGGCATAGATTTTGGACTGTTAACTCTATTTTCATAAGTATAATTGTATATATTCTGTCTCAAGCTCTCAATTTACCGGTTGATCTACGTCTCTACCCTCACCTATGGTCACGAGCTGTGGGTAGTGACGGAAAGAACGAGATTGTGGATATAAGCGGCGGAAATTAGCTTCCTCTGAAGGGTGGCTGGCCTCTCCCTTAGAGATAGGGTGAGAAGTTTGGCTATTTGGGAGGGGGTCAGAGTAGAGCCGCTGCTCCTTCACATCGAAAGGACCCAGTGTCCCACTGGGAGGAGGCCCCAGGGCAGACCCAGGACACGCTGGAGAGATTACATCTCTCGGCTGGCCTGGGAACTCCTTGATGTTCCCCCGGACAAGCTGGAGGAGGTGACTGGGGAGAGGGAGAACTGGGCTTCTCTGCTTGGGCTGCTGCCCCCCAAGTCCCAGCCCCGGATAATCGGAAGAAGATGGATGGATGGATGGATGGATGGATAGTTTCCTTAATGGTTAGAGTGTTTAACAGTAAACAACCATGTCTAATTGTATCAAGAGAATCAACCTGTCTTCAACAAAACCCTTAACGTACAGCCTTTTTTTCCGTTGCTATTCATGTGTAAAGTGTTCTTGGGTTTCTTGAAAGGCCTTATACAAATTTAAGTCATTATTATTTTTATAATACTCCACCTCACCTGACCATAAAAGCAGGTCTAGAAGATCCTGGAGTGAATTAGCACTTCCTGGGTGTAATCCTGTAGATGGCAAATTGCAGTATGAAGGAGAGCTAAGAAACAGATTAAATCAAATGCAAATCTTAAAAATAAAAACTTCAAACATTAGGGGTAAGGAAGGTCTCTGCAAGTCTGCACGAAAAGAATCTGAGTAAGCTGTATGAAAATGGAGGAATGGTGTTTTTTCAGTTATATTTCCTGTGCTTTTCAGTGTTTTGCCAGTCAGAGAAAAACTGACAGCTACCCTTTGAGAAATTGCACTTTTAGGATGATCAATAAATCACAGCAGCAACAATTAAATATACAAAGTAAACCGAAAGCAAGGATTTAACTGTGTCTGTGTGTGCGTGCGTGCGTGCGTGTGTGTTTCCAGAACAGTCATTGTTATCCGAGAAAACAAATCCTCTTCAAACTCATTATAATGACATTCAGTGTTGAATTGCTCATATTGGTCCATAACCACACAGAAACATTTGATTAAGTGAAGATTAAGACATGATTAGGAGAAGTTGAACCCCAAAGGGAACATCTGAGTGCTGTAGCTGCACTAACGTACAAAACAAATGTTAGAACAGTCGAATAATTAGCCAATGAAACAAACACAACAACAAGGGATAAAGAGAGGAGACATAAGAGGTTATTAGTATAAAACCCCATTATCTTTGATCCTACCAGAACAACAAACTGGACTGGGTGAACAGAGCGTCTGTACAGGTTTGGGGCAGACGCCACTCAGTAACTTTGTTTTTGCACCACTGTGGAAAGCTGCAGTGTGCATGAATGGAACCAAACTCTTGATTTGGATGGTTTCATGTCTTCTGCCTCTTGTTATTATTAACACGGAAAGTTATGCTGTTTAGACTCCATGGTTCGGGCTCTCAATTTAAATTAAACTGAGAATAAATTATTATTAAATGATTACACAATGCACTCACACATTACCATTTAGATCATTATAATAATAAGCCAAAGTCAGCTCTATCAGTGTGCACTACACTAAGTGGAGTTGCCATTATGTTAACATTAGAGCAGATGTAAACATTTTTACTCAATATTGAACTCTTGCAAAGCTGATTTGCATTATATCAGCACTGCAGGGAGTCAGTTTTTGATACCCCATCTACTCCCATACTGGACTGGACTTCTACTTGCGTCAAGTGCATGGCTGCTGGAAAGCAACTGCAATTTTATCTACATCGCACACTTCACTATATGTAAACTGATTATGCTTAAAATAGAAGTTAAAAACACAAACACTGTGGAGGCTTTAAAATGCCAGTAAACACAACAACTACACACAGCTCCTGAGTGTAAACCAATGTGCATCAATACATGTCCTCTGCTTTGTATTCATTTATTATATGACATCATTATTAGCTATAAACACTGGGTTCTACATAGCCATGCTATTTTGCCAAGTGAACAAATGCACTTACCAATCAGAGCTTGAGTTTTATAAATGTGCTGCAGATCAGTACTCGGATAGGACATGATATTGGACAGAGTGTCAGAGTCATGAGAATTACACCAGGATGTGGTGGATGACAAAAAAAATCTTGTTATCAATGATAAAATGAGCTCCAACAATATTTAAGCAGCTATACTGTTTTAGATGTGACTGAGGATATTTCAAAATTAAAGCCACTCACTGTAAGTGCTCCAGCAACAGTTCAAGTTTCACCACACTTCCTTCTCAAGGTTGGCAAGAGACACTTCTCACAACCTTCCACCCTGTTCTCTGAAAACTGTTAAAACAAAATCAGCTTTTCAAGCATGTTTGCTCATACTGATCTACTAATCCTGATACTGATACTTTTAACCTATAAAGGCAGCTTATGTAGGGTGGGGCAGAGTGCCATGATTCACGAAATGAATCATCATCAATTTCCAAATTCAAAACACATTTTAAGGTTCAGACATTTTTATGGTGCATGTTTGATGTATATTTGTAAATTTTTATATTTTATGTACATTTTTCACTTGCATAAAAATAATACAATAATACAATTCAGTGAGCTACACACTGAACTTAGAGGATGGAGACAAAGCATGAATCTTATTGTGCTAGTATCGATCTGACACCAGTACTAATGTTTGTATGGATACTGTCGATATTTGGATCGATCATGTTTGTCTACAATCAAGTACTTTCACACAAACATAAAAAACTACAGGTAACTGTGGCAATCACCTCACAACCAAAGCAATCACTGAGAGGGTTTTTTGTGCAGCAGGCAAACTCTGCTATCAAAATAAAACAGGAAATAACTAACTAAACACTAACACTCACAAACCTGACATACAGAGATGTGAGGCTAAAGGTTTGGAAAATAACATAGGCGACTACACAAAGTAAACCGAACCCAGAATACTAATGTCAGCTTGAACTGAAATAAAGACCTCTAGATATAAATGTACATGAAAGTCAAATATAAACAATAAACTAACTAAGAAACAAATACATGTCCATGAAAAGTCAAAGCTCTTTTGCCTCAGGCCATGAAAATGAAATATACTTTTATTTAATCACACAGACAAAAGCAAAAGGTAGAATGTCTGAAGGTCTCAAATAACTGAATAAAAAGCACAAGTTGTTTAAAGAGTCCTCTCCCTGCTTTGGGTTGCGAAAAGAGGCACAAACAAGAGAAAGGAAGAAAGCCTGCAGTGCTTCATCCATTTGTCAGATTGTTTGTTTGTCCCCGGCATATCTCCTTCTCTTTTATGGGATTTTATTTTATGTTTTTTTTTCTTTTTTCATTTTGGCCTTGGTTTATTCTAAGACTTTTGACTAAATGCCTTTCATTGACTAAACTCACCAAAGAGTCCTATTTTTGTGTCCTCTCTACAGCAGTCCATCAGACATATCTGACATATACTGTGATTTATTAAGCAGATTTCCCCCTTTCGGATTTTTCCAGTGCAACAAAACATAAAATAAGGATAAAAAAAAATCAGCAAACTCAGAAAAAATTGTGGTTTCTCACACGCCATCTGAAATGTCTGTTCTCCTCTGCCTCCACCTACAGCTCTTCTTACAGGCTCTTATTCCTCTGCCTCCATTTCCATTCAATGCTTTTAACAACTTTCTGATCACTCTTGCTGCCTGTGAATTCATAATTGACTTATATTGGTTAAATTAAAGCAATAGCAACGAGCGTGACCAATTGCCAGTTGTCCCGTTTAGGAAATATCATTGTAATTGTTACGCTTAAGCCTCCATTCATTATTATTATTATGAATCACAGGTGTATCATGTTGGTCTGTGAGAATGTGTTTAGGATTTTGAAGAAAATTTAAAAAACAATCTGCAAATTGTTTGTAGAGGCATGTGGGGATATCGATCAGGGGTCATGCTGTGAGTTATGTCTTTATGTGGCATTTGGCTCTTCAGGTTTCTACCATGCCAACTCCAGACAGCACTACGTGACAAATTTCAAGTGGATGACATTTGTGTTCAGACCAACAAAACAGGAAAAATTCAGTCTTAGTCAATCACACAAATATTTCTTATTCTGAAGTAAAAGTTATCTGTGGAGGCTGTGGTTCAGGTGGTAGAGTGACCCTTGAAGTGACCTTGGACAAGATAATAAACTCTGGGTTGCTCCTGGCACATACATTTGTGTGTGTTGACTGTTATTTAAAAAGTGTTTGGGTATAGATAAAATCACTATATGAATGTGTGTGTGTGTGTGTGTGTGTGTGTTAATGGGTGAATGAGACTTCATTGTCACCACTCTTAACGCAGTCTCAAATCAGTGCCACATTTCCCATCCACATTAGCCTCACCATTTGTAAAACAGTTTGCATAATGAAAACGTATGATGTATTTTCTACTTTCAATGTAACGCTTTGCAATTTAATTTCATAGTTTAAACTAAAAATGTAAATTTTGGAACACATCAGACGTTCACACTAGTCTCTCAGGCAGAGAGATAATTGCTGTCTCGTACGTATCCCTCCCATTCCCGTAATGAGCAGCGAGAGCCAACGCATACAAACCGACGGTGTTCCTTAAAGGGGAGGTTACTGAGTATTCACATAACTTGACGCATGACGCAACACGCCTCCTTACACAACAGTAGCTGCCTGGCGCATTACAGATTTTCATTTTACCTAAGCTGATCTCCGCACACACCCATTGTTTCAGGAAATGTTTGGAAACCATCAATCACTTCTAGGAATATCATTTTTTGAAATAAACAACAGAGTTGTTTGCCGAACGACTTGAACATCTTGTTTCACTGGTACAACTGTTTCTGTGGAAAAACTATCTTGTATTTGGCAACACACAGAAAATTGAATTCCTTCGTACACCAGTTAATTTGCAGAAAGGTGAATTTTAAACAAAAAGTCACACCACAGCAAATTCGTGATAAAATATACTACACGGCATTATAAAGGCAGCAAACATCTGACACTAAAATCCTCGATTCAACAATAAAACTCACATATCACGGAGATGGAAGTCAATAAAATGTAACTACTGTGAGATTCATTAACTACTCTGAGTTGTTGGGTCTAAGATATAACATCTGTGCTGTGGTAATGTTTACTTTTGCCATCTGCGGTGCATCAAAAGTGTTTCATGATACAAAATCTGTTTTAATGAGATGAAATCGAGAAAAGTTTTTCCCAGAATAATGAGATTCATAAAGTTGTCTTAGGACACTGAGCGCATGGTATAGAGAGCCAGAGTTAGTTCTTTAGCAACAAAGCTCCGAAAGCTGACCAAGTTATGTAAGTAAACACTAAAACAGTATATATGCTCCTGATGCAAAACTGCTTCAAACACTCTCAAATGTATTTTCACAACAATTCACTTGTAGGCAAAAACTCAACAAGTGTTGCTAATGTGGTGATGGAAGACGGATGGTTGTTTGCGAACAATCTAAGGTGCAGAGGAGGAAGAGGAGGAGGAAGACAAGAGCAAAACAAAGGACAGTACTTCCAGATGTTCTTCTTCATTGAATGATAATGAGGCATGCAGGATAAAGAGCACAACCCTACTTCAGCATAATCAGGTTGCCCTGTGTTGTACTGAAACATCTGTGTACATTGCTTTTTATAAACTATATAGGGCATGTGGTGGTTACTTACTGCTTTTACTGCACTTACATTTGTTGCTTTCTTTGTGTAGGATTGAATGAGTGCCACTTGTGTAAGGAAGGTCTGAATTTTTAAGCATTTATTAGCCCCACACGTGGGTGAAGGAAATTGCCTTCCCGGGTTTCCTCCGTGGCGTGAGCGATAAGCAGAGTTCTGTCCTTTCCTTCTAAGATTCCTAATTATTTAAAGTAACACTCAGGTATGCCATTCAGCTGGGTTAGTTACGACGTCGGGAGCAGCTTGGGAGAACAAGGAAACACAGACTGCTTCAGGTTGTCTTCCCAAATCGACTCAAAGGTTTATTTGATACACAGCAGTTTATATAGAGGAAAAAAGGTTCGTGTGTCAGCTTTCCCAGTTCAAACCGGTACAGACTAAATAAGGAAACGTCTTCCTGCCTTCTGAGCAAAGTATCCTGTGTGTAGTTTATCAGCTCAGCTACAATTTATGATCATCCCAGCAAAATACACTCCTAGACATAAAATACAGAGTTCTTTCATCAGTGAATTCTGAAACGAACCACCTAGCCTTTAACGAGCCTTTTCCAGGAGATAAAGAAAAAGGGAGGATGGGAGTAAGGAAGTGGTCTCATCTCTGTGGTGTTTTCGACCTTCTGGTACCAGCTTGTGAGTCTTACACCTTAATTCTTGGGTCACAGAGAAAGAGAAAAACAACTAGTAGATGGGCCTTATTGAGTAACAGAGTTTTCCTGCATAATGTCACTATAAAACAATATCCAGTAAATGCTACCATGGTACTAAAATACCTAACAGTGGGAAATTTGTTGGGTGGACAGTGCGAAGTTACAAGCACTAAAAATTAAGGAAAACAGTGGAATAGAATAAGATAAAAAGAATAACATACTATGTAAAATAAAATGTACATACTATGTTTTGTTAGAAAAATTACACTTAGTGGTATTGCACATATGTGGATGTGTGTGTCTGTCTGTGCATGTGTGGTCATGTGCGAAGAAGATTTATATGTGAAATAGTTTTTGGTGCTGATCTGCACTGAGTAAGTGAAAAAAAGATGTGTTATGAAGTTTCGAACTGGGTTAATGTGAGTTAGATTTGCATGGTGATAGTTCTGTGTAAGATATTGTTCCATCATTTTAATGGAGACCACAGGAACTTCTTCCCTTCAGATATACTCTTGGAAGTTTTGATCTTATCATATATTTTGTTATTGTTGCTAGTGGTAACATTGTTTAAATATAGGAACCAGACTTACTGAGTTTTTGTCTGAGCAGTTTCAGAACAAAAGAATGTGAAAAGCAACATATTATTTCTGCTTATAACAGTACCTGCCCACACGTCTTTCCATTTGATCTATGCCCTTCAATCAAATCCCTCTGGTCACATACCGCCGTGACCAAACATAACTTTCGAAATCATTCTATAAATAGATGTTCACGTGATGCAAGGATCACTCAGAAGAGGGGGCCTTCGATGCTATCAAGTGTGGGCATACATACACCAATACTGTTTACAAGTCGTTTAATGAGAGAAATTTGGATTATAAGTGCCAGGATGTTCCAAGCATCTTTGAAAATGTGTTTTTTTTGTTTTGTTTCATTTGTTTCTTTTTTTTTTATTTCCTTCCTTTTGTTTATTTCCTTTTGTTTATTTCCTTGTTTGAGTTGTTTATTATTGAGGTATTGGATAAAATTTGGAACCTGCCTGAAGTGAATTTTATACACTATTGTACCTTGTATAAAAATCACAATCTGCAAAGTATCAACAAACGGCTGAGAAATTGCGTTCCTATTGTTTGGTTCATATCTGAAACATCTCTGTACTGTAGAAATAGGCGGATGAATCTAAATATAGCATCGATTAAAACGCTGGTTTTGGTAACAGATTAATACTAGGATTGATATGTTGTCTCTATCCTCTAAGTCAGGGGTGTCCAACTCCAGGCCTCAAGGCCCAGTGTCCTGCAGGTTTTAGATATCACCCTGGGTCAGCTCACCTAAATCAAATGATTAGTTCATTACCAGGCCTCAGGAGAACTTCAAGACATATTGAAGAGGTAATTTAGCCATTTAAAGAAGTTGTGTTGGATCAAGGACACACCTAAAACCTGCATTACACTGGCCCTTGAGGCCTGGAGTTGGACACCCCTGCTCTAAGTTCAGTGTGTAGCTCACTGAATTGTGTTTATTGCATTATTTTATGCAAATGAAAAAAATCCTCCTCCTCAAACATGCACCATAAAAAATGTCCTTTTTGAAAAAACCTTTTTGTGTTGACTGTCACATGTATTATATCTATAGCCTATAGCACATTTAAACAACGTTTAAATTCAAGTTTCAAAACACATGAAAGGCTGAATGGTGTCCTTTGTTGTGTTAAGTATTGTGGAAAGTAAAAAATCGTAGTGATTTAGCGGTCATTAAATTCTGTTATGAATTTGGAAACTGATGATGATTCATCATAACACACTGCCCTACCCAATATCGGCTGTCTTAAAAGTAACAGTATCAGTATTGATATTGGTATCTTTAATACTGGCCCTGTATTCACTTTGTATCACTTCGATACCAAATTTTGTAGTACCTCAGCACTGTTGTTCTGTAATTTTTTTGGAGAAAAGTGATATCACCGCGACATCTCTGCAGCCAATCGGCGCCCTTCTTTCTCTCTGACGTCACCACACTACCAGGTCCAGGAAGCTGGAAGTTTCACTAGACTTTTTTTTTTTTGCACAACTCTGTTTTTAAAGACGAGTTTAACTTACGAATTTAAGACAAGTTAGCACTGTTGTGTGTTTGTTATTTAAGGGAGCTGTGTTTGTATTTAATTTCTCTGTAAGTCTGTAGAGTAGGAGGACGGGAAGGACGTAAATTCGCCACACATCCCCGACTAAAGATGTCAACCTCGAACCCTCTGGCTAATTACAGCACGGAACTCCACGATGACCAAGCAGATAAAGTGAGTACTGGCGTTCAACACTCCGCTAGTTATGTTTTGGTAGCTATCTCCAGTATGGTGACGTGACATTTGAACTTGATACGTCTCAGGGAGGACGTGAAACCGGGGTCAAACAGGTCGCTAGGCTGTTAGCATGTATTGTTTGCGTGTTATTACTTCTTCCTCTTTGGCCAAAAAAATCTGCCGTTAACTTAATTAACCCCACTTCATTGCTCACACTAGAGGAAGTATGAGCAATGCATTGGGTAACAGGATTCAATAAAGCTTATTACGCACTCTATAGAGAAGGTAATGTCATATCAGGTTTCGTCAATGCAGTGTGTGTGTGTGTGTGTGTGTGTGTGTCCCTTTCTTACTCTCTGTATGGGGAAATCGTTAACGCCCTTTTCTTGGAAGAAACGGTAAAGTGTGGAAAACTTGTTCAGGGAAGTAAAAGCACAGTAATGTTAAAAACTTTAGTAGTTCCTGTCATTTGTGTCCCATTAAGCTCAGTGGGGATATACTTATAGCACCGTCCCATATCATCAATAAACCTGGGTTTTAACTGCTACGACTTGAATTTTATGTTCTTGATTGTTCATTTATAACAGGAAAAAGCCATCATTGCTGCAGAAAGCTCCAGATTTTATTTAAGAAATTTGCAGTGTGCCCAAAACAAAAGAAAACACTTAATAGCAATAAAACAAACCCAGGGTGACACAGTGGAAAAGCGATTAGCACTGTTGCACCACAGCAAGAACACCCTGGGTCTGAGTCCCCCATCTGACTGGAGCCTTGTTGCTTGGATTCTGCATGTGTGTGTGGGTTCTCTTCAGATACCTCGGCTTGGCTCCAGCCCCCTGCAAACCTGATTTGGATAAGTGTAAGAAAATGGATTAATGGGAAAATAAAATCATCCACAATAGGAAGGTTACTTAATGACGTGGTATTTACAGCTTTCCCAAGGGATTGTCACAGCGGATGTGTGCAGAAGTTTGATTTGGTGCAGTTTTTATGCTGCGACCCTTCCTGATGCAACCCTTCTATTTATTCAGGCTTGGGACAGGTTACTTAATGACATGACACCATACAATACAAGTTTACAGTATTATTATATTGTCATTATACATAATATTTTCAAAAATATTTAAATTTGTAAAAGAAAATTCATTGCAGGAATTTTTGTTTTTATCATTATTGACACAGGCTTCAAGGCCAGCCCCTTAATTTGAACACGTTCTGTTTGATAAGTTAGTGACATGCTTTGGTGAAGGGACTGTGTTATGCTGTTAACGCGGTAGAGATGGGAAAATCTGTCTTGACTGAGATCAGGCAGATAGCTACAGTCTTCTGCACAACTTGTCCTTTTCACGATGCCCAGAGGCTCACAGTTAAAACACACGTCATCATTCGTGAAAACACAGGGATGATTAGCAACCCTAGTACAAACACTTCTTCAGAAAATGGTTGATAAGATAAAGATTCTTGCATCTATCAAGATGATAGCGCTCCTCCTGGGTCCTAATCCAGTCAGTGTCAACAGTTCATACAGCTCCCTCATTCACAAGGGGTCGCCACAGCAGGCAGCTCCACGTATTTGATCTGGCAGATTTTTGCACCAGCTGCCCTTCCTGAGGCAACACCCCAGACATGGGAAAGCTCTGAATTACACCTGCTATTGATCCTCTCTTGAGGTCAATAAAGAGAGTTAAGGTTAGTGAAAGGCTAATGAAATACTCTCAATAGCAATTGCAAATAAGCGGTCAAAGAGGGTACCTCTGCCTCTACCAACGCTGAACAGGTTGGAATAGAGACTGGAGCTTTGGATAATGTTTCGCCCCTTGTCAAATCCCTTCAAAGTATAGAATAAATATCTCCATTTTACTCTATCAAAAGCTGTTTCCACGCTCCAGCAAAACTAATACCTGTGGGCCTGAAGAGTCCGAGAGGAGATGGTTAATACTGAGAAAGACCCTCGCACTGAAAAAAGAAAATCTATTTTTAACAAAAGTGTCCTTTTTTTTTTTTTTAAATTAGGTATTGGAGAGATCTGGGTTACATGCAGTACATGCATTATACTTTATTAATAAGAGAAAATGCCATATTCATTGAGAAATTTGCTCTTTTAACTCACTGGAACAGAGACGCGTTATATAAGCCATGTGAAGAATCTGCAGGTGTATTTTTATGTACTATGTACTTATGTAATATCACTGTGTGTGTGTGTGTGTGTGTGTGTGTGTGTGTGTGTGTGTGTGTGTGTGTGTGTGTGTGTGTGTGTGTGTGTGTGTGTGTGGTATCAGCCTATTTTCCTGCCGAATCTTAGTCTCTTCCTTTCAGAAAGTGTAATTTCCACTTTCATAGTACTGATGTACAAGGACTACAACATTCAATCCATTGTGTTCCCTAGATACACGGTCCAACCCAAGGACCACGGTGACCTAGTACCAGAGTTGAGTTGTTGAAATGGGCTTATTTTCATTAATTTCTGTTATAGCTGTTTTTTCTCTCAAATCTTGAACAATACGTGAAATTTTTTGTTACCTTCTTGCTTTAGCCTTGCTCCAGACTGTTAAGTTTGCCTACAAAATCTTGTAAGGATTTTCAGAATAATTTTAATTTCTTTCTTTGTTGGGACGCCTTAGGCGGGGTGTCAAACATAAGACCTGGGGGGCAGAATTGGCCTGGTAAAGACTCCAGTGCGGCCCACTAGATGGTTTTGGAAAATTTGAAGGATTTTGGACTTTTAGCTGTTCTCATAATTTTCACTGTTTGTCCCACCCATAAAGACCTCCCCCGTGGACATTCATGCTACACGGAAGTAATAAAATAATAGTAGAAACTGTTAAATGACAGGAAAGTTCCAGTTCTTTTAGAAGTCTTTTTTTTTTTAATATGTCCACAGTAAAATAAATGAATACAACAGGACATTTTATGTGAATTAACAAAAACATTCTGCATTATAACTACAGGACAGTGTGGGCAAATTTCTTCCACTTTAAGCCCAGTATTAGTTCTGGTGACAGATTTCTTTCATTTAATGCAGCAGCAGTACTTAATCACGTAGAGAAACTGAGACATGTTGAAATTACACTTCTTTTTCTTATATTTTCCCATCTCATGGATTAAGTGAGTTAAACTACACACTGACAGAAGGGGCCTTTCACTGGTCTGGCTCACTTCCATGCCCTCAGGTGTAGGATACCACAGTATGGACACAAGTTTGGTGCAAAAAGTAACATCTTCTATACAAAATGTATAGAAGTGAAGAACAAAGAGTCTAACAGTCACGTATTGAAGCAGCTGGAGCACACCTTGCGTTGGGAGTTTTAAATATCAAGCTACACAATGTCAACGTCTTCAGTTACCAGTTGGGGAAACTAGAAGAAGTCATTTGGCATTTATTTTTAACTTTAACATGATGATGCTGTTTACTCTGTGTTTCTATTTGAGTTTGTGTGGTTTTTTTTGGGGGTTTTTTTTGTTTTTTTTTCAACACTTGAAAGGAAGCTACATGCTATTAAGCAATTATCCTTTTGAACCCTGCCAAGGAAGACTGTAATGCATGTTATATTTTCTGATGCAGACTAATCTAGTACTTAGGAAATACTAACTTTGTTAATTAATTACTTATTTATTTATCTAGGTGGACAAATACCTTCACAACCTCCAGCTGTCAGATAAGACTTTGATGGACGTGTCACTACGATTTCGTCGAGAGATGGACAAAGGCCTGTGTAGAGACACCAACCCCACAGCTGCTGTCAAGATGCTGCCCACATTTGTGCGCTCCACTCCTGACGGAACAGGTAATACCCGTTTCACGTACAGGATAATGTTCATTAAGGCTGGGCTATATCATACCATTCACGGTAATACCGGTGTAATTTTGGGCAACGAGAGGAAAATGAAATATCGGGATAGAATATGGGTAAAACGCGCATGCGCAGTGCCTTTGTTTACATACGCACATGGCGGCGACACAGAATGAGAAGGCAAAAGTGGATCGTTGAATGAAACGGATGAACCAGAATTGGTTTGTAAAAATGCTGCAACTTCAGTGGTGTGGAACTGGTTTAGCTTTCGTCCGTCAAATACACAACAAAGCACTATTTTCGGTAGCGCATGCTAGCGGGCCGTCGTTATTACCGTGTTTTTTGGAAAATACGGCACACTTAAAATCAATCCTTTGATTTTTCTGAAAATCGACAGTGCGCCTTATAATCCCGTGTGCCTTATGTATGAATTCTAGTTGTGTTTACTGACCTCGAAACTATTTTATGTACACGGCGCTCGAAAATCTGTCAAATGTTTTAGTGCGACTTTGCTAAGCTATGAAGCCGCACCGCTTGATGGGTTGTTGGAGCATTACGGCTATCGTAGGCAGGAGCCTCGCGGAGTGATGCGTACTGTGCTTCAACATAATATTACCGTATTTTGTGTATAACCTCTTTTTAAGTTTTGTGGATATTATACATGGTTATGCTGAGGATATGTCGGCCAGTTTCCACTGGAAATGCCCTTTGGTTAAACTGTCAGCAAGGAATTTGCATTTGCACTGTTAAATTTTTATATAACTTTAATGCACATAAAAAACAGCTGCTTGTTTAAGTGAAAATACATTGATGGGGTTTTTTGCACTAATAAAGTTGTGGAGTTGTAAAGTATTTTGTCTATTGTCAATTATATCGTCAGTTATATCGTTATCGCAAATTTTCAAATGTATATCGTGATAAATACTTTTGGTCATATCGCCCTGCTCTACTGTTCATATGAGACTGTAAAGAGTTGGTGTAAATGACGTGTCCAGTGAAAATGTGTTCCTTGAAAAAAGTGGATTTTGTCTTGAGGCAAGATGTTCTCATCTCAAACCAAAAACTATTTAGATAATTCATTCACACATAACATGTTCAAATTTATCCTATATATCCTCTTTACCATGAGAGTATCTACTACAAGGGTGAGGAGTGTGTGTGTATATATATATATATATATATATATATATATATATATAAAAAATAAATATAATATTGTGAGTGTTGTGCTGTATGTAACTCTGGGTTTATTCTTTTGTTGAAAAGAACAAGGACAATTCCTGGCCCTCGACCTTGGTGGATCAAACTTCCGAGTGCTTCTGGTCAAAGTCATGGGTAATGGCGAGCAAAAAGTGGAGATGGAAAGTCAGATTTACGACATTCCTGAACACATCATGAGAGGCAGCGGGTCTGAGGTAAGACGCGTTCCACATTATGGAAGGCTAATTTATGTTTTTTCTTTTACCGTGTGCTTTGCTATCGCTGAGGTTTACGAGCCATGTACGAAGAACGAAGCACGCACATTGACAGGAGAAATTGGCCTCATCAACCCAAAAATGACAATTAAATTATCATTAGTTTATTTGAAGTACATCTATACAGGCAAAAAGAAAAGACTGTCTCTTAGTTCTAATGAAATAAACTCTGATCCCTACAGTGTGCTAGAATGAGGTAAATACAACCTCAGATGAACAATTACACATGAGATTTTATACTGTGTCATTATTTATGCTCAAAGCCAAAATGCAGAAGCAGCATGTGCAAAACTACACACTCTGCATCATTCAGTAACTTATAGGACCACCAATTAATAACTTAAAATAATACTTTTCAGTCTCTCAAATTATTGTGGAGGAATTTAGGTCCACTCTTTGCAGGCGTTCATTTCTTAACCGCTCTCTTAAGGTTGAGGACTGGACTTTGACTGGGACACCTTGATTCTTTTCTCTTTCAGCTGTTCTCTTGTAGACATGCTGCTGTGTTTGGGATCACTGTTCTGTTGCAGAACCCAACCGTGACCAAGCTCTAGTAGTTAACAGATGACCTTATAGTTGACTTTAGAAAACTTTTGGATACAGAGGAGTTCATGGTTGATGCAATGGCCTTGACTTTGCAACTCTGCCAAATTAATGTTTGCTCACATGTTCTTTTCAGAGAGATGTTTCTCCTGGCAACCTTTCCAAGCAAGCCATATTTGTTCAGTCTTTTTCGAATAGTGCTGTCATGACCTTTAACATTGAACATGCTCACCTGAGGTCTGTAGATTCTAAAATGTTTTGTGTTTTGTCTGAGGGAAACTGAGCATTAAATTTACTATGATGTTCCCTGGGAAGCGTGGCAGCTGCCTTGAATGTTTTTCCCATGTGAATAATCTTTTTCACTGTAGAAAGAAAAAGGAGTTCACATTGTTTGGAAATGCCCTTCCAACCCTTCCCAAACTAATGGACAGCAAGCTACTGAAAACCTCTGCTTTTATAGACAGGCTCACACTTGCTGATGATCAGTTACAGTGGCTTGCAAAAGTATTCGGCCCCCTTGAACTTTCCCACATTTTGTCACATTACAGCCACAAACATGAATTAATCTTATTGGAATTCCACGTGACAGACCAACACAAAGTAGTGCACACGTGAGAAGTGGAACAAAAATCATACATGATTCCAAACATTTTTTACAACGACACTAAACATAAAGCCAGGGCAACAATGGAACGGTTTAAAACAAAACATATCCATGTGTTAGAATGGCCCAGTCAAAGTCCAGATCTAAATCCAATTGAGAATCTGTTGCAAGATCTGAAAACTGCTGTTCACAAACGCTGTCCATCTAATCTGACTGAGCTGGAGCTGTTTGCAAAGAAGAATGGGCAAAGATTTCAGTCTCTAGATGTGCAAAGCTGGTAGAGACATAAAAGACTGGCAGCTGTAATTGCAGCAAAAGGTGGTTCTACAAAGTATTGACTCAGGGGGCTGAATAATTACGCACACCCCACTTTTCAGTTATTTATTTGTAAAAAATGTTTGGAATAATGTATGATTTTCATTCCACTTCTCACGTGTACACCACTTTGTGTTGGTCTTTCACGTGGAATTCCAATAAGATTAATTCATGTTTGTGGCTGTAATGTGACAAAATGTGGGAAAGTTCAAGGGGGCCGAATACTTTTGCAAGTTCCCCCACTTAAAATGACTAAATACTTTTTTGCCCCACTGTATATCACCACTAGGGATGGGTATTGAAAACTGGTTCTTGTTGAGAACTGGTTCCCACTGTTTCAATTCCTTGGAATTGTTTGCCATTTTTGCAAATGATTCACTTATCGATTCCAGTCGCCCCGGATGACGTCACCACGTTGCGGAGCGTCATTTACCTGGCAGGAAACGCGGCGCCTAACGCTCAAAAGTTTGATTATACTTTACGAGAACGGCTGACAACAGGGCAACTTGCAATACTTGCAAAGTAGATATTTCATTTAAGGGAGGAAACACTACGAATATGCAAAAGCATTTGCTCACAAAACACGCGATGACCTTAAATGAATGTCGTGTTTTTAATTCCGCTCGACTCGTGAATCTCAACCCAACAGCAGCGGTAACGTTTGCACGTCCTCTCCCGTTAATGCGGCAGGTAAATAATCAACTAACAGTGCATATTATGTTAGCGCGATCTGCCTTATTACAAAACCTGCCATTACTGTGCATTTAGGTGACCATGATGAGAGAGACAGACAGAGTCTGGCTGGCTCAGATGCTGGCAGTTCTCACTGCAGTCTACCGGTAGCGTCTCCTTTCAGGCCAGGATAGACGAATGTCACCGAGCAGTAAGTTTGTGGTCAAAGGCTTGCACCCATTTGCCACAGCAGAAAAAAACAAAAACAACGCTTGGACACTGCTAGCACGGGGCGCCTACACAAACGCAAAGCAGGAGATCAAGCATAGCTGAATATGTTTCCAAACCAACTTCATTCTAAGCCAAAGCCATTTTTTCTTGTAAAACAAAGGGGTGCCTAGCAAAAAAGTTTGGGAACCACTGATGTAGCTCAACATGAAAACCAAAACAACACACTAATTAACAACCTCAGTGTCGCTCTTTTAAGACTGTTGAACTGAACTCAGTGCATGAAAGAGATCAAATGCTTGGTTTATAAATTTTAATAATATTGCAATAACAGTTAGGCATGTATAATTATCCTTTGTTTGTTTTAGAGTGACAAAAAAATCCTCGCGTTTTATTTTAATGTTGTGTAATTTTGCTTTGCATTTAACATCATACTACTGAGCATTAAAGGAGAGCATTACTGCAAACCAATCAAATGTGCTTATTTAATTGTTTCTCCATAAAAGCAGAAGTTTTGAGAATTTTCTGCTGTGGAGGAACCAGGTGTGTGTTAACACAGGGCCACAATCTTCCCAGGAGTGGGTTTCCTAGCAGATTCATGCCACTGTTTATTAAGAGCTACATGCCAGACTCTGCAGGGCTCATTTAGCATGTTAAATGTTAAAGTTTGTGTCAGTACAGTTAGAAAAAGACTGAACAAGTATGACTTCTTTGGAAAGATTATCAGTAGAAAAGCTCTTCTGTTTAAAACAAACATGGAGCAATAAAACATATTTACTCATGTGTGTTCGCACAAAACTGTAGATAAATCATAAATAAACCTGGTGTTTATAAATATACTTGTACCTGGATTTGTTTGTACTTTATGATTACGTTTAAAAGTGCCTCTAACTATGTGTACAAACAAATGAATGGATGTGTTTTTCTTTAGGAAATTTGAACAAAAGTCTTTAAAATGATGCAGACTGCAGGCAACAAACACAAAGCTGTTGTATTAGAATGAGTTTAACATGGTTGCAAGAGCAAAATTGGATGTTGCTCACTTGTCAAAATCTCACAGTGGTTTTGCGTGTTAAGCCATTTTTTGTGCAGATTAAGAACTTTTCCATGCAGGTATTTGTAAATGCGTAGCAATGTCCTTTGGTCCGATGAAAACAAAAAAGGAGAAGTTCTGCCATAATACACAGTGCCACGTTTGGCAAAAACCAGACACATCAGCAATAACACCATTATACCACCGTCAAGCATTGGGCTTGATGTGGGCTTGTTTTGCAGCAACAGGACCTGGGCACTTTCCAGTCATTGAGTTAGCCATGAACTCCTCCGTATACCAAAGTATTCAAGAGTCAAAAGTGAGGCCATCTGTCTGACAGCTAAAGCTCGGCTGAAACTTGCAGCAGGACAATGATCCCACAAACAGCTGGAAATTTCCAACAAAATGCCTGAAAAAGAGTCAAGGTTTTGAAATGGACCAAACTGTAGTCTTGAGCTGTGCATAAAGGAATGCCAATGTAAAGTAGAGTGGGACGAAATTCCTCCACAAAAATGTTGATAAAGTCACACAGGAAACTATTACTTCAGCTTATTGCTCCTACTTGTGCTTCTACAAGCTACTTAATTCAAGGTGTTGAACTGTAAAGTCCTTTGAAAGCTTTCTTTATTGCATGCCTGAGTTGAGATGTTGTTTACAATTGCCATAGCAAAGATGTGATGAAGTGATGTATAGTGATGTTAGTAGGATTTAAACGGCTTCAGGACTCGTAATAATGTATCACATGGTTCGTTACACCAGCAGCATTGCTAGTTGGATGAACAATGCACACATGTATGGAAAATTAAAGATGCAATTTTTTATCTTGCAGTTAATAAGAAAATTGACCTTTCTTCTCTTGTAGTTTTTTGACCACATAGCTGCTTGTCTGGCTAACTATCTGGACAAGATGGGCATGAAGGACAAAAAGCTTCCTCTGGGCTTCACCTTCTCGTTTCCCTGCCAGCAGACTAAGTTGGATGAGGTGAGTGATTTAAAAGTTCTGCCCTCAAATCACAGATTTGGATGGATTTCAATAAAGATTCAATTCAGTTAATTTCTTTCTTGTATTTCTGTTTAAGTAGAACTCTTTTTTTTCTGTGTTTAGATATATAAAGAGTTGAAATTGTTTAAAATAAATTAATGATAAAATAACACAATTACTGTTACCATTTCAAGTTTGGCATTTTAGTTGTTTCTGAATGAGTCAGATTTTTGTTTTTGACCTCTTCAGAAGTTCAAACTGCTACCATACTTTATATCTAAAGTATGGTAGCAGATATATTAATGGATTAATGGATTGCATTTATTGGTCATCTGATAACCTTTCTTGTCTGGACGAAGAAGGGGATGCGGAGAGCAGCATTGCTCTGCTGTTGCATGAACTGGGCCTTTATTTTTTGTTCTTTCAGGGTATTGAAAATAGCGTGAAGTTTCTCTAATGGTCCTCTGCTGTCAGCTTTTACTTGCAGCAGTCAGTGAGGGCTTCATCACACTGCTGTTTTTCTTGGGTTATTACGTTGGCATTCTTTCTAACTCTTCTTTTCCTGTGCAAAAAGTGATGCGGTCCAGTCTGTGAGTATCTGGACACTTGCTCTTTGTGTTCTTGTTGATTTATTTCTTTATTTTACTACATTAAAGTGCCAAGTCTCAGTTTGTGTAAGTAAGGGAACAGCTGTGTGATATATGTAACAGTTTTAACACAACACATTTGCCATTATTATGACAGCTCACTTCACTCAATAAGTTGCAAACATCTTCAACATTTACTGATATTGGAGTTTCCATCCTTGTTTCTAAATTGAGCAGCAAGTGCTGCAATTTAAAGCAATCATGCTAAAAAGCCCTTTGTTTGCTCTGGCCACATGTTTTTAATGCTTAATTGTATAATATTTAAAGAATCTAGCTGATTCTTAGCACGCACGATGCTTTTGTGTCATTGTGCATTTTACCTGTTGCTTCCATCAGCAGTGAAATATTCAATAAATGACAATATCACAGTTCTAATTTGACATACAGCCAACCTCCTATGCTTTTCCAAAACCACTTCTATACTTAAAATAATGGTTTGGGTTATGAGACTTTTTTCCCCTTCAATTCAGTTTTTTCTCTTTCCATCTTTTTAAAGGAAGCTCATTTTAATTCATCAGTAGAAATTTGGTTTATGGAGGGTGGATGTTTTTGTAAATTGGCCCTAAGTGTACATCTTCAGGAGCTTTTTTCCCCCCGTGTACTCAAAAGGTTTTTTTTTTTTTTTGGTTTTTTTTTTTGTCCACCATGGAGAAGACTTCCTCAGCTTTTTGCTATTTTCTACTTTGTCTGTGCACCCTTGTGCAACAGATGACACAAACTGATGTTTCTTGTAGATTTTTCTTTTTTTTTTCTTGGTTTTTATTTGTTTTTATTTATTTATATTTTTTTTTTTACATTTTTTAGACAATTTGTTCTTCACATTTTTACTTTTTTTTTTTACACTTCTCAAATTGACAGATAACTCCACCACAGCCTAATATCCAACACTCACTCAGCTTGAACCCACAGGTGAGCACCTTTGTCCATAAACATATGTTGAAACGACACGCAGCTTCCTAAGGTTTTAGTGACCAAACTGTTCCAGTACTTTCAGACACAGTTTTGCATATATTACAGCTGAGACTTGGTACTTTAATGCTGTCTGTTATATTATTTTAGATTTAATGTACAAACCTGTTTTTACAGTGAAGATGGTCACAAGTTTTTGTGGCTGTTTTAAAAATATGCAGTAAAACTGGTTACAGCAGACAGAGGAGGCATTCAGTCTTCTGTTTTTCATTTCATTTTATTTATTTTTTTACAAGATTTACAAAGTTCATACATTTTAAAAGAGAAATTATTAGTTAGCAGATAATTACTCTGGCTTTTTTTCTATTACTAGCTGCCAGTTGCTGAGTGACCTTTCCTGTTTCGTATTCGTCTGTAGTTTGTACTTGATGACTAACAGATAAAAAAATAAATGGGAAACACGTGTTGTGCTGAGTTCAAAATCTGAAATCATGCCATCAATAGAAAGGTCACAGTCTCCTTTTGCCTGTGATGCACACAGCCCTGCACTGAATGTGTCACCTGAGGTAACATGTTCACTGTCATGTTCACACATGACCTCAACACAAATCAAACTGATCCATCATCAGCTTGGACTGTGAACATATTTTAAAAGTCTTCATGGTGGACTCTCTCTGGGCTGAATATAATCCTTCCAGCTTGAAATTTCTTATTGATAATACTCATTAATTTTTCTCTGAATGAATGCTGGTTAGAATGAGCAGCTTTCATGTCCCAGACCAGGCTGTGTTGTGGAACTTTATAAAAAGATAAATGTTTATCTTTGATTTATAGAGTAATTACCACCGGCTGTTTATTTACTTTGCTGTTTTAAATGTCCATATTTTACAGGGAAGAGTTAGCATTTGGTCGTTGTCAGGTTCAGTTATTATTAACACAGTGTGCGTTGCCACCTGAGTCGGGGACTCTTACAGCCAGCGGTGAAGTATGTTTCAGATTTTAGGTGATTTGTAAATCACTTGGTTGATTCACTCAAGCATTCTGTGAGTTGATGAGGTGTGTAACAACTCTGAGCAATATATCATGAAATTATTTTTTAATTGACTTGTCCTGTTGTTGTTTTTTTCCATCTGCAGGCTGTTTTGATGTCTTGGACTAAAGGCTTCAGGTCAAGTGGGGTGGAAGGACAGGACGTGGTCAGCCTTCTGAGAAAATCCATCAAGAAAAGAGGGGTAATTATCCAAATTTATAAAGACTTGAACATTTGGAAAGGTATTGAAACAGTGCTAATTAAGTGTAGCTGCAGTTACATTCACTGGCTTGCCACTGTGTTAGGCACACCTTAGTAGTACTAGTTTGGACGTCCTTTTGCTTTCAGAACTTAATTCTTGATGGCATAGATTCAGCAATCGTCAGGAAACATTTTGGTCTGCACTCCCGTGATATCATCACAGTTTCTCCAGATTTCCCGGCTACATATCTGTAATGCAAAGTTCTGTTCTCCTGCATTCCCATAGTTACTCTATTCGATTGAGATCTGCGACTGTGGAGGCCATTTGGGTACAGTGAAATCAGTGTCATATTCAAGAAAACGAATTTAGGATGATCTGAGCTTTGAAACATGACATGTTAATGTGTGGGAAGCAGCCATCAGAAGGTGGGCATACTGTGTTCATACAGGGATGGATCAGGGATCAGCAACAATACCTCAGCTACTGTGGTGTTTAAAGGAAGTTTAACTAGCAAGTAACAAGAGGCCCACAGTGTGTAGAGCAGAAAACTCCACCCTTCTTTAAACTCATTTACAACTCTTTATGAAAGGTTGTAAGGACAAGATGGGAGAAACACCCTTCAACCATGTTATGAATGTTGGTTTTTCATACTTTGTCCACCAGAGGGCACTGTGCAGCGTTCCTGTTTGTATCATTTTTGAAACAGCAGGAATACAACAGAAAGTTGAGACAGATATACTGTAGATCAGCGGTCCCCAACCACTGGTCCGTGAGTCGTTTATTACCGGGCTGCAAGAGTTGAGGCTCGGGTGTGAAATGTATGGTTTTCAGGGTTTTTAACGTTATTTATTTATGTTTTTAAATCATATTTATCGTTAACTCTGTTTCCCTGGGTCTTTGCCCGTGTGTTATGAAGAAATCTTTGTTTTTCGGTACCGGTACTGGTTTGTTTGTTTTTTTGTTGTTGTTGTATTTATCTGCAACGCCTTAAAGTCCGGTCCGTGAAAATATTATCGGACATAAACTGGTCCGTGGTGCTAAAATGCATGGGGACCACTGCTGTAGATCAGTGTTTCTCAACCTTTTGGAGCCACAGCACATATTTCACATTAGAAAAATCACATGGCACACCACCAAACAAAAATGTCACAAAAAGCATATTGATCATTTTTCCCTTCGCACCAGGGATAGTGGAATTGGCTTGCTTTGTCCCCAGTATACCTTTTTTGCTTTCATCTGACCACTACTCATGCTAGGGCCTTCATCTGGGTCTGAATTTTCTCCAGGACCAGGTCAGAATGACTACTTTTTCTTTTCAAATATTTATTTATTGCTATTACACGCTGCGTTGTCTCACTCACAGTGTGACTTTATGCAATTTCTTCTTTGTCTTCTTCTTCTTCTTCTGTTTTACTGGCAGTTGGCAACCGATTAATTAGAGCAGGTCGTTGTACTGCCCTCTAGTGGAAGACATTGTAGTTGTTCTGCCCGTGACTCACACCAGCCGCTCGGTGTACTAATCAGGTGGAACCAGATAATCTTCCACAGCACACCTGATCATTTCTCACGGCAATCCTATTTGCCGCAGCACAGTGGTTGGGAAACACTGCTGTAGATGTAATTAATTCACTAATTAAGTGAGGACTGCTAAATAATTACACGTAACACATAGTAGAAAAATCTTTTTATGTTTCATGTCCCGGGAAAAAACCCAAACCATTAGACAATATATCAGATTTTAAGCTTTGCTGTGTAAACTGTAACCTCTGACCAGTCAGCCTGGCACAACTATGCTATGGTTAAGCAGCTAATACATTAGCATCGTTGGCACACTGAATATTTGCATTAACAGGAGTTTGAACAGGTGTACCTAATAATGTGGTTCATCAGTGCTTATTCCTCAACCTGCAGGAAAAGATAGACTTGGGCACACATGAGAAACTCAGTGTAGAGGTGTTGTTTCTCTCATCCTGTCTGATTATAGTGTGAGGAAACTTTGCAACATGATCTCAAAACACGCCTGACACCACAAGGCAAGCGTGCTCGTTTTACTCCACTGTTTCATGACCAAATCGTTCTAATCGTTAAATCCCACAAGTCAAGAAGAAGCATGCCCATCTTGGCAGTGGTCAAAATCATTCAACCACTGACTCCTTGTCATTGGTTGGATGATGAAGAGCATATAACAGAGCAGATGAGCAGATCAACCATCACTTCTCAAAGCCTTTCTAATTTCTTCAGTAAGCTGGCTGAAGTAGTGGAAAGACTCAGAACAACATGAGTAGACAAATGCAAACCACCAGCCTGACTTGTTCTGCTATACATCTGCCACAATGCAAACATGTCCATGCAAGTTGATAATTTTCATGTATCCAGGGGCTTTATGAATCATCTTCATGAGCATGCATACATGGGGAAAAGGAGTAAGGACTGAACCCAGTGCCAAAACTAGAGTTTATGGTGAATTCTGAGTATACGCGAGGCTTGGCTCACCTCAAACAAGATATTTAGTGTCTGTTGACAACAAACTTACAAGTAATTCACACTGGCTCTTTTGGAGCAGCAAATGGTAAAAAAGTACAAATGGTACAATGTGAGAGTTTGCTTTGGTTTCTACGTGAACACACAGTGCCAAAGAGCATCCTGGTTGGAGCTCGTATGCAAATCGTGTACTCTAAGGGAGGACTGATATTAAATAAATGGAGCAGATACAATAGAGCCTTCGCAATGTGAATGCTCAGGCTCTAATAACTTGGAAGAAAAGATCTTTTTGTGCAGGCTAACACTACATGCGTCTTGTGCAGGTGACCTGGGGTAATGACAGCATGAGCTGCTGCATTGTGCCTATTAAAGATATCAATGATACTTCCAGCTATAAGTATGGAAGGTCATCCACAATAACTAAACAAATGTCCTCAGCAAACCTCAGCAAGAAAACACGTTTAGATAAAACACCTGCATAATGTCCTCATAAAAACTTAAAGATTGATTTCAGTGTAGTAAATTAAACAAAATGAAGTGCTGAAGTAAATCCAAAATACTGTGATGCAAGAAGTAGTGAATTCAAATGAAAGCTTGTTTTAATAAACAGATTCTCATTGCAGGACTTTGACATTGACATTGTGTCTGTGGTCAATGACACAGTGGGAACCATGATGACCTGTGGCTTTGATGACCGTCACTGTGAAGTTGGCCTCATTGTAGGTAAGTCTAATGTAACAGTGACTATAAATGGATTATGAGGCTCAGTGAGACTTCTACCACACAACAGTGATGTAACACCCATTAAACTGCATCCTAATGGATGAACTGCTCCATCTGTTTTCTTCTTGGGTAAAAATATCGATGTTCATGAAAAAAAAAAATCTTTTAATGCTGAAGGCCAGAACATGTGGCACCTCACTGTTGCACTCAAAAAAAGAAATTTCCCTGCTGAAGTTTCTTATTCATCTCTATTTAATTTTTCCTTAATGGATTTCATTCAGATGCAGTTTCTGCTGCAAAGTGTGATATTATTGTTATAGTATTATATTTGTAACTTGTATTGTAAAAATATATACAAACTAGAGGAGAGAAGTGAGCACAGGTGCTTTCACACTCATCTTGTAAGTGTAATCTTAAATGTGCCCACTAAGCCCAGCCGACCTCTCAGTTAGTCGTTATATAGTTACTGACAGAGTTGTTGCAGTGAAATCTCTTTTCTCAAGGAACGGGGACCAACGCTTGCTACATGGAGCAGATGAGGAACATTGGTGTTCTGGATGGTGACGAGGGGCGGATGTGTGTAAATACTGAGTGGGGTGCTTTTGGGGACGACGGGGCCCTGGAGGACCTACGCACTGACATTGACCGGGAGCTGGACGCAGGCTCATTCAACCCTGGCAAGCAGCTGTGAGTGTGTTTGTTCTCACACGACTTGGTATTAGATAAAACATCCCACGCTGGTGGCTTCACAGGCAGGCGGGTTTGAATTAGAAGCGACTCTCTCTGATTTCCATTCATGTGGGCATATTGAAATACTTTGTCTGACTGCTTCACCTTTGTTGATGTTGTTGCTGATATTATGTAAATAACCTTTTTCATATACTAATTCAGAGTTCTGTCAAAAAAGTCAGTATGTCCTGGAACATTTGCGGTTTTGCAGACATGTGGACATGTGACAATCATGTAGGTTCAAGTGAATAAGGCTTCAGTCACACAGGCCTAGAGATTGGTCCATGACCATCTGGCAACCACCGGTCGTGAGGGAAAAATGAATATTCGGCTCTGCTAATACTGGCCAGCTGCTTTCAGAGTATCAGTGAAAATGAAAAATGCGATGCAAACTGGAAATGGAGCCCTTCAGCACTGCAGCCGGCAAATTTCAAAAGGCACAGCTAACTATTTCTGGTTTATGTTTCTTTAAGTTTTACTGCTGCTTGGCTAGTTGTTGGAGTATTTGCAGACAAACATGAAAAACTAAAGGTGACCTGCAGGGAGGTTTTTGGTGCAGCACCTTCTTTGCAACTGATTTCACCCAGCGACAGCCATCAACCTGCAGGAACCATTGGCAACCTGTCAGAAAAGCACATTTTTCCCTAGCAACCAGTGGTTGTATCACATCCAGTATAGTGGACAGCTCTTGATATCACATGAGAAACCTCAATAAGAGGTCTGGGCCCAGACAGGGTTTAATAGAGTTAGGTGACGGATTTAAGTTTGCGTGACCTTAATTTCCAGTCACAATAAAGCATGCAGTGCGTCACAGAGAGATTAAACAGTTTATATACTTCAACGAATGACTTTAATGCCTAATTGGTGGATCATTATTACCATGTAATTCTAAAACAAAAATCAAACTTTTGACAGTTTATTTATTAAAATCTTTGTAGTTCTGATTGTCTCACACTTGTCAAACATTGTTATTTGTTTGTCTAAAAACATAAAAATAATACTCTGCTGGAAAGGCAGTTTACCTCAGCATTTAATTTGGGAACAGCTTTGTTATGTGCTGCTTACTCAATGAGAGTAATGTATTCTGAATACTTTGGATTACTTAATATATTATCATGCTTTTTTACAACTACATGAATGTACTATTGCTTTATTAATCCTTTATTTATCCAGGTAAAAAAATCTCATTGAGATTAAAAATCTCATTTCCAAGAGAGACCTGTGTGATTGCTGTGTGATTTATTACTATTACTGAAGGTTACTCGCCATACCAATACCAACTAGATGTTTAAATCTTAATATAAAATGAGTAACAGTAAGGTGGACATTAGGTAAGGCTGCACTTTTTGCAGTGATCTCGTATATAAAACAGGTCCGCGGCTCCAAACCGTAGTAAAGGGACCTCTGGCTATTACGTCGGGTTCCGTGTCGGGCTCGTAGCTGAAAACTAGCTTTACTTTATTGTGTGGTTCAAGTTTGCTAGCGAGAGACAGAGAGAGGCGTTGAAAGGCTGCTCCAACGGAACTTTTTGTTTCTGAGGAAAACACGAACACAGTGTACAGTCGAGTCTTAATAGCTTACTTACAACTGGGCTCGTCAGGCTCTCTTTTTGGCTGCAGTGGTTATTATTATATTTACATGCTTCCAGCTCCCGTTTCTGCTCGGTGACAACTTGTACAGTGGGGCAAAAAAGTATTTAGTCAGCCACCGATTGTGCAAGTTCCCCCACCTAAAATGATGACAGAGGTCAGTAATTTGCACCAGAGGTACACTTCAACTGTGAGAGACAGAATGTGAAAAAAAAATCCATGAATCCACATGGTAGGATTTGTAAAGAATTTATTGGTAAATCAGGGTGGAAAATAAGTATTTGGTCAATAACAAAAATACAACTCAATACTTTGTAACATAACCTTTGTTGGCAATAACAGAGGTCAAACGTTTACTATAGGTCTTTACCAGGTTTGCACACACAGTAGCTGGTATTTTGGCCCATTCCTCCATGCAGATCTTCTCGAGAGCAGTGATGTTTTGGGGCTGTCGCCGAGCAACACGGACTTTCAACTCCCGCCACAGATTTTCTATGGGGTTGAGGTCTGGAGACTGGCTAGGCCACTCCAGGACTTTCAAATGCTTCTTACGGAGCCACTCCTTTGTTGCCCGGGCGGTGTGTTTTGGATCATTGTCATGTTAGAAGACCCAGCCTCGTTTCATCTTCAAAGTTCTCACTGATGGAAGGAGGTTTTGGCTCAAAATCTCACGATACATGGCCCCATTCATTCTGTCCTTAACACGGATCAGTCGTCCTGTCCCCTTGGCAGAAAAACAGCCCCATAGCATGATGTTTCCACCCCCATGCTTCACAGTAGGTACGGTGTTCTTGGGATGCAACTCAGTATTCTTCTTCCTCCAAACACGACGAGTTGAGTTTATACCAAAAAGTTCTACTTTGGTTTCATCTGACCACATGACATTCTCCCAATCCTCTGCTGTATCATCCATGTGCTCTCTGGCAAACTTCAGACGGGCCTGGACATGCACTGGCTTCAGCAGCGGAACACGTCTGGCACTGCTGGATTTGATTCCCTGCCGTTGTAGTGTGTTACTGATGGTGACCTTTGTTACTTTGGTCCCAGCTCTCTGCAGGTCATTCACCAGGTCCCCCCGTGTGGTTCTGGGATCTTTGCTCACCATTCTCATGATCATTTTGACCCCACGGGATGAGATCTTGCGTGGAGCCCCAGATCGAGGGAGATTATCAGTGGTCTTGTATGTCTTCCATTTTCTGATGATTGCTCCCACAGTTGATTTTTTTCACACCAAGCTGCTTGCCTATTGTAGATTCACTCTTCCCAGTCTGGTGCAGGTCTACAATACTTTTCCTGGTGTCCTTCGAAAGCTCTTTGGTCTTGGCCATGGCGGAGTTTGGAGTCTGACTGTTTGAGGCTGTGGACAGGTGTCTTTTATACAGATGATGAGTTCAAACAGGTGCCATTCATACAGGTAACGAGTGGGGGACAGAAAAGCTTCTTACAGAAGACGTTACAGGTCTGTGAGAGCCAGAGATTTTCCTTGTTTGAGGTGACCAAATACTTATTTTCCACCCTAATTTACAAATAAATTCTTTACAAATCCTACCATGTGAATTCATGGATTTTTTTTTCACATTCTGTCTCTCACAGTTGAAGTGTACCTCTGGTGCAAATTACTGACCTCTGTCATCATTTTAGGTGGGGGCACAATCGGTGGCTGACTAAATACTTTTTTGCCCCACTGTACTTTTCCACTCACCTTTTTCTCCCTCCTCACGCTCACAGACACATAACGGGTATGGCAGTGCATTCTCCGTGCAGCACAGACTACACTGCCCATGAGGCTACATTCTTTAGGGCTATGCCTGTAACACTCTGCCTGCATATTAAATCATTTTTGTGAATCATTTTTTAAAATATTTCTTTACGTCATTATGCGGGCCGCAAGTAGGGGTGACATGGGCCGCGAGATTGAGACACAGGCATTAGAGCCTCTTAATGCGTGTTTTGTTTGGGGCGTGGAAACCAAAAATAGAGAGAGCATAGCCGAACATATGAAACAGGAAAATACCGCCATGTAATCCCTTAATTTCAGCAAAGTAACTGTATTCTAAATACCACCTTTTTAAACGGTAACTGTAACAGAATACAGTTACTCATATTTTGTATGTTAAATACGTAACGGCGGTACATGTGTTCCGTTACTCCCCAACACTGTGTGTAGATGTACATAAATAGAGCTCATCATATTTTATAAATATATGTATATCACATTGTTTTGCTTCTCTTTTTTTCATGTTGCATGCAGGTTTGAGAAGATGATTAGTGGGATGTACATGGGGGAACTGGTACGTCTCATCTTGGTAAAGATGGCCAGATCACAGCTGCTGTTTCAGGGCAAGACTACGTCAGAGCTCCTCACCACCGGACACTTCAGTACCAGCCACATCTATGCAATCGAGAATGACAAGTTAGTTTTTCTTTGTGTGTGTGTGTGCACATCTGCACCTTGACACTGCATTCTGTGATATCTCTCAGATGGCGGATTAAGTGCAAACCTGTTGAACATTATGTTAGTAGCAACGAGCTATGCCAGGAATTAAGATGCTCATCGAAACTGCCGAACAACCAAGAGCTACATCTGACACTCTGCAGACCTGAATTAGTCTGTTAAATGTTAAAGTTCATGACAGCACAAAAAAAATGTGAGTGTGAATGGTTGTCTGTCCCTGTGTGTTGGCCCTGTGACAGACTGGCGACCTGTCCAGGGTGTACCCTGCCTCTCGCCCTATGACAGCTGGGATAGGCTCCAGCACCCCCCGCGACCCTGAAAAGGATAAGCGGAAGCGAATGGATGGATGGATAGATAGATAATAACCAGTCCATTCACCATTCGGATGAAACTCATTCATGCAACAGGAGCCCAATCACAGCAAGAAATCTCTAACAGAATGGTGAAAAAGGCAAAGAATCAAGGTGTTGTAATGGCCCAGACCTCAGCCTGACTGAAATTCTGTAAATCTGACTGAAAGAAAGTAAATCTCCAAAAGTTGATTCTGTTCATCTGGACGTAGCGTTTTGTGGGAGAAACGTTTCGTCACTCATCCAAGTGACTTCTTCAGTCTCAGCTGACTGCAGGTTCCCCAATCTTATAAACAGTACGTTTGCATAATGTCATTATGCAAATGTATTCAAATTTACTGTACTGCAAAATGTACTGTTTATAAGATTGGGCAAACCTGCAGTCAGCCGAGACTGAAGAAGTCACTTGGATGAGTGACGAAACGTTTCTCCCACAAAACGCTACGTCCAGATGAACAGAATCAACTTTTGGAGATTTACTTTCCTGGATGATTGAGAATGCATCAAGACGCTAAGAAAGTGTTGCATAAATGAGTGCTCCCACACTGCAATGAACTGAAGCAACATTTTAAAGAAGAGCCAAAATGACACAATGACAAGAGAGAGTGATAAAGTCACACACAACACAATTAATTCAAGTTAGGGCCAAAATGACAATCACGAGTATTTAGTGAACAATAATATTATAATTCACACTCCTTTCACATCTGTTCACATATTTGTATCAAAGTAGTCCTTCTTATTCACCAAAACTTTCAACAAAATGAAATCAACAGGGCATTACTTTATATACATTTTAATGCATGATCACTCATATTCATTTAATTGTAGGAAGCCAAACTTGAGATTATAATTTGTTTAACTGTGGAACCCTGCTTCAAGTTATTGTGGCTGAAAGTTGTTTCAGACATCACTAAATAATGGGGTGAACTGCATAAAGTCTTGTGTAAACGTCCTCACATGGCTCTATTTGCATATAATTGCCATCGCTCCTGTTTTGCTAGATTTTTTATTTTTATGTTTATTTTTTGGGTGGATTGAGTCAAAATATTAGTTATTTATAGCTAAAGAGGTGAACAAGTGATGTTTAACACCAAATACATGTTTAGTGGGTCTTTCAAAGATTCTTGAACAGAAATCTTCCCCAACAGCAAAGTAGAAGTACAGCATGCAGGGAAGAGAAACCCAGACCATCTCACAGAACACACAGTCCATTTCCTGAAAGTTTATTATTCCTTTATTGCTTTCTGGTAAATAATCTATTAATAGGTCTTCATTAATAAGTTAAATTCTGAGTTTGAATGTTCAAAAGCAGTGGGCAGAGATTATATGCTAGTAATTAAAAATGTGCTGTGAAGGTTGAGGATAGAGAAGGAAGAGGCGTACAACCCAAAGAACACCTTCCCCACACTGAAACACGATGGTGGGAGTGTTATGCTTGTGATTGTTTCGTTTGTCTGGAACTGAGAATCTCATCAAGGTGGAAGGAATCATGAAGAAGGATATCTGCAGATTTTGGAAAAAACAAACCTGTAGCAGCGAGCACCAAAGCTGAGATCCTCCCTTTGTCTCCAAACACCACAACCCAAAACACACATCTCTCCTGTTGGAGAACTACCTCCAGACAAACAAAGTGACTCTTCCTGACTGGCCTACATAAAGCCCTGAGCTGAATCAAAATTGAAAATCTGTGGGATGAACTAAAGACTAAGATCCATGCCAGAAAAACATAAAATGTGGAGGAGCTTAAAAGATTTGCAAAGGAAATATGTAGTTGTATATGCAACTAGCTATTAGAATAGAATAGAATAGAATTCAACTTTATTGTCATTGCACATGCACAGGTACAGGGCAACGAAATGCAGTTTGCATCCATCCAGAAGTGCTTTAGTGATATAGATATATTACAATATATATTAGCAATAATATAGATATGTGAGTATATTACAGAAATGGGTCTATTATGGTATGTTATAATGTACACGGTATGAAGTATGTTGTGAATATTCTATAACTATAAGTATGTACAGGCTGTAGTGAGTACAAGGTATGTACAGGATATGAACAGGATATAAATATGAAAAACTATACAGAATATGAAATAAATAACTTTACAGAATCTGGGATATACAGCTATACAGAAATGGGAACTATGCAAGTTGTAAACAGTTGTAGGATTAAAGATTATCGAATGTACAGAATGATTATTTACACAGAGCTATACAGTAGTGCAGTTAAGATAAGTGAGGGTGTAGATAGTTTCTACAGAGGCTATATAAAGTGCTAGTGGTTGTGAGTGGTGGTTCAGTCCATGTTATTATTGTGTTTGAGGGTACAGTTGTCCATTGTGGGTGTGTGTATGTTCAGTCCATGAGTTTAACGTGGGTCAGATGTCAGGAGGCAGAGTTCAGGAGTCTGACAGCTGTGGGGAAGAAGCTGTTCCGGTACCTGGTGGTCTTAGTCCGGAGGCTCCTGTGGCGCCTCCCAGAGGGCAGGAGGGTGAAGAGTCCATGTGATGGGTGACTGGGGTCTTTGATGATTTTCCCAGCCCTTTTCAGACACCGCTTCCTGTAGATGTCTTTTATGGCAGGAAGTGGTGCTCCGGCGATGCGCCGGGCAGTTTTCACGACCCTCTGCAACGCCTTCCGGTCCGAGGCAGAGCAGTTCCCGTACCAGACTGTTATACAGTTGGTCAGGATGCTCTCGATGGTGCAGCGATAGAAGTTCACCAGGATGTCTGAGGACAGGTGGTTCTTCCTCAGAGTCCTCAAGAAGAAGAGGCGCTGGTGAGCCTTCTTGACCAGCTTGGAGCAGTTGGTCGTCCAGGTGAGATCCTCGGAGATGTGGACTCCCAGGAACTTGAAGCTGCTCACACGCTCCACAGCCGTCCCCTTAATGTGGATGGGTGGATGTGGGTCAGCATTCCTCCTGTAGTTCACGATGAGCTCCTTGGTCTTCTCGGTGTTAAGCAGCAGGTTGTTTCTGTCGCACCACTCAGCCAGACGATCCACCTCCTCCCTGTAGGCGGCCTCATCGTTGTCACTGATGAGGCCAATCACCGTGGTGTCATCTGCAAACTTAATGATGGTGTTGGAACCATCAGCAGGTCTGCAGTCGTGGGTGAAGAGGGAGTAGAGGAAAGGGCTCATCACACAGCCTTGTGGTACACCGGTGTTCATTGTGATGGTAGATGAGCAGCGGTTATCCAGCCGGACATGTTGGGGGCGGTTGGTCAGCATGGAGGCTAATAATTTTGAAGCTGTTAGTTTTTGTTTTTTTGTGAAATCATTATGTTTCCATATGCAAAGTAAAATAATGTGAGCATCTATAATAATCTAGGCTGTTTGGAACAGCTGTGTTAAAAATGTCTTGCCCTTTTAAAAAACACTTGGCACGTACTTAAAATAAAACGACGTTTTTATGGGGGAGGGTAAGAATTCGGTCCTCAAGCTCTTCTTCTATTCTTCACATTAATTTCTTCACTTTCCTTCCTGCAGAGATGAGGAAGGTATTGCTAGTGCTGAGAAGATACTTCGTGGCCTGGGGCTGGACCCGTCGGTTGAGGACTGCATAGCAACTCGGAGGGTGTGTCAGATTGTATCCACACGGGCCGCACACCTGTGCGCTTCCTCTCTAGCATCAGTGCTGCGACAGATCCGGGATAACAAAGCTGCTGAGAAGTTGCGTGTCACTATTGGAGTGGATGGCTCTGTTTACAAGAATCATCCAGAGTAAGTGAATCACTTCTGTTATGTTGGTCTCGCCAACACATTCATGACTTTGATCTGTGTCACTGGCACCTTTTACTGTAGCTGTGGAGTGACTGTGGCTGTGTTTGTCACTTCAAATCACATTTTTACTATTCATTCTGTGTGCCTGCATGTCCCTGAGACAAAGAATATAAGAGCATAAAGGCAAGTCTCAGGGAGGTGATCTCAGTGAACAGCCACATACAGTGGGGCAAAAAAGTATTTAGTCAGCCACCGATTGTGCAAGTTCCCCCACTTAAAATGATGACAGAGGTCAGTAATTTGCACCAGAGGTACACTTCAACTGTGAGAGACAGAATGTGAAAAAAAATCCATGAATTCACATGGTAGGATTTGTAAAGAATTTCTTCGTAAATTAGGGTGGAAAATAAGTATTTGGTCACCTCAAACAAGGAAAATCTCTGGCTCTCACAGACCTGTAACGTCTTCTGTAAGAAGCTTTTCTGTCCCCCACTCGTTACCTGTTTGAACTCATCATCTGTATAAAAGACACCTGTCCACAGCCTCAAACAGTCAGACTCCAAACTCCGCCATGGCCAAGACCAAAGAGCTTTCGAAGGACACCAGGAAAAGTATTGTAGACCTGCACCAGACTGGGAAGAGTGAATCTACAATAGGCAAGCAGCTTGGTGTGAAAAAATCAACTGTGGGAGCAATCATCAGAAAATGGAAGACATACAAGACCACTGATAATCTCCCTCGATCTGGGGCTCCACGCAAGATCTCATCCCGTGGGGTCAAAATGATCATGAGAACGGTGAGCAAAGATCCCAGAACCACACGGGGGGACCTGGTGAATGACCTGCAGAGAGCTGGGACCAAAGTAACAAAGGTCACCATCAGTAACACACTACAACGGCAGGGAATCAAATCCCGCAGTGCCAGACGTGTTCCGCTGCTGAAGCCAGTGCATGTCCAGGCCCGTCTGAAGTTTGCCAGAGAGCACATGGATGATACAGCAGAGGATTGGGAGAATGTCATGTGGTCAGATGAAACCAAAGTAGAACTTTTTGGTATAAACTCAACTCGTCGTGTTTGGAGGAAGAAGAATACTGAGTTGCATCCCAAGAACACCATACCTACTGTGAAGCATGGGGGTGGAAACATCATGCTATGGGGCTGTTTTTCTGCCAAGGGGACAGGACGACTGATCCGTGTTAAGGACAGAATGAATGGGGCCATGTATCGTGAGATTTTGAGCCAAAACCTCCTTCCATCAGTGAGAACTTTGAAGATGAAACGAGGCTGGGTCTTCCAACATGACAATGATCCAAAACACACCGCCCGGGCAACAAAGGAGTGGCTCCGTAAGAAGCATTTGAAAGTCCTGCAGTGGCCTAGCCAGTCTCCAGACCTCAACCCCATAGAAAATCTGTGGCGGGAGTTGAAAGTCCGTGTTGCTCGGCGACAGCCCCAAAAAATCACTGCTCTCGAGAAGATCTGCATGGAGGAATGGGCCAAAATACCAGCTACTGTGTGTGCAAACCTGGTAAAGACCTATAGTAAACGTTTGACCTCTGTTATTGCCAACAAAGGTTATGTTACAAAGTATTGAGTTGTATTTTTGTTATTGACCAAATACTTATTTTCCACCCTGATTTACCAATAAATTCTTTACAAATCCTACCATGTGGATTCATGGATTTTTTTTTCACATTCTGTCTCTCACAGTTGAAGTGTACCTCTGGTGCAAATTACTGACCTCTGTCATCATTTTAAGTGGGGGAACTTGAAAAATCGGTGGCTGACTAAATACTTTTGCCCCACTGTATTTGCTCTGTGTGATTATATAAATAAGTCAGACAAACAGTTTAAAGACTGAATGCTGGAAGGATGTATACATGATAAAGGAGCATCATCAAGTTCACTTATAGCAGAGAAAAATCCATCTATAAGAAATTGTGCTCTTAAACTGAGTCCTTATCTTTCTGCCCCCCTTTTTTCTTAAAGGAAAATTGCTGCAAGCTGAATTGCCTGCCACTTACCTTTTCCAGGTTTCCTAGCTGGCTTGATTATGCGCTGCTTTTAGTGTAACTGAAAATGATAATCTATAAAATATACAGCTTGTCATTGTGTGTGTGTGTGTGTGTGTGTGTGTGTGTGTGTGTGGGGGGGGGGGGGTTAACTGACAAGGAGGGTGTGTTCAAGACGTTAATGGGCACAGCTGATTGTATTTGTGCGACACAGGGTCAAAAGATGTTCATTTTAAATTTAAAAGGTTTGCTGATCAAATATATCTAGTGGAAATGTCACCAGGTTCATCAGTTAAAGTGCACAGTGTGTATGAAAAAAATGATTCTGTGTGTGTGTGTGTGTTCCTTGGCAAAAATCATAAGCATGATATACTCAGGTATAAGAAGTGGCTACACAATGTTAATCTCTGAAGAAGGAAATGCCCATAGATGATGTTCCTGATTATTGTCTGGTGTAGAGCAGCTTCAATGTAAAAAAAAAAAAAAAAAAAAAGATCAAAACACAACAGAGCAAGTTGTTTGGGTATCATGTGTACAAGCGAAAAAGGAACAACAGAAGACAGAAACCATGGGGACTTAACCAAATGTGTGTCTTTTCTAGGTTTTCCAGGAGGCTCAACAAAATGGTTCGTCGACTTGTACCCGACTGCGATGTGCGTTTTTTGCAGTCACAGGATGGTAGTGGGAAGGGTGCAGCTATGGTGACTGCGGTGGCCTTCCGACTTGCCAACCAAAATGCTGACCGGCAGCACATCCTCGACACGCTGCGCTTGAGTCGCGAACAGCTGCTGGAGGTAAAGAGGCGATTCAGCGAGGAGATGACCCGAGGTCTGTCAAAGCAAACCCACAAGCAGGCCAGCATCAAGATGCTTCCCACTTATGTCCGATCCACTCCCGACGGATCAGGTAGGTTTAACCCCACCTCCCCCAAGCTCTGGCTTGCTTTTGACACAAGGTTTCTTTTTTCTTTTTTTTTTTTTAAATATAATGAGTTAATGTCTTTTATACCTGGACAGAACATGGCGATTTCTTGGCTTTGGACCTTGGAGGCTCCAGCTTTCGAGTGCTTCTGGTGCGAGTGAGAAGTGGAACAAAACGCAGTGTGGATATGCAACAGAAGATCTACAGTATCCCACAGGAAATCATGCAAGGCACAGGGGAAGAGGTAGTGCTTCAACTGAAACTGACTAACAGGAAGCTACTTGTGATTAAGAGCTAAATTAAGGCCAAATGTTGGTTAAAAACTTGCCATGTCAAAGCACAGTACTGTGGATGTTTGCAAAAGTGATGCTTTGTACTTATTTGTACTTATACCTTATAATATTCCTTTTAATTTTGTTTTTTTGTTTGGTTTTTTTTCTAGCTGTTCAACCATATTGTGGACTGCATAGCTGACTTTTTGGAATACATGGGCATGAAAGGAGCATCTTTACCTTTGGGTTTTACGTTCTCCTTCCCCTGCGATCAAACCAAACTTGATGAGGTAATTTTCTGTGTTTGTGTAAAATGACCTATAAACTATATGAGTTCAGACTGGTTACATCTTTCTCTTGGTGCCTTTCACCAAAAACGTTTATACTTTTTACCCCAGCAAAGACCCACCCTTGGTCTACGTCAGTTTCAGTTTAGACTGAAGTAAACTTCATGATTCAGTAGTTTGTAACTTGATGTAATCATTTTCTGAATCACTTGTATCAATTTCCACATCATCATTGTTTTGCCCACCCCTCTTTACAGCATTGCTTCAGTTCATTGAGCTTTGCAGGTAGTTGCTTCATTTGTAGTTCTCGTGAGGTCCCACTGCAGCATCTGGGCTTTGACTGGGCCATTGCAACACCTTAATTATTTTCTTTTACAGCCATTCAGTTGTAGATTTGCTGGCTGTCTTAAAACCAGCGTTTTGTTGCATGAACCAGTTTTTGTCAAGTTTTAGCTGTCAGACAAATGGCCTTACATTTAATTCTGTTTTTTTTTTCTAATTACTCTGTCATAAAACTTTGATAATTTAGGCTTGATGAGACTGAGATGTAGTCCTTTTTGTAGATAGGACGCCCAAATGCCCCAGATCAGCAAAGTGCCCAAACATCTGCTTTTATAGAGGTGCTCACACTTGCTGATGGATCAGTTCATCAAGTGCATTTGATTAACAGCACCTGGTTGCTACTTGCACTGTACTCTGGTTTAGCTTAGTTGGTTTTGTTTTTGTTAAATAAATAATGATGCGGTGCAGGATGTCATGTTTTGTGGTTGCTCGGAGGTTGTATTTATCTAATTGCCAGACCTGCTACGGATCAGGTTATTTCATTTATATCTTCTTATACTTAAAACTTTCTTCTTCACGCTGTATGTGAGCACAGGAGTGTGTCAGGTAGAGAAACTGGTCTAAACTATACTCTGTTTTCTAAACTTGCTGGGAGACTCTGGTGGGGAGTACACAAGCTACAGTGGCTTGCAAAAGTATTCGGCCCCCTTGAACTTTCCCACATTTTGTCACATTACAGCCACAAACATGAATCGATTTTATTGGAATTCCACGTGAAAGACCGACACAAAGTGGTGCACACGTGAGAAGTGGAACAAAAATCATACATGATTCCAAACATTTTTTACAAATAAATAACTGCAAAGTGGGGTGTGCGTAATTATTGAGCCCCCTTTGGTCTGAGTGCAGCCAGTTGCCCATAGATGTTGCCTGATGAGCGCTAATGACTAAATAGAGTGCACCTATGTGTAATCTAATGTCAGTACAAATACAGCTGCTCTGTGACGGCCTCAGAGGTTGTCTAAGAGAATATTGGGAGCAACAACACCATGAAGTCCAAAGAACACACCAGACAGGTCAGGGATAAAGTTATTGAGAAATTTAAAGCAGGCTTAGGCTACAAAAAGATTTCCCAAGCCTTGAACATCCCACGGAGCACTGTTCAAGCGATCATTCAGAAATGGAAGGAGTATGGCACAACTGTAAACCTACCAAGACAAGGCCGTCCGCCTAAACTCACAGGCCGAACAAGGAGAGCGCTGATCAGAAATGCAGCCAAGAGGCCCATGGTGACTCTGGATGAGCTGCACAGATCTACAGCTCAGGTGGGGGAATCTGTCCATAGGACAACTATTAGTCGTGCACTGCACAAAGTTGGCCTTTATGGAAGAGTGGCAAGAAGAAAGCCATTGTTAACAAAAAACCACAAGTCCTGTTTGCAGTTTGCCACAAGCCATGTGGGGGACACAGCAAACATGTGGAAGAAGGTGCTCTGGTCAGATGAGACCAAAATGGAACTTTTTGGCAAAACGCTATGTGTGGCGGGAAAACTAAGACTGCACATCACTCTGAACACACCATCCCCACTGTCAAATATGGTGTGGCAGCATCATGCTCTGGGGGTGCTTCTCTTCAGCGGGGACAGGGAAGCTGGTCAGAGTTGATGGGAAGATGGATGGAGCCAAATACAGGGCAATCTTGGAAGAAAACCTCTTGGAGTCTGCAAAAGACTTGAGACTGGGGCGGAGCTTCAACTTCCAGCAGGACAACGACCCTAAACATAAAGCCAGGGCAACAATGGAACGGTTTAAAACAAAACATATCCATGTGTTAGAATGGCCCAGTCAAAGTCCAGATCTAAATCCAATTGAGAATCTGTGGCAAGATCTGAAAACTGCTGTTCACAAACGCTGTCCATCTAATCTGACTGAGCTGGAGCTGTTTTGCAAAGAAGAATGGGCAAGGATTTCAGTCTGTAGATGTGCAAAGCTGGTAGAGACAAACCCTAAAAGACTGGCAGCTGGAACTGCAGCAAAAGGTGGTTCTACAAAGACTCAGGGGGCTGAATAATTACACACACCCCACTTTTCAGTAATTTATTTGTAAAAATGTTTGGAATCATGTATGATTTTCGTTCCACTTCTCACGTGTACACCACTTTGTGTTGGTCTTTCACGTGGAATTCCAATAAAATTGATTCATGTTTGTGGCTGTAATGTGACAAAATGTGGGAAAGTTCAAGGGGGCCGAATACTTTTGCAAGCCGCTGTACCTTGGATATAGCAATCATAGCCTTTTGCATTGTCAGAAAAAAAAAAAAAAAAACCAACAAATAATAACAATCAAATGTTCCCAGCAGCTTGAAGTTTGAACAATCAGTGAACTATAGGGAGTGTTGTTTGGATGATGATGAAAATAAGAAGCCCTGCAGAATAAATTTGAACTCTGAATCATCGCCCCAAACAAAATACCTGGAATAGGGTGTCATGCAGACAGAGTTGCATAAAGAAAGATATTTTGGTGATCTGTGAATGTGATTGTATAAGTGGGCTCGGTTGTTGAACTTGAAAACAAGGAGCGACAATTGATGACAACAACCTGCCACATGTGTTAAGCCAGTGGTTCCCAAACTTTTTTTGCCAGGCCCCCCTTTTTTTTTTTACAAGAAAAATGTTCGCGCCCCATGCCTCCTTCTCGCACGTGCACGCACACGCGCAAACACATCCTCCAACCACACACACCCATATTTTGCTCCATTGCTGTTTATTTCACACCTCAAACATATAGTGAACAATTAAGCAAATACAAGTAATCTGCAATAAATTACAGGTTGTAAGAAAATAAACTACTAACTCTTTAACGCTACGTCCACACCTACACGGGTATTTTTGAAAACGCAGCTGTTTCGTCCACACGTAAACGGCGTTTCGAATCACTGAAAACTGTGATTTTTTTTAAAACTCCTTTTTTGCGTTTACGTGTGGACGAGGAATACAGAGTTGGTCAGGCAACGTCAAAGGTATGTGCCTTTTTTCACGTCACGCTGTGCGCCACGTTATTGTTTACAGGAGATGAATTGCAGAATGGCAGATTAACAGTATTTTGTCTCTATCTTCAGGTTTTACACACTTACACACATGCAGTTACTGTCCCTCTATTTAGAAAGGCAGAGGCGTCACGGTGTGATTATTTTAGTTGTTTTTTTCCTGTGTAATAATATTCAACATTGTTATCAATACATTTTTCAAAAATGCCTCTCTGTGCAAAATAGGTTCAAAAACATAAACAACTGTGGGATACTGTTTGTCCGTGATTTAGACAGGGGACACAAAGTGTGGCAGGATCAGCCTGATATTATTTGTATCCCGCTGTAACTTTACTGTATAAAGAGCTAACATTTCCAAATGGAGACAATGGAGGTTTGTCTTCCTTGACTGCTTCTTGTTTTTGTTTGTGTTTTGTTTTTCTAATTGAGACCTGAGTTGTTGTTTTTTTTTTTCTTTCTGTGTGTGCTTAAATTTTCAGCTCTAATGACACCCTGACTACAAAAAAATGTTTATTTTCTTTGCATGCAAAGAGTAACGTGAAGTCAAATGTTTGTGTGCACAAACGTGGCTAAATACAAAGGATTCTGATCGTGACTCTGTAATTTGTCTAGGGCATACTCCTGAAGTGGACGAAGGGGTTCAAAGCCAGCGGCTGTGAGGGGAAAGATGTTGTCGGGTTGCTTAAAGAAGCTGTCCGCAGCAGAGGGGTCAGTACATCAATCACAGTCTTAAATACAATTTTAAAGTCACTTCACTTTTTTTCATCTGCCAAAGCACAGCATAAGTTGCCTCAAGGTGTTTTATATGTAAAGCAAAGACCCAACAATATTACAGAATTGTGGCCTTGAATATTAACCCTTGATTCATGTAATAAAAAGAGCCAAAGTGGCTAGACTGTACCATGATGTTATACAGTCACATGTAAGACCCAGGAGAGCAGCACTCTAAGAGATCCACCTACACTTGTCAGTGAATGTCTGAATTTTCTCTCCAATGCTTTTAGTTACGACTTTCATTTCTGATTGAATAACAAGTACATCAGTTTAATTGCATGAGATTTAACAAATAGATTAAAATGGTCTTGTGTGATTCTTTGAATTTGTGTTTGAGTTATTTTCTGAAATGGCTGAGTGTATATGTACACACACAGAGAGATATATACATGTGTCTATATGTAGATATTTATATATATTTACGTGTGTGTGTGTGTGTGTGTGTGTGTGTGTGTGTGTGTGTTTGTGGCTGAAATGTAAGATAAAGTAATGTAAGTAGTGCTTGTTATAAAAGCACAGAATCTTATTATATAATCTGACAATTTACCAAACTATGATTTATATCTTCTGTTTTCCGGTGCTCACAGCGTTAGATGATGCACTAAAGCAATATGAGGATTCTCAGACCCGCAACCATTAGAACTGCAGTTGAGTGAAGAGTGTAGATAAGCGAATAATGTCTTTCTAGTGCTATGGATAATATTAATATTTATGCTTATGCTCAGGCGGCACGGTGGCACGGTGGTTAGCACTGTTGCCGCACAGCAAGAAGGTCCTGGGTTCAATTCCACCATCAGGTCTTTCTGTGTTTGCATGTTCTCCCCGTGTTTGCGTGGGTTCTCTCCGGGTACTCCGGCTTCCTCCCACCGTCCAAAGACATGCAGCTTGTGGGGATAGGTTAATTGGATAATCCAAATTGCCACTAGGTGTGAATGTGAGTGCGAATGGTTGTCTGTCCCTGTGTGTTGGCCCTGCGACAGACTGGCGACCTGTCCAGGGTGTACCCTGCCTCTCGCCCTATGACAGCTGGGATAGGCTCCAGCGCCCCCCGCGACCCTGAAAAGGATAAGCGGAAGCGAATGGATGAATGGATGCTCAGTTCCAGTTCATAGATATGAATACGTTTGTTTACTTTGCTTCCAGGAATTTGATTTGAACTTTGTGGCAGTAGTTAATGACACAGTGGGAACCATGATGACTTGCGGATACGAGGACCCCAAATGTGAGGTGGGACTCATCGTCGGTAAGTTTGGCCACCTCCCTCCTTCTTTGAAGTCTTGCAAAGTTTATTTATTGTTTGCAAACATTGTCTGGTATATTTCTATTTATTCATCATCTTTGTAGTCAAGCTGTTCTATGAAAGTCCTCGTATTTTGTCTGATTAATTTCAGGCACAGGGACCAATGCCTGCTACATGGAGGAAATGCATAACATCGAACTGGTGGAGGGCGACAATGGCCGCATGTGTGTCAATGTCGAGTGGGGAGCATTTGGTGAAAATGGGGAACTAGAGGAGTTTTGCACAGAGTTCGATCGCCTCGTCGATGCCTGCTCTAACTACCCTGGGAAACAGAGGTACTGGATCGGTAATAAATGAAAAATCCACAGCGTGGATTCTCAGAGCCAAGATTCACAACAAACAGCATCACATGTAGTTACCATTATGAACACATAAGGGAAAAACAAGACAAGGACTGACTGAGAGAAAGACACACTGGCTCAAGAAACACAGAAGAGTCAGGGAGTCTATCATGAAATAATAATGCTGCCAATTAAAAGACACATGGAGAGTGCACTACACTGCAAGTCACCACTGTGACAGTTGTTTGAATAGATAACTCATAGTGTCACACATCAAGAGCTCTCTGTGGCAGTAAAGCAATTCCAGCCGTCAGTTCTGACATTTCCCACAATGACAAAGTTTCAGTGTCGAAAACTGGAATCACAGATTTATTTATTTATTTTTTTATAAATTACTGACATTAGTCTTTTAGAAATATCAGGCTCCAGAAGTGCTCCGTATAAACTAGACCTTTAAGATATTTATGGTCACAAGTCAGATAATCTTACCATTGTCAAATACTCAATCCAAATTCTGTAAACAAAAACTATGAAGGAATAATCGGAAACATTTGTTACAAAAGGAGGAACAAGTTTGTCTTACTCAGCATTTTTAGACTACAGACAAACATGTTGAGAATAAATTTAACCCTGTTGTGCTTTAAACTCAATTTGCACTATTTTATTTCTTAAAATTTCACGTTTCTTTCCCTCTGTAATGTGACACTGCAACACTCTGTCCTGATACCCAGACATGAGTTTCTCTGCATCGACGTCAGTATTTTTTTTTTTCTTTAATGCCTAAGATAAGGTTTATGGTTAGGTGTTATGGTTGATGTTGGTTTGTGATGATTATCTTGCTGAACAATTTATGAATCTTTAATTCTCACAAAGCTTAATTTCTGTATAGTCCAAATGTTTACCAACAAACTGGCAGTGGCTTTTTGTCTAGTGAGCCAGAGTGATGCTAACTTTCAAGTTGGCCTACAAAAAAACATTGCCGCTGCAGCATTCTGCACTTCATAACAAACAGGCCATTATTCACCAAATTCTTAAACTTCACATCAGGCCCTTTTGAAAGTACACATCATTTAAAATCCAACAAGTCAAAAGCAAGAGTTAATCTGAATAACAAATGTATATTCTTTAAACAACTCTGTTGGTGACTATTATTATATTTGTAGGCTTAGACCTCAGCGCCCTGTACTATGACCTTCAGTGCACCCAAATTACCTTCCTGTTATCTGGATTCACTTATCCTAGCATCAGTGATCAGGATAAGTGATTGCATAAAGCAGGTTATCAACTCGCTAAGTTAACCCAGGGGGCTACCCTGTGTGTTCACATTAAAGTGGTGGTGCTGGCAGCATCTTACCAATCCAAAAGGGGCATTTCACCAATCTTATAACTCTTGTTTTCCCCCACAGAATGATCCCTATGAGTGTCACCTATTCCAATGATAAAATGTAAAATATTTCTATGTGATCAAATATATCTAAGAACATTAAAAGAACTGAAAAATGCAGTTCGATGCTGTAGAAAGACTACTGAAGAATGTAGCCTGTCCTGCTCTCCCTGCAGATGTGAGGGGGCCGTGGATTATAAGTCTAAATGCTGAGAATTAAGTCTGATCACATTTGTCTCTTGGCTCTTTGCACACAGTCGATCACTCAGTACCTTTGGCTGAATGATAGAGACTCAGCATAGCTGCCAGCTATTTTATTCACCCAAAGAGCTGTTTATACAGCTGTCTGGATAAGATACGTGTTTTATCTTTTTTTAAAAGCACAGTTCTTGTATGATTGTTTATCAAACTACTGGATGGACTACAAAACAGCAGAATTGTGTCTGCAGGAACATCTGTTACAGAGACACTCTTAAACTAAAACGATGCAGAGTGATTTCCACTTGGGGTTCAGGTTTCATTTTGTTCTTATAAATAGAATTAGATTAAGGAAAAATAAATTCATCAGCTTCATCAGATCAAATGTTAAAAACACATCAAACAGAAGAAGAGCTAAAGTAATCTGGGGTCATTTGATGAGCATCTCTGTAAATGTGCAATCGTTGGATAGTTTAACTTGGTGGTTAAATACAGTTTGTTAGCAACATGTTTTTAACAGTTTCTAATTACCAAAACAAAAACAGCAGACTCCATCAAGAACAAACTAACAATAACAAAAAACAATACCAATGAACTGAATACCCAGAGCATACAAAACAACACAAAACTGCAAAAGTATTTTTGTTTTCTATGTTGTGCATGTGCTACACATGCAAACTCATCAGCATGCAACTATTTAAGCAATATAACATTATATATTATTTAATTAATATAGATATAAGATGATAGGTGGACATTTTACCAGAGTAACTAGTCACACATACACACTTGCATGTATCTTAAGATGGAAAAAACTGAAAAGCAAAGTTTTCCCTTTGCTTTTCAGTTTCAGTACTATCTGTGAAAATGAGTTTGTGTGATTATGATCACTTTACTGCAGTTCTTTGGAGATCTGAGCAGTCATGGTGTTGATTGGTTGTTTCTTTATTTCAACAATAAAGCAAAAGCTGCACTTTAGTTTAGCTTGTAGTGGAATTAGAATATATACAGGCAGATTCAAAAAGCCCAGAGCAAGTGAGTCTGAATATGTTTGAAAATGAGTCTTGACTGTATTTGAGTGTTCCAGGAAAAGCCCAGACCTCTGTGGAGAGTTGTCAATCCAATCTGATTGACTTTGAGAGCATCTGCCTGTGAGAATGAGATAAAGGGTTCAAAGCTGTCCCAGAACCATCCAAGTTCAGCCTTTTTTCCTGAAATCTATATATTCTGTATTCAAGTCCACAGGAGCTCAGGCCTGCCACCACATCACATTTTTCTCTTGTTTATTCTGTTTATCTGAACACATCCAGACAAAACATTTAATTTGTTGGCTTAAAGCACTTTGTGGTCTTTGTTCTGAGAAAATACAAAATACCAAGCCACCGAAGAGGGAGGTCACACCTTTGACCGGGAGATGAAATGAAATGAAAGACACATTGTTGTTTTAAAGACAAGTCGGGCAACATCATTGGTTTCCTCTTGACTTATTCATGAGAGAACATTAAGATGTAGCTGTGAGTAAGACAGCAGAGCTATACCTATACAGGCATACTATACATTGATTATTTCAAAAGAAGAAGTGCTTTATTAAGTTATTTTTTCTTCTTTTAAAGAAGCCTTTTGGAATATCTGTAAAAAGAAGTCTCAGTGTCACGTCAGGGAGTTCATGCAGTGTGTGTCCTGTACATGCCGAGCATATAACATTAGACAGAATTCATTTCAGTCCCTGTTACACATTCTGGTAACTATTCCATTAAAATCTGCTTTAGTAATGACATTTGTTTTTGTTAATGGAACAAATAACTTATCTGACTTCTCTTAATTAATGTTTCTGTCTCCTCTTTCTCAAAGTAAATTGGTGCTTGCTCACTAAATTGCTTTTTAGTAACATTTGGGACTGAAATTGTAAATGGTGATAATGTAAATACTGTGGCTACTGTGTTGTCTCTGTGCATGGATCTGGAAAGTTTGAGGTTTGTGTGTTCTCTCGAAGGTATGAAAAGATGATCAGTGGGATGTACCTGGGGGAGATCGTGCGGAACGTGTTACTGGATTTTACCGCTAAGGGCCTGCTGTTCAGGGGCAAAGTGTCAGAACGACTGAAGACGCGAGGCATCTTTGAGACAAAGTTCCTGTCGCAGATTGAAAGGTGAGTATTACAAACTGCTCTAGTCTCAACATGTCTGTTGAGCTCACACCATCTTGGTCACATGTTTGGCATTTGTTATACTAAAGCCTGAGGTGTGTAATGATTTTGTATAAAATGATGAGCAGCATGTCAATACTTTTTGTATCACTGACTCATTTTTGTTCTTTGAAACCAACACAGACTATTTAGATGTGATAACATAAAATCACAGTGTCTGAATATGTTGCCATCCTTTATACTTTCCAGTTATCCTTTTATATTTTTATATTTATTTAAGTATGTTAGTGAAATATAATACAAAGTTAACAGAGTTAACCATTTTTCCTTTTCAATGATAGTTAGCAGCCCAAAAAGGAAGCTCGACTTTACACCACAGTCTGTTCTGCTGCGATGCTTCTCCAATACATGTGCTGCTCAGACTATAGTAAAGCCACTTGTTATCCCAGGGTGTTAAATGCTGCCATTGTGTAAGATCCTGCTGGTATCATAGAGATGCACTGCCAGTGTCCTGGTCAAGCCGAGTGCAGAAGGTAAGACAGAAAAGAAACAGAGCAAAAACAGTTAAGCCGATATTTGGAGGTTTGAGGGGAGGCAGTGGGTCGAACGTTTGTCAGTTGGAAAACTGCAGTTTGTTTTTTGTTAGGGAGCTTTGTGTTTTCACAGAAAATCCTAGCTTGGGTTTAATATTCCTGAATGCGGCAGCTGTGGCTCAGGATCAGGAAGGATCAGGCTTAGGACGGAGAGGCTTGGGGGTTCGATCCCTAGTCGCTCCAGAGCCCGGAGTTGCTCCCAGTGCATTCATCAGAGTTTGGATGTTCTACTTAGAAGAAAGAAAAAGTGAATGAAACATGTTGGATAAAGCTGAGTGCTCAAGTATCACTCAAAGAACTCTACTTGAGTAGTAGAGCAGAAAAGTGCTGCCTAAGAACTAGGGCTGGGCCATATCATACCGTTCACGGTAATGTTGGGCAACGATAAGAAAATGAAATCTCGCGATAGAATATGGGTAAAATGCGCATGCGCAGTGCCTTTGTTTTCATACGCACATGGCGGAAAAAGCATAGCAGAGAATGAGAAGGCAAAAGCGGACCGTTGAATGAAACGGATGAACCAGAATTGGTTTGTAAAAATGCTGCAACTTCAGTGGTGTGCAACTGGTTTAGCTTTCGTCCGTCAGATACACAACAAAGCACTATTTTTGGTAGCGCATGCTAGCAGGCCGTCGTTATTACCGTGTTTGTGGAAAATACGGCACACATAAAATCAATCCTTCGATTTTTCTGAAAATCGACAGTGCGCCTTATAATCCCGTGTGCCTTATGTATGAATTCTGGTTGTGTTTACTGACCTCGAAACTATTTTATGTACACGGCGCTCGAAAATCTGTCAAATGTTTTAGTGTGACTTTGCTAAGCTACGAAGCCGCACCGCTTGATGGATTGTCGGATCATTACGACTATCGTAGGCAGGAGCCTCGCGGAGTGATACGTACTGTGCTTCAACATAATGTTACCGTATTGTGTGTGTATAACCTCTTTTTAAGTTTTGTGGATATTATACATGGTTATGCTGAGGATATGTCGGCCAGTTTCCACTGGAAATGCCTTTTGGTTAAACTGTCAGCAAGAAATTTGCACTGTTAAATTTTTATATAACTTTAATGCACATAAAAAACAGCTGCTTGTTTAAGTGAAAATACATTGATGGGGTTTTTTGCACTAATAAAGTTGTGGAGTTGTAAAGTGTTTTGTCTAGTGTCAATTATATCGTCAGTTATATCGTTATCGCAAATTTTCAAATGTATATCGTGATAAATACTTTTGGTCATATCGCCCTGCTCTACTAAGAACCAGTCCATCTACTGTATGCATCATTAACACTGCATGCTAAGAAGTTCAGCTCATCCAGTGTGAACAAATAATACCAAGGTGTCGTTTGCATGTGATAAGGAGGACGTGACAGACCAATGACAAGCAGACCTTTGACCGTATTTGAAACTCTGGGAATGAGAGTAGGCTTTGCAACCTGTGTGATGATGGCAGGATTTCTAAATGTTCTGTATGCTAGTAGCATCAGTTAAGGGCCTGAGGGCTCTGTCTTATCGAGTTTAGCATTCTGATTGAATCATCCTGGATTTACCTCCCCTGCTACAGTGCACATGAAAGAGCCAAGATGTGTTATTACAGATTAATCTAAAGAAACATCAATCGCGCTGGGTGATTTTAAAGAGATTGATAGAAGCAGATCAATGCAAAAGTACAAAGAAATGGGTGAGATCAGAGATGTTTCAGAGAAAGGCTGTTACTTTGTGTTCATAAATTGTGCTCTTTACTTTCAGCACATTTGATGTGGAATTACAATATTTTAAATGGGTAAAATGACATTTATTCTAATGATTCTACACAAAGTCATTTAGAATGAGAACATTAAAATATGTTGATACTTATCAACTAAAGTTCACAAACTGAAATAATTGTGAAGTGATTAAGATCCTTTTAGCTGCACGTTGCAACGGACTGAGAAGGAAGAAGGTCTTTGGTCAGAAAGGGCTCCATCTGTCACTTTCCCATAGCTGCAGATGTCCTCTGCAGAGGAGTGAGAGCTCGCAGCGGCTCATCATCCATAAGGCTTTTTATGAAGCGAGATAGAAAACATCATGTGGCAAATCTCATTTAGAGGAAAGGATGTGGAAATAGAAAAATGGATGAAACAAAAAAATAGTGCTTCTCTGTAGGTCACAATGCTGCAGGTCCATGTTTGCTGCATCCACCAACATGTGGAGTCTGCAATCTTTCTAAAATCCAACCATGAATCTCTCTGAGTCTTTATAGGGTTTAAATTTGCACGTGTAAGACTTTGTCTGCTTTAAAGTTCTGCGTTTCTTTCTGATTATAAATGCTCTGTATGATTGTGTGTCTAATAAGTGGACTCTCTTTGCGCGTGCATAACACTTTCTTCTCTCCGACCCGCAGCGACCGCCTCGCCATGCGTCAGGTTCGCTCCATCCTGCAGCACCTGGGCCTCACCGGCTCCACGTGCGATGACAGCGTGCTGGTGAAGGAGGTGTGCAGCGTGGTCGCCCGCCGTGCCGCTCAGCTCTCTGGCGCTGGTTTAGCCGCTGTTGTCGACAAGATACGGCAGAATCGCAACTTGAATCAACTCTCCATCACCGTGGGAGTGGATGGCACGCTTTATAAAACGCATCCTCAGTAAGAAGCAGTTATCTCCTAAAACAGCATTTTATTCGGTTCGTAAGAATCAGACAAGACTGCACTATTAAGCCCTGAGTGGTTGGGATACAGAGCTACACTGCACACTTTTATATTCACAAATTTATTATATTTTTTTCTGAATTGTAGATTTTTGGATAAACTATTCATGATTTGTACAAAGAGCTGCAGAAATGTATCTTTTTAGTCCTTTGAGGACTTGAAAGAAAAGACCATCTGGGTGTATTACATTTAAGACAACGTAGTCATCAGCTGCAAAAATACTCTTATTTGCATAGTAGAGGAAGAGAGTTTCTTGCAGCTTTTTGACACTTATTTCTCCTCTCTCTCTCTTTCCTTTGCTTATTAAGTTTCTCTGCCATTATGCAAGAAACACTGCGGGATTTGGCGCCACAGTGTGAGGTGACGTTCCTGAAGTCGGAGGATGGAAGTGGAAAGGGAGCAGCACTGATCACCGCAGTGGCCTGCAGGGTCAAAAATGAAGGACAGCAGTAAATCCCAAAGGCTGCTGTGATGTCATGAATAGTTATATATATATATATTTTTAATGTTTTTTTTCCACCCCCAGTGTAAAGGTGTGTAAGAATGTGTTTTAAGATTTGTGTTTGTAATCTTTGTAGCTGATATTGAGAAGGGGGGAGTCTTTAAATGAAGTTCAGACAGCGCGTTACAAGAATTGCACCTCCTGTGAAATGTGACTGTTACAAGCTGATGGGCTTGTTTTGTATACACTCCATCTTTGTCTTTAATATTGAATATCCCAGGCTGCCTTCCAGCTCGTGTGTATAAGTTTATACACTGATTGAAAAAAGAAATGTTGGAAAAACTTGTTTAGGCAGCACGTGTCACAAAGTGCCTCCGTCACAAAAACATTTCCATTGCCTTTATTTGGAAAATTGCTGAACACGTGGGAGATTAAACTGTAACTCCTGTGTTATGAAACCAAAAATGAAATGCCGGTTGTTGTACTGAATTTACCAATATTTAAACACAGCGTTTATATAAGTGAACTGTTCTGTTCTGCTGGACATGCTGAAAACCAAATCTTATTCATTCTGTATTTTTATTCATACTGTGTTTGTATTTGTAGTGCTAGCAGAGGGCTAATGATTACCATTAGGTTATTCTGATGCTGTAGGAAAAGTACCAACATTAAATATTCTCACTGCACCCATCCCCAGGGACTCTTACCAAACAATAGAGGTCAGAAAATAAAGGAGAAAAGACAAAAAGTTGAAATCCAGCACTGGTGGGAAAATGTTTTTAATTTATTTTTCTTTTTTATTTGTATTAACTTTATTTGCATGTTTAAATATTTCATTTTGCTACCAAAAAGGTTAAAAAGTCATGTTTCTGAAAATGCCCGTCAAGCCGAAACTCAGCAAAAAAGAATCTTTTTTTTTAAAAAAATCAGAATTCCCAACATTCAGCAGCAACATCACTAAAATCAAGCTTTAGTGAATTTTTAGAACCACAGCACTTTGCTTTTTCATTCATAATCTGTCTGCTAAGATTGTCTGGCAGATCATAATTCATCCTGCGGTTTTACTTCCATTAAAGACCGTCACATTACAATTGATGTATTCGTTTGCTCTTTCTTTTATTCAGATGGGTACTAAAATAGATCCATTTGGGAGCAACTTTCAAGCAAACAGATACTGTAGTCGCAGTGAGGGTGCAGGTGAATCACAGCATGGCTCATGCAGGCTTCATAGTTTTAAGCTTAGCCACGTGCACGTGTAATGTGCCTGTGGATGAGTTCAGGAAACAATCAGTACACAATTGTGCATTTACACTCTCATTTCTTCCTCCATTGTCCTTTATTCCATTATTCTTGTTACGCAGCCTCCATGTTGCGTCCTTTTCAAACTCAAAGGTCAACAATAGGATATACATATACACAGTTTAGTGTTCGTGAAAGAGGAGATCACAAGATCCCTCTAAACCTTAAAGAATGTGTCTGTCACCAAATACATTTGCTTATATCCATGGAGATGTGAGCAGGCTTCATCTGATAACCTCAGAGGTGAGTATGCTCCTTCAGCCCACAGCAGATGTGCATTTGCCTAATATGCAGTCTAATTAGTGTTACTGCATTCAGTTTAACCGAACACCTTAATCACTATAAGCAGACCTTTATAATGAGCCTTCAGTCCTTTGAATGGCACATGCCAGGGTTGGACGGCTAATGAACTGGACATCACATATGTTAGTCATACGCTTGTATAAATGTTGGCTATATACAGTCTGCTGTTATTAATATAACTCCAGGTTCACCTAATGCTGCAGTCCTGTGTCTGTATTTAAAAAGAAAAAGGATCTCAAAATGCTTTTAAAATGGTCTCTCCAAGGTGTATGGCTTCTCTGGGAGATACCCTTCGTGTGACATCATAAAGATGTAAGCTTAGCACTGAGTGTTCAGAACAGTTTGAAGCCTGAGCTTTAAGCTCACATGGATTACTTTTACATATGCTGACCCGATTATTTAAAACTTTGGTCACTTTAATATGAGTATCTATCCCTGTAGCAATAAATGTATGATAAAAATAAGGCGGTCCTAGCCTGTTTGGTGCCCCGGGCGAACACTCCCCCCCCCCCCCCCCCCCCCACACACACACACACATATGAAGAGAGAGAGTATGCATAGAATGCAAACAGCTACCAAACAGCCATCATAATTTGTCATACAATGAGAACAGGAAGAATCAACAATTGACAATGACTAATTAACATTAAAATCTGTAACATACTGTATTGTTTGGAGTTCAGTCTGTTACTGTTACTATTTTTACCATTTCTTTTTGGAGCAACTGTAACCCACATTATTTCCTTAGGGATTAATAAAGTATTCTGATTCTGATTGTTTCAGGATGACCTGCTATTGTCCAATGACACATCTGCTTACCTGCATCTTTTGCTCGTTTCTCCTCCTCTTCTTTTCTATTTTTTCTAAACTGAGGACCTGATGGCTTTGAACTTTAATTGTCCATCTTACATTGGTTTTAATTTTGCACTCCAGTATGAATACAAATCCCCCAATTCGAGGATCGCCACAACATAACCTAATAAACTTACCTTAGTTCACAGATTCACTTTGTCTAGGGTGCATTTCTGAGATTTCACACAACCCAGGATTCAAATCATGAATACATAATGGGCTTGGATTTACATCATTATGAATGAAATGCGCTCTATTTGGAAGCAGCCGGTCTCCCTCCCCTTTCGACGGGTTGTGTGTGAGACTTTAAATAATCAAACTGTAAATTATAAATTTTCAATTGTTATTGATCCCTTTACCCCGAGTCCTAAAGTGTATATTTATTTTCTTACTCTTCTTATATATATATATTGTTTGTTTACTTGCACTGCTGTAACTGGAGCCTCGCCGTCTCGTCTCTCTATATTCTGGACTGTAGCGGAGATGACAATAAAGTTTTACTTTGACTTCAGCAGCAAGCAGGCCGAGGGCTCTCGCGCTCACTTTTCACGTATAGAATTTCGAAAAAACATCGGCGCAAATTACAAGTCTGTATCATAATGTCTGGTGTTTTCGTGTTTGTTAGTTTGTCTTTATTTTGTTTTATTTTGCGAGCTGGTTATTAGATGCTGCTCCAGCCAGCCAGAGAAGCCCCCCGCCGCCCCGCCCTCTCCTCCCTGTGCCGCAAGCAGCAGGCGCACCTCGCAAACGGAGGGCGCCCTTACTCCCAGCAAATGGGCGATAGAAAACCGATCGGTGACAATGCCATTCCCAATATGCGCTGGCTGATGTCGAGGCAGCATGAGTACGAGCAATTTTTTATTTTTATTTTTTATTTTGCCGATGCCCGTGATGCCGCCCCCCACCACGATGCCGCCCCGGGCAACCGCTACTGCCTGTGGGTAGGCTGGTATAGTCCTGTTGCGATTGCAGCAACATGCCATGATGAATATTTCACAATATGTGCACACTACATGCACACAGAGAAAGACTTACCATCTTAATGTACAGTAGTTCAGGTGCATTCATGGAGGACTGCGGTCCCTACATGAAATGAAACATGCAATAATTTATTAATATTATGTTTTATCACAGTAGGCCTAATCATGAAATCAATGAAAGAATTTTTTTTCTTTCATAATTCTGGGAACCTTTTTATTAAATAAAGTGTTTATTGCCTAATCAAGTAGATGCAACAGTTACATTAATTGCATCGATTTCCTTAATCAAGCAATATTTACTCATGTAACACTTTTCATATGAGTCAACAAGTGCTTTACAGAGTAAGGGGCAGATTTGGTGCTTTTTTTTTTTTCTTCCGCCTGTCCCATTTGGTTCTTTAGCCATCAGAATTGTTGTCTGAAGACCAACAAGGATACCCAATGGATTTACTTTGCCAAATGGATCATCGTGGCATTGCCGTATTGGTCCATTTGGTCGATCTTTGTTTTTATTATTTATTATATTTTATTTTCAGATGTTACAGACGGGACAGACATGAGTGAGAGATAGGAAAGGGAGAAAGAAAGAGGAAGGAAAGGAAAAACAGAAGGGGAGAGGGACAGTGAGAAAGGGGGGGAGAAAAAAAATAAAAAATCTCCTGGATCACCTGTTGAGAGAAGAATAGAAAACAAGCAAAAAAAGACAAAAAACAACAACAACAAAGCAACATACTAAACACAACACCATCGCATTAATCTAGCTAAGTGTAAACAGCAGTAAATACTAAATATTCAATGTTGTTGTGCAGCACGCAGGACAGATGTGCTTCGAAGTAGCAGCCAAGAAAGGTGTAATTTGGATCTACGAGCAGTGAACACCCGTGTGCATACCTGTGTGGATCAGCGCGCTTGTATTCCAAAGGTTTCTCCATGTAACGATCTGCTAGGGAGTGTGGGGGGGCCACAGCCCCGTCCTCCAGGGTGTGAAGCAGGTATGAAGGAGATCAAAACTCCAGACATCCAGAGGCCCCCAGAACACAAGAGACCAAGGAAGACCAACAGAGGGGCAGCCGCGCCACTGTTCCAGTAAGAGCTGAGGAGAGTCCCAGATGAGGGTTCACTCAGCAGCCGCGGAGCAGAAGCCAGGGGGAGTTGCAGTGACGCGCCTGTGAGCTCCGCTGGCTGCCAGCTGTGCCTGAGTGACCGAGCCCCAGGCCGAGAGGCCGGGGGCACCCCACCCCCGAAGGGGCCCGAGCGAGCCCCAGGCTCCAGGCCCCGATAAGCGGCCGCCAAGGAGTGAGCCGGTGTGTACCTGGACGCCCACCCCCAGACACAAGGAACCACCAACGCACCGACACCTGAGGGAGTCCGCCACCGGCAGGGGAAGTGGTGGTAGGTGGAGATAGGCCTCCAAACCTTGGAGGGCCTGAGGTGTCCCCAGAGAGGTGGCGTCTGATACCCAACCTGACATATAGACACAGACATACAGGCACACACAGACACAAACATCCATTCCCCCCCTCATGCTCTCATATGCACTTACTCCACACTCAACCAACGTGGAGACAGACATAAAGAGACGCTGTACACACGATCACACTCCCCAAGCGTACTCTACAAACCGGGTCTAGGTACCCTTGCCCCTGGAGGGGGGAACTGCACCCAGACCCAGGTGGTGTTACCCTTTTCCCTGCGGTGGGGAGAGGCAGACCACCCTGACTCCGTAGCAGCAGGGAGGCCCCACACTCCAGACCGCAGTCGGACGGCCAACTCCACCTAGCCCCCCCGCTCCAGCAGGCCGCAGAGAATGGGGGTGGGAGAAGACTCCAAACCTCCCTCCACCCGCTCATTGTAGTGTTGATGCATGTGTGTTCTAAGGTGCAATTAAAACCCAGGAGGGCATGGAGCTACCTGCCAAGGAGCAGCAGGTAAGCGCATGGTCCCTCCTGCTAGCCCTCAATGTCTACGTGTATTTAAAATTGAGAGGTGGGCAACGACGCCAGGGGTGAGGTGTACACCCTGATGGTACTTTGGACTCCGTGATTGTGCCCACCCCCAAGATCCTATATGTATGTGTAATGAGAGTGTGAGTAATGTGAATGTCTAAGTTGTGGGATAAAATTGAGGCAGAGGCAGCCAGAAGGGGACAGAGGGGGGGGGGTAGCCTCCTCTGCACCCTGGTGACATACCCCTACTCCAAGGTCCTGCATGTGTGGGTGGTTGTGGTGGAGCGGGAAGAGAGAGGCAGCTGGAGATGGGGAGGGAAGGAAGGGAGGGGCAGGTAACCCCTCCCTGGGGCCAGCTCCCCCGCTGACCCCAGTAGGCACTCCCACACTCCGCGACCCGCCAGGGAAAGGGGGCCCAGGCCCATCCAGACCAGGGCCCAGTGCAGCAGCGCCTCCCGGCCCCACAGAGCCCGGGACAGTCCACCCAACCCCACCACAGAGAAAACTGCACCCACCCCACCATCCACTCATCTTCCAGACTACATAAGACAATAAACACACAGGCTGAGATCTTCCTCCACCTCTCCTGTATCTCCCCCTCCTGCAGAGAGAGTTCCTGAAGAGAGGAAAGCTCCTGCAAGATGTGACAATCTTCCCCACCAGTTGAAGAGCCCCCCAGGTGGTCCGACGCACCGGCGGCACCCTGCTCCAGGGCCGGGCCCCCATGCACCCACCCGCCCACCACCCCGGCAACACACCAACCAGGATCCAAGCCCCCGAGGCCCGGCCCAGGCCCCAGCCCAGAGACGGAGCGCCCCCAGAACCTCACGCCCATCCCGGACCCACCCAGGGCCAGCCAGGCTACCAGGTCAGTAACCCACGTCCGTCAGCACAGACCCTCCCCTAGCCCCGCTGCACGCAGCCGCGAGGAAACAGTCACCTGTTTCATGATTTATACCAAGATGGCGCCGCGTATGGATGCCCTGGTGCTTCAGTGCGTTACTTTTGTCTTGTTTTTGTGCATTTCTTCTGTGTCTGGGAACTCCTCTGGATATTCTTACACCAGAGAAGAGCTCCTTAACTGCAGGACTACAACGCCTGTGGATTTATTTCCAATATTTGTCGCATCTGCGGCAGATTTACTGCTGACTCTGATCAGGAAAGTGAGACGTCGAAAGAGAGGAAAGCGAGCCGGCGTACTCGTGCGTTTGAGGAAACGCGGACTGAGAACGGCCCTTCCTGGGATCTTCCTCTCTAATGTACGCTCACTCTGGAATAAGATAGACGAACTGGCCCTGATGAGAAGCATGAACAGAGACTTTGCCTCCTCCTGTGTCTTATGTTTTACGGAGTCGTGGCTCAGTGAGGACATCCCGGACTGCGCGCTCAAGCTGGAGGGCTTTCATCTGCTGCGCGCGGACCGGCAGGCCGCTCTCTCCGGTAAAACCAAAGGTGGAGGCGTCTGCTTCTACATCAATAGTGGCTGGTGCACAGATGTAACAGTGATTGCTCAGCACTGCTCTCCCTCTCTGGAATATCTTTTCATTCACTGCAAACCGTTTTATTCTCCGCGGGAGTTTGCTTCATTCATCCTGGCCGCTGTTTACATCCCGCCAGACGCGGATGCGCGAGCAGCTCAGTGCGCACTCGCAGAGCAGATTCTCCACACGGAGCGGACATACCCGGACTCTCTCATCATTGCTCTTGGGGACTTTAACAAAGCCAATCTGAGCCATGAGCTTCCGAAATACAAACAGTATATTAAATGCCCGACCAGAGAGGAGAGGACATTAGACCACTGTTACAGCACGATCAGCGGGGCCTATCGCGCGGTGCCGCGCGCTTCACTCGGACTTTCTGATCACGTCATGATCCACCTAATCCCCGCGTACAGACAGAGGCTGAAGCTCTCCAAACCTGTCGTGAGGACCAAAAAACTGTGGAGCAACGAGGCTGTGGAGGAGCTTCGCACGTGTTTGGAGACCACAGACTGGGACACTTTGAAGGCTGCTTCTAACAGCTTGGACGAGTTTACGGACACTGTCACCTCCTATATCCACTTCTGTGAGGACAGCATTGTGCCATCACGCACCAGGGTGAGTTATAACAATGACAAACCCTGGTTTACCCCTAAACTCAAAAAGCTGTGGCTGGAAAAGAGTAAGGCGTTCAGAAGCGGAGACAGGGACTGCTACAGAGAGGCCAAGTACAAGTTCACTAAGGAAGTGGACATTGCCAAACATCAGCACTCTGAGAAGATGCAGCAGCAGATATCAGAGAATGACTCGGCCTCTGTGTGGAAAGGTTTTAGGAATATTACAAACTACAAGCCTAAAACCCCCCACTCCACTGACGACTTGCTCTTGGCCAACACCCTTAACGACTTCTACTGTCGTTTTGACGAGCCATCAGGCAGCCTTCACACCTCCAACGACCCCAACAATAGAGGCACTTTGGACACTCATTCCCCCACCTCTCCCCCCTCCATAGAGCCATCACCACCTTCAAACTGTTCACCTACAACACCCGCCCCCTCACCCCACACAAAAGAGGATTTCACACCACCTCCTCCGACCACAACTCTTCATATTCATGAAGCAGATGTGAGGAAGCAGTTTAAGAATCTGAATGCTCGGAAAGCTCCCGGCCCAGACGGTGTGTCTCCTGCCACCCTCAGACACTGTGCAAACGAGCTGGCCCCAGTGTTTTCTGGCATCTTCAACTCCTCACTGCAGGCATGTCATGTGCCTGCCTGCTTCAAGTCCTCTACCATAATCCCTGTCCCCAAGAAACCTAGGATCACTGGACTAAATGACTACAGACCCGTGGCTCTGACATCTGTGGTCATGAAGTCATTTGAGCGCCTAGTTCTCTCCCATCTCAAGACCCTCACGGCCCCCCTCCTGGACCCCCTGCAGTTTGCATATAGAGCCAACAGGTCTGTAGACGACGCCATCAACATGGCCCTACACTTCATCCTGCAGCATCTGGACTCCCCAGGAACCTACGCCAGGATCCTGTTTGTGGACTTCAGCTCTGCCTTCAACACCATCCTTCCAGACCATCTCCGAGACAAGCTTTCCCAGATGAATGTGCCTGATCCCATCTGCCGGTGGATCACTGACTTCCTGACGGACAGGAAGCAGCACGTGAGGCTGGGGAAGAATGTCTCGGACTCCCGGACCATCAGCACCGGCTCCCCTCAGGGCTGTGTTCTTTCTCCTCTGCTCTTCTCCCTGTACACCAACTGCTGCACCTCCACCCACCAGTCTGTCAAGCTAATCAAGTTTGCAGATGACACCACCGTTATTGGACTCATCTCGGACGGGGACGAGTCTGCCTACAGGAGAGAGGTTGAACGTCTGGTGTCCTGGTGCAGCCACAACAACCTGGTGCTGAATGCCCAGAAGACAGTGGAGATTATTGTGGACTTCAGGAAGCACACAGCCCCACTCCCCCCCATCATCCTGACTGACACCCCCATCACCTCTGTGGACTCATTCCGCTTCCTGGGTACCACCATCACCCAGGACCTGAAGTGGGAGCCCACCATCACCTCCGTCATCAAGAAAGCCCAGCAGAGGATGTACTTCCTGAGGCAGCTGAAGAAATTCAACCTGCCAACACGGACGATGATGCAATTCTACACCGCAATCATCGAGTCCATCCTCACCTCCTCCATCACCGTGTGGTACGCTGGAGCCACTGTCAGGGACAAACAGAGACTGCAGCGTGTTGTGCGCTCTGCTGAGAAGGTGATTGGCTGCAGACTCCCATCTCTGCAGGACCTGTACACCTCCAGGACACTGCGGCGTGCAGCCCGGATCTCAGCTGACCCTTCCCACCCTGGACACAGTCTGTTTGACCTGCTCCCCTCAGGCAGGAGGCTCCGGTCCATTCGCACCAGAACCTCTCGCCACAAGAACAGTTTCTTCCCCTCTGCTGTTGGACACATGAACAATAACCACATGACTGTCCCCGCCACTCACACATGACCCTACGCTGTGTCACTGCATCATTTCATGTCTGGCACTGATCACCACCTGCACTCATGTATATATCCTTCTACGTAGCACTCTTAATTCTTATTCTCATGTATATATCTAATGTATATCTCATGCACATATCTTTCTTTCTACATAGCACTTTAATTCTTATTGTTTGCACTGAAGCACCGCAGCAAATTCCTAATGTTGTAAACCTCAACATCTGGCAATAAACCCATTCTGATTCTGATTCTGATTCTGACCTGACAGCCAACAGAGCCCCCAACCGGACATGACCGCTACCCCGGGTTGAGCCCCCCAAGGAAGATGCCTCCGGGGAACCCCCCGACGCCCTAAGCCTGTCCCTACCCCCACACCAATCACAACAGTGAAGGTGGGACCAAATTATGACCCCCCACCCCCACTAGGTGATGGAGCTGATAAAAGGAGTCCAGAGCAATTGATCTGATGTGGTGGCAGAGGCTGTATCAAGACTAATGTAATCTAATAGATAATTTCTATATTGGTTAGAATTAAGATTATTTTTATTTTTCCAGTTCATGAGGACTGTTTTCTTGGCTATGCATAGGGCAGTGAAAACCATATGGGCTATATTCTTTTCTGAAGTGACATTATCTAAGCTGCCCAGTAAACACACTAAGGGGGAAGTTGGAATGTTACATTTCAGACACTTTGATAAGTCTTCACATATCTCGCGCCAAAACTTTTGCACTGGTGGACAGAACCAAAGAGCGTGGATGTAATTGTCTGGTGTATTGCCTTGACAGTGTGAGCAGTTGTTGGAAGATGTAAAGCCCATCTTGAACATCCGATGACCTGTATAGTGCACTCTATGTAGTATTTTGTATTATATTAATTGCAGACTGGGATTTTTAATTAATTTAAAGGTTTTTAAGCAAATCTGAGACCAGAAGTTTTGGTCTAAGCTGACTGATAAATCTGCTTCCCACTTTGCAATAGGAAGGGATATTGATTCATCTAATTTGTGTTCTGTATATTTTAGATAATAATTTGGGGGATTTAAGAGTAAGAAAATGTGCCGCACTTAGTGGTGTTTGTAATTCAACTTGACTGAGGTTAAATTTCTTTTTTACTATGGATTTAATTTGTTGATATTCTAAAAATCTTTTCTTGTTGATCCCATATTGTGCAACTAGTCTGTCAAATGGAATAAATTCTGTTCCCTCTAATATATGTTCTAAGTATTTAATTCCTTTACAACTCCATTCTGGGAAATTAATCATATTATTGTTTTGTAATATGTCAGGGTTATTCCAGATAGGTGCACGTTTGCATGGGATTAATGAAGACTCCGTTATTTTTAGAAACTCCCACCATGCTGTCAGAGAAAAGCTGATGTTGATACTTTTAAAGCATTCATGTCTTTTGATGTTTGAGCTAATAAATGGTAGGTCTGAAATCTCTAGATCCTTGCATAGTGCCTGTTCAACATCTAGCCAGGGCTCAACTAAGAAGGTATGTTTTAACCATTCTGAGATGAACTTAGCCTGTTGGCTAAGAAGTATTGGTGAAAATTAGGCAGGTCTAATCCTCCTCTATCCTTGGTTCTTTGTAGCGTTTTTAAGCTGGGGTTTATCTTTCCAAAGGAATTTGGAAATATATGAATCCAGAGATCTGAACCAATCTTGTGATGGTTTGTTAGGGATCATCAAAAATAAGTAATTTATTTTTGGTAAGATCATCATTTTTATAGTGGCGACCCTTCCCATGAGTGATATGGGTAAAGATTTCCATCTAGTCAGATCGCCTTCTACTTTCTTTAGAAGTGGGATGTGGTTTAATTTAGTTAAGTCTGAAAGCTTAGGAGAGACATTAATACCTAAATATTTAATATTTCCGGATTGCAGTGGGGCAGAGGAAGAGTTATGGAAGGAGCAGTTAATGGGGAGAACTGTAGATTTTGGCCAGTTAATTGAATAATCTGAAACTCTTGAAAACCAGCTTATTAAAGTAATTACCTCAGAGAGGTTGGTTTGTGTGTTTTGCAGAAAAAGCAACACATCATCCGCATAGAGACTGATTTTATGTTCTATGTTCTTACATTTTATGCCCTTAATTGTTGTAGCCTGTCTAAATGCTGCTGCTAGAGGTTCGATAAAAATTGCAAAAAGTGAAGGGGAGAGTGGGCATCCCTGTCTGGTGCCCCTCAGGAGATAGAAGCTGGAGGATGTCTGGTCATTTGTTCTGATACGAGCTGTTGGGGAATTGTATAATATTCTTATCCAGTTTATGAAAGAGTTTCCAAAACCAAATTTGTGTAAAGTTGCGAATAAAAATTTCCAGTTAACTCTGTCAAATGCTTTTTCTGCATCTAGAGATAATATTATGGTTTCGATGTTTTTATCGTATGAGTAGTCTATTAAATTAAGTAATCTACGAGTGTTTGTTGAGGAGTGCCGACCTTTTATGAAACCAGTTTGGTCAGGATGAATTAAGAGGGGGGTCATTTTCTCTAATCTCTTTGAGAGAGCTTTGCAGATTATTTTAAGGTCTACATTTAAAAGAGAAATTGGACGATAGCTTGAGGGAAATAAAGGGTCTTTGCCTGGTTTTAGCAGGAGACTAATGTTGGCAGAATTCATATTTGGTGGTAGTCTGCCATTTTCCTCGATTTCCTGCAACATGCCGTGGAATACTGGTGCCAAAATTATCCAGAATTCTTTGTAGAATTCTGCAGGGAAGCCGTCTGGACCTGGAGCCTTATTATTGGGCATACTTATCAGGGCTTCCTGGAGTTCACTTGGCGTCAGTGGCGAATCCAGTTCCATTGCTTGACTTTGGAAGAGTTACGTTGTCAAGAAACAGATCAATTTCATTTTTAGATGGGTTTATTTGTGGTGAGTATAAAGTTTCATAGAAATCCCTAAAAATTTTGTTTATTCTTCCAGGATCATATATTATGTTCCCCGATAAATCTTTAGCAGCACATATAGTTGTTTTTTCTTTATTTATTTTTAGCTGGTTAGCTAGAAATCGACCTGATTTGTTACTGTGTTCAAAATTCTGCAAGCGAAGTCTTTGTATAAGGAATTGTGTTTTTTTATTAATAATTTCATTTAATTCTAGTTTTGTTTTGCATATTTTGTTCAATGTTTCCTGATCTTGGTCGCACGCGTAGGCTTCTTCTAGTGATTTGATGGTTTTTTCTAATTCCTGAATATTTTTGTTTTCTTCTTTCTTTTTGTGTGATGAGAAAGATTTGGTGCTTTACAGCAGATAAAATCAAATCTTTTACATCTAATGCTTACAAACATTATCATCTTTATTCATTATTAGTATTAGTGATTTAACAAGCACAAAACTCAATTCCCAAATGCCCACTATTTTTGATCTAACATATTTTTAAAGTGACAGAACAATCTTGACCTGCACTTCAGTGCCAATTCCATCAGGGTTCGCAGCTAAGTGCTAGCTTGATGAAACAGCAGGGATGGGCTCTGAAGGAGTCAGTGATTCAAGATGGCGCCGAGTATGGCAGCCTTGTCGCGAGCTCCCCCAAGCAACAGCTTTTTTCTGTGTTTAATTTTACTTTTCCTTCATTTTTTCGCGAGTAGCACATGTCTCCTTGTGTACGACCGACAAACCTTACTGGACATAAAAGACGGTCTTTCTTATAACTTTCCGGAGTTCAAGTTTTGCAACACGGACGCTCCGTTTGCAGACCCCCCATTCATCTCACCTGAGACGCCTTTGTTCTCTGGCCCTGGAGGCCGCAAACGCCGACGCAGAGGGAGAAGATCTAGCGTTCTGGTTCGACTGAGACGGCGCACTAACAGACCACCGTTACCCAGTTTATTACTGGCTAATGTGCAGTCTCTGGAGAACAAGCTGTGCGAGCTTCGGGCACGGATCTCATTCCAGCGAGAGATGCGGGACTGCTGCGTGATCTGCCTCACAGAAACCTGGCTATCGGACAAGGTACCGGACTCCGCAATACAACTACCGGGGTTCTCCGTGCATCGCGCGGACAGGTCACAGGATCTTACTGGGAAAAGCAGAGGCGGTGGTGTGTGTTTCATGATCAACAACAGCTGGTGTGATTATGCGAACGTGCACCCGGTCAAATCCTTCTGCTCACCGGACCTAGAGTACCTGATGATTAAGTGCCGGCCATTCTGGCTACCGAGGGAATTTACAGCAGTGATTATTACGGCTGTTTACATTCCCCCACAAGCCGACACTGACCGAGCACTCAGGGAACTGTACAGCGCGATCAGCAGCGAGGAAACCGCACACCCAGAGGCAGCGTTTATCACAGCCGGAGACTTTAATAAGGGAAACCTGAAGAAAGTCTCACCCAAACTCCACCAACACATCCATTTTAACACTCGTGGAGATCGGCTACTCGACCACTGCTACACCTCTTTCCGGGATGCGTACAAAGCCCTCCCCCGCGCCCCATTCGGCCAATCAGATCACCACTCCATCCTGCTCCTGCCCGCCTACAGGCAGAAGCTGAAACAGGAAGCTCCAACCCGGAGGGCGGTGCACTGTTGGACAGACCAATCGGAGTCTGCGCTGCGGGACTGTTTTGATCACGCGGACTGGGAAATGTTTCACGTGGCTGCTAGGAACATTGATGAATACACAGACTCAGTCTGCGGATTTATCAGGAAATGCGTGGAAGATGTCGTCCCATCCAGAACAGTTATATCCTTCCCAAATCAAAAACCCTGGATTAACGGAGATGTTCGCGCGGCACGGAGCACCGCCTTTGCCTCCGCGAACACATCGGACTACAAACACGCACATTACCAACTCCGGAAGACGATCAAAGCAGCCAAACGTGAGTACAGGGACAGGGTGGAGCAACAGTTTGACAACCCTCGGAGTATGTGGCAGGGACTAAACACGATCACAGACTTTAGAGGGAAAACCAGCACACCGCAGACCACGGCCTCTCTGTGTGAGGATCTAAACGTATTCTACGCTAGATTCGACACAGCGAACACCATGAGACCGGACAGTGTGCGCACCGCGGATGACGTCAGTGCGCACACTGTGTCTGAGGAGGATGTGCGGAGGTGCTTCAGGAAGGTGAACGCACGCAAAGCTACTGGTCCGGACGGGATTCCCGGCCGCGTCCTCAAGTCATGCGCGGCTCAGCTGGCTGGAGTGTTCACGCACATCTTCAACCTTTCCCTCTCTCTGTCTGTAGTCCCAGCCTGCTTCAAAATGGCCACCATCGTCCCTGTACCCAAATCCTCCACCATCTCCTCATTGAACGACTGGCGACCTGTAGCCCTGACCCCCATCGTAAGCAAATGCTTCGAGAAGCTGGTCAGGGACTTCATCTGCTCTGCACTACCCGACTCACTGGACCCTCTACAGTTCGCATACCGCCACAACAGGTCCACTGATGATGCCATAGCCCTGACACTACATACTGCCCTGTCACACCTGGAGAAGAGAGACACGTATGTGAGAATGCTGTTTGTAGATTACAGCTCAGTGTCACAGGCTGGGTCTCCGACCCAGCACTCTGAGTTTTCTTTGTATTTTTTGATATGTTATTAGTTTTTGTGTTATTTCCTATTTTGCCTTTAGTTTAGGCAGTTATTGGTTATTGTTCCTGGGTTTTCTATGTTTTGGGGTTTGGTATTTATTCATCACGTGTTGGGTCTGTTGAGTTGTGTTGTCATGTTTAGTTTTAGTATTTCCTGTTTTATTCTGACAATGTCATGTGTTCTCTGTTAATTGTATTTAGCTTTTCTCTCCTGGTCCTGTCATTAGGTTTATGGCTGTCAGCTGTTTCCCCATATGTTTCCACTTCCCCTGATTCACCTCATGTCTGTATTTAAGCCTTTTGTTTTCTTCATGCCATTGTCGGGTCGTCTGTTTATTCTGCCCTAGTTCTAGCCTGGTTCTGTTTATTTGACCTCAGTCTTAGTTACGATTTTTTGTCTGTTATGTATTATTAGTCATGGTCTTTGCTTGTTATTTTCCACCACAGTCATAGTTTAGGTTTTGGTCTCAGTACCGTTTAGTATTTTGTTTCTTAGTGTCTTGTCAGTTTACTTTGGTTTCCTGGTTTACTCCTGCAATCATCCAAATAAAGGATCGCTTTCTGTTTAAACCTGCAACACCTCGTCCACATCTGCTTTTGGGTCCTGTTTCAAAAACACACCGGCGCACCCCACCGTGACACTCAGCATTCAATACCATCATTCCCTCGAAGCTGGACAGGAAACTGCAGGATCTAGGACTGAGCAGCTCCCTCTGCAGCTGGATCCTTAGCTTCCTGTCTGACAGACGCCAAGTGGTCAGACTGGGCAGCATCACCTCATCCCCCGTCACACTGAACACTGGTGCTCCACAGGGGTGTGTACTGAGCCCTCTCCTATACTCACTCTACACCTACGACTGCACAGCCACTAACAACTCCAACATCATTGTGAAGTTTGCGGACGACACTACAGTGGTGGGTCTTATCACCAACAGTGATGAGACAGCTTACAGGGAGGAGGTCAGCGCCCTGACCCACTGGTGTCAAGACAACCATCTCACCCTCAACGTCGCAAAGACAAAGGAGTTGATAGTGGACTTCCGGAGGTGCAGAGAAGTACACACCCCCATCACCATCAACGGCGCTGCTGTGGAGAGAGTGAGCAGCTTCCGGTTCCTTGGTGTACATCTGGCTGAGGATCTTACGTGGTCAGTACACACAAACAAAACAGTGAAGAAGGCGCAGCAGCGCCTCTTCTTTCTCAGGAGACTGAAAAGATTCGGCATGAGCCCCCGCATCCTCAGGACCTTCTATCACTGTGCCATTGAGAGCATCCTCACTGGATGCATCACCACCTGGTACGGCAACAGCACCGCCTACAACTGCAAAGCTCTCCAGCGAGTAGTGCGGTGCTCTGAACGGATAATTGGAGGTGAGCTTCCCTCCCTCCAAGACATCTACAGGAAGCGCTGCCTGAGGAAAGCATGGAGGATCATCAAGGACTCCAGTCACCCCAGCCATAAACTGTTCAGACTACTTCCATCAGGAAGGAGGTTCTGCAGCATCCGGTCCCGTACCAGCAGACTGAGAGACAGCTTCTTCCATCAGGCCATCAGACTGCTGAACACGTCATAGACACCTCAGCTTCACTACTGGAACTTTAACATTATGCACTCCATACTGTACAGTAATGCCACTGTTTTGCACATGTCTCACTCTGTATATTTTAGAATATATAAAATAAATAAAATATTTATTGTTTACTCTATTTAATTTGTAAAATATGTGTACACACACACACACACACACACGTAGAAAAATATTTAGTATACACATCCAGAAATGCATATACTATTATATATTGTACATATATTTATTAGTTTCAGATGTAGCCATTCTTGTATTTTGCTTGTTTACATTATTGTATTTTGCACAACTCTGTTGCTTGTGAAGCTCGCACACAAGAATTTCACTCACATGTGCTGTACCAATGTACCTGCACATGTGATGTGACAATAAAAGTGATTTGATTTGATTTGACATACAGTGGGGCAAAAAAGTATTTAGTCAGCCACCGATTGTGCAAGTTCCCCCACTTAAAATGATGACAGAGGTCAGTAATTTGCACCAGAGGTACACTTCAACTGTGAGAGACAGAATGTGAAAAAAAAATCCATGAATTCACATGGTAGGATTTGTAAAGAATTTATTCGTAAATTAGGGTGGAAAATAAGTATTTGGTCACCTCAAACAAGGAAAATCTCTGACTCTCACAGACCTGTAACGTCTTCTGTAAGAAGCTTTTCTGTCCCCCACTCGTTACCTGTATGAATGGCACCTGTTTGAACTCATCATCTGTATAAAAGACACCTGTCCACAGCCTCAAACAGTCAGACTCCAAACTCCGCCATGGCCAAGACCAAAGAGCTTTCGAAGGACACCAGGAAAAGTATTGTAGACCTGCACCAGACTGGGAAGAGTGAATCTACAATAGGCAAGCAGCTTGGTGTGAAAAAATCAACTGTGGGAGCAATCATCAGAAAATGGAAGACATACAAGACCACTGATAATCTCCCTCGATCTGGGGCTCCACGCAAGATCTCATCCCGTGGGGTCAAAATGATCATGAGAACGGTGAGCAAAGATCCCAGAACCACACGGGGGGACCTGGTGAATGACCTGCAGAGAGCTGGGACCAAAGTAACAAAGGTCACCATCAGTAACACACTACAACGGCAGGGAATCAAATCCCGCAGTGCCAGACGTGTTCCGCTGCTGAAGCCAGTGCATGTCCAGGCCCGTCTGAAGTTTGCCAGAGAGCACATGGATGATACAGCAGAGGATTGGGAGAATGTCATGTGGTCAGATGAAACCAAAGTAGAACTTTTTGGTATAAACTCAACTCGTCGTGTTTGGAGGACGAAGAATACTGAGTTGCATCCCAAGAACACCATACCTACTGTGAAGCATGGGGGTGGAAACATCATGCTATGGGGCTGTTTTTCTGCCAAGGGGACAGGACGACTGATCCGTGTTAAGGACAGAATGAATGGGGCCATGTATCGTGAGATTTTGAGCCAAAACCTCCTTCCATCAGTGAGAACTTTGAAGATGAAACGAGGCTGGGTCTTCCAACATGACAATGATCCAAAACACACCGCCCGGGCAACAAAGGAGTGGCTCCGTAAGGAGCATTTGAAAGTCCTGGAGTGGCCTAGCCAGTCTCCAGACCTCAACCCCATAGAAAATCTGTGGCGGGAGTTGAAAGTCCGTGTTGCTCGGCGACAGCCCCAAAACATCACTGCTCTCGAGAAGATCTGCATGGAGGAATGGGCCAAAATACCAGCTACTGTGTGTGCAAACCTGGTAAAGACCTATAGTAAACGTTTGACCTCTGTTATTGCCAACAAAGGTTATGTTACAAAGTATTGAGTTGTATTTTTGTTATTGACCAAATACTTATTTTCCACCCTGATTTACAAATAAATTCTTTACAAATCCTACCATGTGGATCCATGGATTTTTTTTTTTTCACATTCTGTCTCTCACAGTTGAAGTGTACCTCTGGTGCAAATTACTGACCTCTGTCATCATTTTAGGTGGGGGAACTTGCACAATCGGTGGCTGACTAAATACTTTTTTGCCCCACTGTATTAGAAGCTGGCAGGACATGAAGAATACCAGGTACTCTAATCCTCTGAGACAGACATGAAATTGTGCTGATCCTAATTAGCAATTTACACCTCAAATTAAGTCATAATCGGGCTCAGACAAGTTCATGCTGTAATTTGTGCGACATTTAAACATTTATGGCGGTTTTAATGGTTAATCACTGGACTGTTATTGTCTGCTGTGCTTGATTTGTCTTGTGAACCTTATAATACGCCTTAAATACGTTTCACAAGAATTCTAATCCAATTAAATTTTAAAGTTATGCAGCTCCATATCACAACAAGAGTTGTCTAAAGCAGCTTTACACTGTAAGGTAAAGACTCTACAATAATACAAAGAAAACCTCCAGAATTAGACAACCCTCTATGAGCAAGCACTTGGTGACAGTGGGAAGGAAAAACTCCCTTTTGACAGGAAGAAATCTCCGGCAGAACCGGGCTCAGGGAGGGGTGGCCATCTGCTGTAACTGGTGGGTGAGAGAAGGAGCTAGTAGTTGAATTTCTGCCAGTCATCTGATTATTGTAGCATCTTTATCCTACCATGCATTGGCTTCTGGCGACTGTTACTTTGATTTGGTGCGATAATCAATAAACCTGAACTGGGCTGGATTGAATTAGCTGGCTCTGCGACTAGCAGCCATTTCTACACACTCCGCCTCCTGCCCTCTTGCAGAAAGTTTTCAAATTTGCAAGAAGCAAAGCATCCCCACTGAAACAGTACAAGTAAATCTTCATTTTATGGGCACAGAGAACATAAAATAGTTCTGAAAAACCTTGAAAACTTTGTTCATTTCTTTCCATTCTTGTCCATGTCTTATATTTCAGAGCCTCAAGCCAAATTACAAATTACAAAAAGGGGTCAGTTTGTCTTAATTACGCATGTTTCCCATGTTCCTAATGAAGTCTTTGATGGGAGATAGCGTATCAGTATAATGTTAAAGTCCATTTATGCAAACAAGTCAACCATGATGTGAACTGCAGGCATATTTTTCTTAACCAATCTTCCAATGAGCACAAACTGGAATTTCCATCCTCTTAAATGATTAAAAAATTATTTCCACCTGCTTAAATTATTCTGCTTGCACCTGTGTATTACAAAGACATCCGTGGTTACTTCCACAGAAGTAAAGTGAAATTAATTAATGAAAGACCAAGACAGACTTTAAATTCATTTGAAAGCCTGATGCTTAACATCGTCCACCCCAGCTGTGAAACTCAGAAACCAGTCTTGTTATCATCTATCGTCCACCTGGGCCTTACACAGAGTTTCTGTCTGATTTCTCAGACTTTATATCTAATTTAGTTCTGAGCTCAGATAAAATAATTATTGTGGGTGATTTTAACATCCATGTAGATGCTAAAAGTGACAGCCTCAACATGGCATTTAATCTGTTATTAGACTCAATTGGCTTCTCTCAAAATGTAAAAGAACCCACCCACCACTTTAATCACACTCTAGATCTTGTTTTAACATATGGCATAGAAACTGAACATTTAACAGTGTTTCCTGAAAACCCTCTCCTGTCTGATCATTTCCTGATAACATTTACATTTACAATAATTGATTACACAGCGGTGGAGAGTAGACTTTATCAAAGTAGATGTCTTTCTGAAAGCGCTGTAACTAAGTTTAAGAATATAATCCACCCACTGTTATCATCTTCAATGACCTGTACCAACACAGAGCAGAGCAGCTATCTGAACGCTACCCCAACAGAGGTCGATCATCTTGTTAATAATTTTACCTCCTCACTGCGTACGACTCTGGATACTGTAGCTCCTGTGAAAACTAAGGTCTCAAATCAGAAGTACCTGACTCCGTGGTATAATTCTCAAACACGTACCCTAAAGCAAATGACTCGTAATCTGGAGAGGAAATGGCGTGTCACAAATTTAGAAGATCATCATTTAGCCTGGAGAAATAGTTTGCTGCTTTATAGGAAAGCCCTCCGCAAAGCCAGAACATCTTACTATTCATCACTGATTGAAGAAAATAAGAACAACCCCAGGTTTCTCTTCAGCTCTGTAGCCAGGCTGACAAACAGTCAGAGCTCTTTTGAGCCAACCATCCCTTTAACGTTAACTAGTAATGACTTCATGAACTTCTTCACAAATAAAATTTTTATCATTAGAGAAAAAATTACCAATAATCATCCCACAGATGTAATATTATCTACAGCTACTCTTAGTACCATTGATGTTAAGTTAGACTCTTTTTCTCCAATTGATCTTTCTGAGTTAACTTCAATAATTACTTCCTCCAAACCATCAACGTGTCTTTTAGACCCCATTCCTACAAAACTGCTCAAAGAAGTCCTGCCATTAATTAATTCTTCGATCTTAAATATGATCAACCTATCTCTAATGATCGGCTATGTACCACAGGCCTTCAAGCTGGCTGTAGTTAAACCTTTACTCAAAAAGCCATCTCTAGACCCAGCAGTCTTAGCTAATTACAGGCCAATCTCCAACCTTCCTTTCATATCAAAAATCCTTGAAAGAGTAGTTGTCAAACAGCTAACAGATCATCTGCAGAGGAATGGTTTATTTGAAGAGTTTCAGTCAGGTTTCAGAGCTCATCACAGCACAGAAACAGCTTTAGTGAAGGTTACAAATGATCTTCTTATGGCCTCTGACAGAGGACTCATCTCTGTGCTTGTCCTGCTAGACCTTAGTGCAGCATTCGATACTGTTGACCATAATATTCTAATAGAGCGATTAGAACATGCTGTAGGTATTACAGGTACTGCACTGCAGTGGTTTGTATCATATCTATCTAATAGACTCCAGTTTGTGCATGTAAATGGAGAGTCCTCTTCACACACTGAGGTTAATGATGGAGTTCCACAGGGTTCAGTGCTAGGACCAATTCTGTTTACATTATACATGCTTCCCTTAGGCAGCATCATTAGAAGACATAGCATACATTTTCACTGCTATGCCGATGACACCCAGCTCTATCTGTCCATGAAGCCAGATAACACACACCAATTAGTTAAACTGCAGGAATGTCTTAAAGACATAAAGACCTGGATGGCCCCTAACTTTTTGCTTCTTAATTCAGATAAAACTGAGGTTATTGTACTCGGCCCTGAAAATCTTAGAAATATGGTATCTAAGCAGATTCTTACTCTGGATGGCATTACCTTGGCCTCCAGTAACACTGTGAGGAACCTTGGAGTCATTTTTGACCAGGACATGTCCTTCAATGCACATATTAAACAAATATGTAAGACTGCTTTCTTCCATTTGCGCAACATCTCTAAAATTAGAAATATCCTGTCTCAGAGTGACGCTGAAAAACTAGTTCATGCATTTATTACTTCCAGGCTGGACGACTGTAATTCATTATTATCAGGATGTCCAAAAAACGCACTGAAAAGCCTTCAGTTAATCCAAAATGCTGCAGCAAGAGTCCTGACAGGGACTAGAAAGAGAGAGCATATTTCTCCTGTTTTGGCTTCCCTTCATTGGCTTCCTGTTAAATCCAGAATTGAATTCAAAATCCTGCTCCTCACATACAAGGTCTTAAATAATCAGGCCCCATCGTATCTTAATGACCTTGTAGTACCATATCACCCTATTAGAGCACTTCGCTCTCGCTCTGCAGGCCTACTTATTGTTCCTAGAGTATTTAAAAGTAGAATGGGAGGCAGAGCCTTCAGTTTTCAGGCCCCTCTTCTGTGGAACCAGCTTCCAGTTTGGATTCGGGAGACAGACACTATCTCTACTTTCAAGATTAGGCTTAAAACTTTCCTTTTTGCTAAAGCATATAGTTAGGGCTGGACCAGGTGACCCTGAATCCTCCCTTAGTTATGCTGCAATAGACGTAGGCTGCCGGGGATTCCCATGATGCATTGAGTTTTTCCTTTCCAGTCACCTTTCTCACTCACTATGTGTTAACAGACCTCTCTGCATTGAATCATATCTGTTATTAACCTCTGTCTCTCTTCCACAGCATGTCTTTTATCCTGTCTTCCTTCTCTCACCCCAACCAGTCGCCTTGAGGCGACTGTTGTTGTGATTTGGCGCTATATAAATAAAACTGAATTGAATTGAATTGAAAGGTGTATATTCATCACGACACGTGAACACAAAGGCAGTCGGGTAGAATCATTTATTTGGTAGCTTTACACAAGAGAAACAAAACAGGCACACAAAACAACGCACATAATTAACACGTTAAACCTGAACACATGATGCAGACTGAACATGAAAAAAGCTCAAAGCGCAGTTGTGGCATGATAGCACACAGTCTGTAATAATCTGCCACTGCAGCAGCTGTTTGCGTGTTACAGCTCCTCGGCTACAGCCACAAGCAACTAGTGTCACAGCTGGTGTGCAAGCAGGCACAGTGTGAAGCAGAGCATGGCATACAGGATAATCTATAAAGTAGCTGCAGGATGTCATAGACTGGCATTCTGAATTTTTTGGGAATATTTTTTTAGCCTTTAAAGCAAATAGGAAAGTTGAGTGTGAGGGTCAGCTTGTCTGGATCACAATGAAACGCCCCAACAGCTTCTCCCTGATATCCAAGCTGCCCACAGGATTAATGCCACTGAGCCTCTTAATACGCTGACATTTTCTCCACTCCAGCACGAGGATGACTTTTACTGTGAAATGCCTCAACAACTCTTTGAGTTCATTAGAGAGAAATTCCCTCCGGCATTATCAGTAGAATAAAATTAATGTTGTTGATGAACTAAAAATTGAATCAAATTAAATATTTTAAAAAAGAATGTATATGAAAGATGCAAATGAGCGCCATGTGCCTTTATTATTCTTGAGTCTGCATCTAGACGTCTCAGCGTTAGTGTTTAGGCCACTGCCATACTCGTTTTAAGGAGCTGCTCTCAAGAGGCTTCTTCACTAAAAAGAAATGGAGATGTGATTAAAAAACAATTTTGCCATTTTCATAAAGGAGTCAGTGATGTTTGACTTCCTGCTGCCAGCTTCCTGTGGCTAATCAAGGAATTAATGGTAGTTTTAGCATAATTGGTCAGAACTTGGTTTCTATAGCAACACGTCTTGCTCTGGCTACAGGGATGGGTTGTAGCAGTCACATTAGACAGACACCCAGTGCTGCTGCTTTGTTTGTGGTTGTAGCTGAGCAGTGACTTTTTTTTCTACAGTGCCTTATAATACAAAAAATAAAAAATAAATGTTTTCACCACTGAAACATGAGCAATATAACTGGGCTTCATAAAACCGTCAGAGTTAAACCCTTTGTGACACGAATCAAAACAGAACCACAGGAAGCTATCGAGTACAAGAACACATATAAATCACAATAAGATAGAGAATATAGAGGCAGAGTTTTGCATTGTAAGCCACACGTATAGTTTGCAACATAGCTTTTGCTTCTCCTGAGTTGTCATCAGGCAATACTGACCACAAGAACACTTTTTTCTGACATCATTAATACATTCACAAAAAAATCAACAGTGATAACAAAGTCACAGGCCACTGTACAGTAAACATCCTCTGTCCATGACACTTGAGCTAGCATGCTTCAATTCTAAAACACGTTTAGATTATTTAATAAAAAGTACACAAAAGTAGTTCCTCTAACCCAGAGTATGGTTACGCCGAGCTCACAACATGATTTCAAATTTATGATGCCGGGGGCCTTCTCGAGGCTCTTCTCAAATACTAGAACAGTTCTGTACATGTTGACAAAGGCATGAACGGGTAACACATTCAACTTGTACTACAACAGTAACTGTGTAGCAATAAAGATGGCATTAAAAAAAGCAACACGAAACAGAGCAAAGATCCAAAACATTCTAACTGTAACATAAAGTACTGTGCAAAGGTTTCAGGCACTGTTTCTCCCTTATTATCCTGCAACAGCTGCTGTATGTGCGACAGAGATTTGGGGTCAAAACTACGACGCAAGTTCAACACACCCTGGATATTTTTCAATTTGCTTTACTGCTTTACACTTTTAAATCTTCGTTCTTTTCATTCGTTTCGGCCCGACCCCTGCTGGAGTGTCGGCAGCGCTAACTTACCACAACTGGATTCGTACTGCGGCTTCTCCTACCTGCCGCTTCCTAGTCTCCACAAGAAACGCTACAGGAAGCGGGGAAGACGGAGTGGCTGTCGCGTCCGTCTCAGGGCCTTTCTCAGAGCCAGAATTACGGACCATGTACATGTTAATCTGGACACGCCATCATTTTTTCCCTCCTCCCTGGATTGTCCGGACGCTAAACTGCACAGCAAAATCTCCAGTGTTAAATTAACACTAGAGAGTATCTATATGGGTCCACACCTCTGAGTGTTAAATACAACACTGTTGAGTGTTAAATTAACACTTTTGACAGTGTTATATGTTTAAAAGTAACCTAGTCAGTTTTGAAGATTAACAAAGACTAACACTGAGCAGTGCTGATTTTCTAACACTGGAATATTTCTAACATTTTGAGTTATTTTCCAGTTATGATTCCAGTGAAGCGCCCTAGAACCTACTCTCATTGCTGGCTAAACGATACTACACGTGCCTTACGACGTGTCTGTCGCCGTGATGAGAGGAGGTGGAAAAAAGATAAACTTCAGGTTTCTTATGATATGTTACGGACCAGCCGCTCACAGTTTCAAACTGCTGCTAGAATGGCTAAGGCATCTTTTCTTTCCAAAGTCATTTTGGCTAATGGTCACAACCCCCGTATGCTATTTAAAAATTTTAATTCTGTTGTTAATCCCGGTCCTGATATGCCTTTACTGTATTCACAAGCTCTTTGTGAGCGTTTTCAAATTCTTTTTTTAGATAAGGTTTTATCCCTTAAGCTTTCCTTTTCGTCTGCCTCTTATCCAGTCTTTTCCTCTGAGTGTAATTCAACTTTTCATCAATTTGAGCCCGTGTCGCTTTCGACTCTGAAGCAGCTGGTTGATCAACTAAAAAACACCAATGTTGTGTTTGATATTCTCCCATCACGCATTGCTAAGGGCTGCTTTGATGTAATTGGACCGAGCATTGTATTCTTAATGAATTTTTCTCTACTCTCTGGATCTGTCCCACTGGCCTTTAAGCATGCTGTAGTCCAGCCTATTCTGAAAAAGAAGAATCTTGATTGTTATGATCTTTTGAACTATCGACCAATCTCTAAGCTTCCGTTTCTGTCCAAGATCCTGGAGCGACTAGTTCTCTCTCAGCTTCAGGCGTACTTAGACGCGAACAACATTGCAGAGAAATTTCAGTCTGCCTTTAAGCCACGGCATAGCACTGAAACGGCCTTGCTTAGAGTTCTCAATGACCTATTTGTAAGCATTGACTCTGGACGCTCTGTGGTCCTGGTTTTATTGGACCTTTCCTCTGCTTTTGATATGGTTGATCATAGCATTCTTCTATTAAGACTTGAGCATACTGTGGGTATAAGAGGCACTGCCCTCAACTGGTTTAAATCTTATCTTGCTGACAGGTCTTTTTCGGTTAATTTGGGCAACTTCTCATCTTCCTCGGTACCTGTACGCTGTGGTGTGCCTCAAGGATCTGTATTAGGCCCTATTCTCTTTTCGCTATATCTGCTCCCTCTTGGAGCAATTTTTGAGAAGTATAATATTGCCTTTCATTGCTATGCTGATGATATACAGATTTATTTTGAGATTACTGACGATCTTGCTATGTCTTTTCACTATTTTCATGAATGCATGCGTGACATTAAAGGTTGGTTCAAGAGTAATTCTCTTGTCCTGAACGAAAAGAAAACGGAGATCGTGGTGTTTGATAGTAAAATCCCCCACGACCAACTGTGCGCTGCTCTGATGCCTTTTGCTAGCTCTCCTTCTGATTATGCCAGTAATTTGGGCATACTACTGGGTAGCTCGCTTAAATTTGACAAGCAAGTGTCTGCTGTTGTGAGGTCTAGTTTTAATCAGCTGCACCTCATTTCTAAGGCTAAGCGCTATATTCCGCACACTGACTTGGAAAAACTCATTCACGCATTCGTGACTTCCAGGTTGGACTACTGCAACTCTCTTTACATTGGCCTTTCCTCCTCCCTTCTCGTTAGATTGCAGACCTTCCAGAATGCGGCGGCACGCCTTTTGACAGGTAGCAGGAAGTTTTCTTCCATCACTCCTGTTCTCGCTGGCTTGCACTGGCTTCCAATTAAATACCGCATTCAATTTAAAATGTTACTTTTCACCTACAAAACCATTAATAACTTGGCGCCGAGCTACCTCAATGAGCTTCTCAGGTTACACACTCCTGTCAGAGCACTTAGATCTGCTACCCAAATTCTTCTGGAGCAACCTCGTTCTCGACTGAAGTCTCGCGGTGACCGCGCGTTTGCTGTAGCTGCCCCGGTCTTATGGAACAACCTTCCTGTCGCTATCCGGGCGTCTGATTCTATGCCACTGTTTAAATCACGGCTGAAGACTTATTTGTTTAATCTTGCCTTTCCACATTTGGTGTGCGTTGGTACATTTTTATCCGTTATGCTTGTGAACTACTTTTATATCTTATGATTGTCAAGGTTTTTATAATTGATACGTGCCTGGTCCTTCCTCTTTTCCCTCCCATCTCCCTTTTCCTATTTTATTTTTGTCAAGCACCTTGGTATACCCTTGGTTTTTTAGTGTGCTTTATAAATAAAGTTTATTATTATTATTATTATTACTGAGTGCAATCACAAGTCTGTTTACTTAGTGCTACAGTTAACTAGAGAAAACAGTGGTTTGAGCCCACGGCACGACCATGTGCAATGACCTTGTAGGCTGGTTGCCTTTGAAATAGTTGCTTCAAAGACAGGGACCAGGTCGAAGACCACTCACAGTCAGAGTGGCTTTGATCTGTCAAGATGATAATAAATCATCAGTGAGATGGAGTCACTTTGCTGTCAGTCTGCTAGCAGTTTGCAACTAAATTGGGTCAAGTTGGGTCAAGTAAATTGGCAATTACGTGCAATTTGTTTCCAATAATATGGCAATTAACTGAGATAAACTGTCAACTATGCAGTCTGTCATGCACATACACAGAAATTCACATTAACTACTTACATTCAAAGTCCAGATCTGAAGCAGATCGACAGGTCTAAAGCTACATACATCACACTAACAAAAATCAAAAATACGATGGCAGCTACAATAAACACAGCTGCTGCAGCCAAACTCAGGACACAAAGGAAATGCCAGCAGTGTGGGAGTCTAATTTGCAGAGCTGCACTGAAACTTAAAAGGTGTCGTAAAAGCGCAGAGTGCAGGTCATTCATTGGTGTACAAAGGCTTGGAAATACAGACTGGGGGCAGTCTTCCTCCACAGCACCAGTCCTACTGAAGAGCTGGCCTTTTCCAATAACCAGTGTGACCTCTTAAGGAAGTAACTAGCAGCTCCTTCCTTAAAGGAAAATTCATACATTGTGTGTCAGTGCTTGATTAATATAAAAAGATTATCATGTAACAGATTAATTAAACCACCACCAAAAGTAAGGATTATGGCACAGCCTTAAACGAACAATATCACTAAATACTAGAATTACTTTTTATGCTTCTGCAATGGTTAATCCACAAGTTTACACATGCTTTTATTATCAAAATGATATTTCTAATGCTAAAGTATAATTACTGTTGTTATGCATGAATTTTCCTATTTAGCCAAAAGCAGAAAAATATAGCAAAGCACATTATTATTATTATTATTATTAATTTAATAAGATTCCAAATTACAGTTAATTACTTGCATTCCTTAATAGAAATATTAGTTTTGGTGTGATTGTTATCCTTGATTAATTTCTGATTTCTAACAAGTTTTTAACGTTGTAAGCAATTAGTAAAATTTATTTACTCTCTCTACATTTGTAGACATCGGTCTTGCTTCCTCTACCCACTTCCATACGTAGGAATGCAAATTGTAAAGAATTGACCTTTTTAAAACAGTGTAATCAAAGTAGCATTTGCTTTCAATGTATGATCTCTAGATGAAAGAAGAACTCCACATAGCCTGTACTCATAAGCCCAAGCTGGAGAAATCAGGGTTCGACTCTGTCTGTCTGCATATAAGCTGTATTATGAATTCGTCTTTACTTAAATGAACAGAGAGAAGCGAGTGAGGCTAAATCCTTGTCAGAAGAAAATTGTACATAGCGTGATCAGCTACATGAAATGTGTTTTTTATTGATCACTAAGCAATCCGCATGTCTACGTGACTTTTTACATGAACTCTTGTGTGATAAACTTATTTAGCATCTAACAGCTTCCTCTTATCTAAGAACATACAGACTTAGAAAAGGGGAACCTCAGCTCTAAGTTCTTGGAATAAATTTGTTACTTTTGTACACACACAAGCTTGTATAAATAAAGAACGCAGACAGTGACAGAGCGCGAGTCCGTGAGTGCCTCCTGTGAGGACGAGCGCTCTGTGACTGCCCTCGCAAGTAAAGACGACTGTAGTGTTTGTGTTTTCTAACTCAGGTGTCTCAGCTGAAGAACTGTGGGGCGATTCTTAGAAATCCCCTGTCATTTAAATTGGTCCTTCGAGCTCAGCGATGGAAACAACAGACGCGTTTCTGTGACTCCAATCCGAGGTCTGACTGCTGTATCCTGACGTTGTGGGAAGCCAGCACCGAAGTCTGTCGACAGCCCTCTCCAGGTAGAGGAGAAAGTCCTGGGACGTGAATTTGGGTCCAGGCCGGTGAATTAGTTCTGGTCCACGACGCTGGGATCCAGCCAGACGACCTGAACAACCAGAGGGTGAGAAAACACTGTTTAGGTCTAACCCGCCGCAATCGTCTAAGTTTTGCGCAGTAGGTCTAACCCACTGCAAGGGTCCAAACAGGTCTAACCCGCCGCAAGGGTCTAAAGGGGTCTAACCCGCCACAAGGGTTTGAAGAAATAAACACGTGAAATAAGTTTAAGTTCGCCGAAAGGAACTGTGTTTAGACTGGTTTTAGAGGTAGCCGTCAAATACTTCGTAACAAATTAGCGCGCAAATGTCTATGTGTGTATGTGTTTGGAAGTAAGTTGATTTTACAGCACAAATAAACTGCTGAACTACTTCCATCTTTGTGTATCCTGCAAAAGCCCATGTACTGGTGACAAAGGGGAAAGGTTGAGTTCCGCCCACGGGCGTAGATTTGGCATGGACGGAAGGGACACGTCCCCACCAATATCCAGCGATTATCGAATCGTCCCCACCAATAATTAGATCTCTTCGAGTAAAGAAAAACAAAACCGATAGAAAGAAAAGAAAAATGATCTGTCAACGTCTCGTTCACCTAGTGATGCAGAAAGAGTTAAATTACGTTCTCTACTGGAGTCCTACCTCATATGACAAATATGGCCAATGTGATTGGCTGTGCCTTTCAGGGAGCTCTGTTTAGTTTTATCAGCGGCAAGCCTGCGCTGCGAGGACCTGCAAGGAGGAGAGGAGGACGGCAGCAACAAGGAAGAAGCTGGATATAAGAGAGTGTTTCAAAGAAACCTGTAAGTCACTTAAAGTCAAGTTCACTCATAAAATGTGTCCGTCACAATAACGTTACAGGCTATGCTAGGCTTTGGCCCACATCAGTCTAAAATTGTATGTAACCATGAATAACGTGTTTTGGAGGAAACTAACTGCACAACATGCAGCACTATTGGTTATTTCAGTCTCCCAGAGTAGCATTTCTAATTTTGATTGAAACTGTCAGAGAAAACGGCAGCCTCGAGTAAGACAGGATATTAGTTTACAGAGGCTGTTAACATTATATGTCTAATGTTAAAATGTTGGTGACACAATAATTTCATCCTAATGGTACTGACATATTCATAGGGTTAATGTTTGAGACAAAATATCATGAGGTAGTCATGATTTTGCAAATATTCCACCTTGTAGTGCAGTTTGCACAAATTGTTTTAAAAATGAACTCACCCTACAAACATTACTGATGTGTGACTCATCAGCAATGTTTGTATAGTGTGCCTAAAAGGTTGCATAATTTTGCTGAGAGATCTTTTACTTTGTGGTAATCTTAGATGAGTAGTTTTATGGACAAAAACCACCAGGTCATTCAGTGTTCCCTTAGTGCTAATGTGTAAGAGATGTTTGTGTACTATAACTGAAGTAATGCTGTTAAGTCCTTAAAGTCATATTCTTTTATTGTCATGACTCTATTTGAAGCTATTTTTATTTTTGTATGATACCTGATTTATATGGAATATGGCTGAAGTAAATAAAGTCTAAAATACTTTTTTAGTAGTAACATTATATAATTCACATATAAAACTATGAATTGTAATTTTAAATGGTTTAAAAGTATGCAGAATAGCACATGTAGGCAAGTATATTCTCCTTTTTTTTTTATCAAGAAGCAAAGACAAAAAGGAAGAAAAAAAAGAAACAGGGCAGGGTTCGGTGGTTGAATCATCCGTCCCCACCAATGCCAAAACCAAATCTACACCCTTGGTTCCGCCTCATAAAACTGACACCGCTCTGTGAATAGCGCGGAGTAGAAGGGCGTGTCAGCCACCACCCCCGAGTCAAGTGTACCAGAGAAGGCTCTGCAGTTCTGTGACAATGGGGAATCAGCCCACCAAACTCACTGCTGACGAGCAGTGGCTAGAAAAGAAATGTCCAGGCGCCGGACAAATCAGTGCTTGTAGATGGAAATAGCTTGGGAAAGGGTGAAACTGCAGATCACCCAAAGCCCTTGGTGGATACAAAATAAAATATAAATAAAATATTGTAATATACCATTGCTGTTATATAAAAAAAAAAGATAACATTAATAATGACATAATATTAATATGAAGAGGCACTTTAGTCAGTTATGATGTGAGGTGGATAATTGTTAGAAGTAGTCTGCATCAAGCTTAAGGTTTGCTAAAAATTAAGTATAATGACATATGAAATAAAGAAAATACCTAAACTAATTAAGTGCATAAGAGGCACTTGACCTGCTTGAAAACCTGTCATCCTGGATGAGATTTTGCTGAGATATAGAGCACACCTATAGTAACAACTAATAAGCTAAACCCTGTAGACAACAGCTAAAGCTACAAGATTGAGAAGCTGAATTAAATATGTGGACACTGCTAAGCTAATGAGCAAGTTACACTTTTTTTAAAATGTATTTATAATTTTTATTTTTTTAGAGCAGGAGCTGCATGCTATTAAAGTTCACACATGCAGCTGTCTGTGAGCTCAGTTTTTTCCTCACACTTCTGATTTGTTTTTGGCAGCAGCTTTTTTTTTTTTTCTTTTTGTGTCCTGACTCCTGTGTGTAGCAACTTGTTTTTTTTGTTTGCTTGTTTGTTTTGTTGGTTTGCAACACAAATTTGTGATCATACTTGTGGATCACAGTGACACATAATAATTAGGCATATGATTTACTAATGTCTAGTTTTAGAGCTGTGAGCAATGCATCCACATTGAGATTAAAAGCCTGGTCCATACTTTATATGAAGCTGCTATAGAAAAAATGGAACCTTGTGGGAAAAGTTCAAATAAAGAAGTTTTTTAAATCCTAACTTAAAAGTTTGAAATATGTAAGATGTGTGAGATGTGTGAATTCTTTGAAAAAAATAGAAATGACCCAAGATATCATGTTGCATCTACCAAAAAGCAGAAGAAGCATTACAGACAAATACAGTTGTAGCATTGCCTGACTATGATAAGCCTTTCTACCTATACTGTATGTAGATGGAGGAGCAGGTTACATGAAAGCAGTTTTAACACAGGCATTTGGAGAAAAACAATGCCCGCTTGCATTTTACTTGTGCAAATTAGACTCTGTTGCATCAGGCCTGCCTACATATGTGCAAACCTGTGTGATCTCAGATGCCCTCATGTGTGAATTATGCAGCCAATAGTGTGGTGCATTTACCATTAGCAAGTAGGCATCATGTTTGCTGCCTCCTATATAATCTTGGCTCTATCCTCTAGCTTTCCTGGTGCTCCCTCGCCTGATCCACACAGACTCTTTCCAGTAGAATGAACGTGACAGCTCTGTGCTACATATAACAGATAACTAATGTGGAAAATACCCCTACCTGATTCACCTCCAAATTGTCTAAATTTCACACAGTGGCTCTAGGCTGTATATAAAAGACATATTATCCAGGACATGCCGTCACGTGAAAAAGACAATTTTCACAGGACTTGAAGTAAAAACTAAGTACTGCTTCCATAGGAACAAAGAGGGTAATTAGTAGAGATGGACCGATCCGATATTACGTATCGGTATCGGTCCGATACTGACGTAAATTACTGGATCGGATATCGGAGAAAAATAAAAAATGTAATCCGATCCATTAAATATCACGAAAGCACCTCACAAAACTTGCAACACGCCGTAACTCGCCTCAGAACGTTAGCACGTCGGAGCAGTATGCATCACGTGATAGAGCGGCTGTGGCATGCGGGACCTGTCGGTGGTCTGGATAGCATTTGGAGCTTCGCTAGCAACCTGGCATTTCATCTCCGACAAAGTTATCCCCGAGAGAAGTAAAGCAAGTGTGTAAGTCCATCTCTGAATGTAAAGCATTCCTGCGTTAAGCTTAACAAGCGACTGCCTCTTCTTGCTGCTACTTCAATCATGAAACTGCTTAATGATCAGCTGATCGGCTTTTCTGTCGCGAGTCCGTCTCTTTTGTTAGTTTTTGGCCCACTTTGCACCAGAAAGAGGAAACCAGCGGCTGAACAACAGCAGCACGTTTAAGCTTGATAAGCTGTTGTTAGAATTTATTTAATATTACTTTCTACACCAGGATCTTTTTCTACGTAGCTGACGCTGGTAACTGTGCAGGGGCGGATCTAGCAAAGTTTAGCCAGGGGGGCCGATAGGGCATTAACAGGGAAAAGGGGGCACAAAGACATACTTTTTTCTTATTCTCATTTAAAATGTCGAGCTTTTAATAAATAATTATCTGACACCCAAAGTTTTAATTTGATGTAAAATGAATAGAAGTCAATTACTGTATATAGTAACTGTTAAGTCTAATATACCCTAGTAAGCTATAGTACTTTTTCCTTTGGGAAGGTACCATCTGTGCAGTCTGCAATTTTGTTGAAGAAAGATGTTGAATCTATTTAATATTTCTTGAAAAATAATTGATTTCTGTGCATTTTTTTTCACACTGCATCAAATTAAGGTTGATTACGTCGATTAAGCATCATGAGGTGGAGCGTGAGGGGTGGTTCCCTATTTTTTATTTATTTATTTTTGTTGCTGGGAGTTGGAACCCTATTAGTTAGGTTGCTTAATATTTCTGCTAAGTACTCTTTAAAATACCAGAATAGGGAGGATGGTGTAGGTTTAAGTTTATTAGATTGATCAGTATTGCTGAACTATGAAACATTTTTTTTTGCATACAGGTATAACAGAATAGCTTTAGTGTAGTTGTTGTTTTAAACTTGAGTATGAACTTATACAAAATGCAGCAAGATATTTAAAAAAACAGTTTTGTTGATTAAAAAACACTATATCGGATTCATATCGGTATCGGCAGATATCCAAATTTATGATATCGGTATCGGACATAAAAAAGTGGTATCGTGCCATCTCTAGTAATTAGCAGCCACATGCTGTTGATCAATTATATTTGATTAAGTGATTATCACCAAATGTGAGTACCTCTATAAAACCAGAAGGTTGGTCAGTTTGTTGGTCTGAAACATTCATGTGTGTGATAACATGATGCCACCCTCTTCCTAAGAGAGGGCGTTCATGCAAATTCACCCCCAAGGTCAGACCATGCACTGCAAAATGTTTCAAAAAACCCAAGAGCTCTTCAAACCTCATTAGCATTTCAAATGTTAAAGTTCATGGCAGATGAGACCAAAGTGGAGATGTTTGGCTGTAATACAGAGTGTCATGTTTGGTAAATAAACAAACTTAGCATGTCAGCACAAAGAACTCATACCAACTGTCAAGCATGGTGGTGGAGGGTTAATGATTTTAGCTTGGTTTGCAGAACCTGGGTACGTTGCAAAACATTAAATTGAACATGAATTCCTCTGTGCATTAAAGTTTTCCAAAGTCAGATGTGAGGCCTGACAGGGTCTAACAGCTAAAGCTTGGCTGAAATCATGCAATAGGACCCGAGCACAGCAACAAATCTCCAACAGAATGGCTGAAAAAGAAAAGAATCAAGGTGGTGCAATGACCAAGTGTGGCAGGATCTTAATGAACTGTAGCCCAAATTCCTCCACAACACACTATAAGGTGCACTTAAAATTCTTTAGTTTTCTCAAAATTTGACAGTGCGCCTTATGTATGGAATCTGGTTGTTTTTGCTGACCTCAAACCAATTTTATGTGGTACACAGCGCTCAGAAATCTGTCAAAAAATGTTTCAATACGACTTAGGTTGTATTAAGCTACAAAGCCGCAACGGTTGATGGATTGTCAGAGCATTACGGCTACCAGAGTCAGGAGCCTCGCTGACTTGGAGTAATCTGGGTCCAAAACTCCTTCCTCTTCAGGTCCTAAAGTCAAACGAACACTGCAGCATCACTGAGAGTTAAAAACTGTCTAAATTCTTTCATCTTTAACAACATAATCAGCGTTGCTGCTTTGCCAGATGTAACAATTAAGTTTAACATCCAGGCATCCATGAAAACAGAAGTTATTAAATTTAATGGAGTTAGAAGTTACCAGTTAGCTCGCAGGTTTCCATTTAAACATGATAGACCATACCTTCCCAAAGTGTGGGAAGGGGGGGCGCAGAGCCATTGCAGGGGACGCAGTACGAAAAGGAAAAAAAAAACAAAAAAAACAAAGCTTGGACACTGCTAGCATGGGGCTAGGGTTGCCAACCGTCCCTTAAAATACGGAATCGTCCCGTATTTCGAAACAAAAGTACACGTCTCGTATTGAGCTAATAAGGGACGCACTTTGTCCCGTAATACAGTGAGAATCAAAAGTAGTCTATAAATGTTAATGGAATTAATACTTTGTTTGAAATCATAATTGCCAGCCCCTCTCTTGCTTTGTGACCAATGAGCTGACAGCACACTTATGACAATTCGAGTATGACAATTCAGATTACCGCTCATCTCATTGGTCGAGGAAAGGTCGCTTACGGAGAAAATACCGGAAGACAACAGATGACCACAACAAGAAGCATGGCCAACAGGGAAACAAACGCCGACACTGCGGTGCAAGTCTCGGACGACAGTACACCTAAAGCTGGGCAGACACTGTGCGATTTTTTTCAGTCACGTTATTCAGCTCCTGCTCAAACTGCACGATTGACTTGCAGGGTTTAGAAGTTGGTAGGTCACGATGCAGGTCTCACACTATACCGCCCGATGCTCTGATGCAACCTGAGTGCTCACACTGTGCCTCCATAAAATGAAGGTTATAACAGAAAATCTGTCGCGCTCTCTCTCTCCGTCTTACACTCACACAGACACACCACCACCATCAACTTTGCTAACTCGCCTCAGAACGTTAGCACGTCGGAGCAGTATGCATCACGTGATAGAGCGGCTGTGGCATGCGGGACCTGTCGGTGGTCTGGATAGCATGTGGAGCTTCGCTAGCAACCTGGCATTTCATCTCCGACAAAGTTACCCAGAGAGAAGTAAAGCAAGTGTGTAAGTCCATCTCTGAATGTAAAGCATTCCTGCGTTAAGCTTAACAAGCAACTGCCTCTTCTTGCTGCTACTTCAATCATGAAACTGCTTAATGATCAGCTGATCGGCTTTTCTGTTGCGAGTCCGTCTCTCTTGTTTGTTTTTGGCCCACTTTGCACCAGAAAGAGGAAACCAGCGGCTGAACAACAGCAGCACGTTTAAGCTTGATCAGCTGTTGTTAGAATTCATTTAATATTACTTTCTACACCAGGATCCTTTTCTATGTAGCTGACGGCTGGTAACTGTGCAGGGGCGGATCTAGCAAAGTTTAGCCAGGGGGGCCGATAGGGCATGAACAGGGAAAAGGGGGCACAAAGACATACTTTTCTTTCTTATTCTCATTTAAAATGTCTAGCTTTTAATAAATAATTATCTGACACCCAAAGTTTTAATTTGATGTAAAATGAATAGAAGTCAATTACTGTATATAGTAACTGTTAAGTCTAATATATATACCCTAGTAAGCTATAGTACTTTTTCCTTTGGGAAGGTACCATCTGTGCAGTCTGCAATTTTGTTGAAGAAAGATGTTGAATCTATTTAATATTTCTTGAAAAATAATTGATTTCTGTGCATTTTTTTTCACACTGCATCAAATTAAGGTTGATTACGTCGATTAAGCATCATGAGGTGGAGCGTGAGGGGTGGTTCCCTATTTTTTATTTATTTATTTTTGTTGCTGGGAGTTGGAACCCTATTAGTTAGGTTGCTTAATATTTCTGCTAAGTACTCTTTAAAATACCAGAATAGGGAGGATGGTGTAGGTTTAAGTTTATTAGATTGATCAGTATTGCTGAACTATGAAACATTTTTTTTTGCATACAGGTATAACAGAATAGCTTTAGTGTAGTTGTTGTTTTAAACTTGAGTATGAACTTATACAAAATGCAGCAAGATATTTAAAAAAACAGTTTTGTTGATTAAAAAACACTATATCGGATTCATATCGGTATCGGCAGATATCCAAATTTATGATATCGGTATCGGACATAAAAAAGTGGTATCGTGCCATCTCTAGTAATTAGCAGCCACATGCTGTTGATCAATTATATTTGATTAAGTGATTATCACCAAATGTGAGTACCTCTATAAAACCAGAAGGTTGGTCAGTTTGTTGGTCTGAAACATTCATGTGTGTGATAACATGATGCCACCCTCTTCCTAAGAGAGGGCGTTCATGCAAATTCACCCCCAAGGTCAGACCATGCACTGCAAAATGTTTCAAAAAACCCAAGAGCTCTTCAAACCTCATTAGCATTTCAAATGTTAAAGTTCATGGCAGATGAGACCAAAGTGGAGATGTTTGGCTGTAATACAGAGTGTCATGTTTGGTAAATAAACAAACTTAGCATGTCAGCACAAAGAACTCATACCAACTGTCAAGCATGGTGGTGGAGGGTTAATGATTTTAGCTTGGTTTGCAGAACCTGGGTACGTTGCAAAACATTAAATTGAACATGAATTCCTCTGTGCATGAAAGTTTTCCAAAGTCAGATGTGAGGCCTGACAGGGTCTAACAGCTAAAGCTTGGCTGAAATCATGCAATAGGACCCGAGCACAGCAACAAATCTCCAACAGAATGGCTGAAAAAGAAAAGAATCAAGGTGGTGCAATGACCAAGTGTGGCAGGATCTTAATGAACTGTAGCCCAAATTCCTCCACAACACACTATAAGGTGTGTAACCCAGTAGAGAAAACTACCTTTTGTTATTTTTTTTTCTTGTTTTCGTTTTGATTGTATAAATGTATTTTCATTATTTTATTTTGAAAAGAAACATTTATTTTGAAAAAAGGAAGTGTGATCCTCTAGCAAACTTTATTTTCTGTTGCTGGATCACAAGGGATAAATGCCTTTTTCATTGGTTGAAGGTGGTTTTAGCCCCGTCTTCCGAAACACCAGACCATCATTTCACATGAGCTAGATCTTTTCGCACGTGGAAATAGATGAGACAGGTCACGGATAGCTCGTGCGGAATTTTCTAACATTTTGGTGAGTTTAGCCCATGGGTTTGAAAAGTTAATAATGTGTTAGTCTGTTGCTAAAAGTTGTTTCTTCTGTTCATACCGATTCGCGAGTGGTAATTTGCTGTTTAAAAACGGTTGAAATGCTGTTGTGGTAGGATTTGTTTAGCATACTCGAAGGATGATTGGAAAAATGTATTATCTTGCTGGTTATACCTATTAATCATAATTTCATGGTTAAAAAGAGAACAAGAAATTCATTTGTTGTTTACATGGTTAAAATAATTTCATGTATAACGAGAGATATATTCAAAGCATGCATGTAATGTATTACTGTGGTAATGTGAAAGATGTGAAAAGAGATAGAGAACTAAAGCTATAGCTGTGATACAAGAGAAGAAACGGAGCTGGCTGTGTACAATAATGTTAATATTGTTGTGCAGGCTAGGTTTTTTTCCCTTGTCCGTGTGGAAGGAACTAAGATTTTGGATTCCAATGGATTCTCTCCGGATGGAGATGGCGAGCCTGAGCCCAGACTGAACTTTGCAGAGGAACTTACTCTTCTTCCTCGACGGAGACTCCCAAGTGGTAACACACAAACCACAAACGAAAGAGAACAAGAACTAGACTAAGAATTTTTGACTTGACAGATGACCAAAGACAAAAAGACAATTGAATATTGAGCTCAAACGACTATTTTTGGGGTTATTTTTGTTTTGCCGGCTTCTTCTTCTTATTGTTATGGTTATTATCACTACTACTGTCAATGTGGAATTTGTGTCTTGTTTATTTCATTTTTGTGCAAAATAATAACTGTTGCTGCTCAAATTCCTGTCTCCAGCCATTTCATTCTGCATTCGCCTCGCTTTCTATTGTAGCCCTGCCGAACCTAGCAACTGGTCCGTAGTTTGGCTGTCCTAAACTATTTAAAATGAGTCAGTGGTTACAGTAAGTCTTGGCGAGCCAGCCAGGAGGCTTTTTCTCATGTGATTACAAGTATATAACGCACCCCAAATGGACCGTCTTGTTGAACGTGAATCTGTTAAAGTCCCAAATTCGGTGATCGTGAGCGAAATAGCTGGAGATGAGCAAATTGATGAGGTGACTGAATTCCTAAAACAGTATGGGTCAATCTCAAGAGTCTTAAAGGTAGATGATGGTAAATCTGAGTTTATCTCGAGTGTTGTTGTTGAGTACAATTCAGGTACTGCTGTTGATGCTCTTGAGCCGTTACCTTACAACCACATATCCGATAGCGGGGTTAAGTATAGAATACAGTCTCTTGCAAGCGTATACACGCGATGTGTGGGGAATGATACAACCAAGTCATATCTCACTGAGTTAAAAAACCTAGCCAAAATGAGCGGCCGAGGGTTTGCAGATGTTCTGAAAGACATGATGTCACAGATAGCTGAATCAATCAAAGAGCCTGAACATGATCAATCAGAGCGAATTGACTTATCTGAATCTCCCTTGGCTGAGTTTCAGCCTTCAGCTGTTGAACCCAGTGTTGATGGTGCACAGCAATCGAACCAGTCAAATCACACTGCAAGAAACCCAGCTCATAGTATACCCACCATACCTGCACCTGATTTAAACCCTCCTGAGGTGCAGCGTGTAGTAGTTGAGCACATTGTGAGAAGAGATGATCATTCAGTGCAACATTTTTCACAAAAACTCAGAGCTTTTTCTGGCAAGGACCCCCGGCCAACCTATGAGCCAGATTATGATACTTGGCGTTCCAGTGCTGAACTAATCTTGAGTGACACTTCCATGTCGCAACTGCAACAATCGCGAAAGATTCTTGAGTCTCTCTTACCCCCGGCAGCTGACGTAGTTAAGCACTTGAACCCAGACAGCTCACCTGCAGACTACCTTCAAATGTTGGATTCTGCCTATGGGACAGTTCAAGATGGTGGAGAGCTTTACGCCAAATTTCTTGACACCTTCCAAAATCCAGGTGAGAAACCGTCGTCATACGTACAACGCCTTCAGGTAGCTTTAACTCACACTGTAAAACGGGGTGGTGCTTTAAGCAATGATGTTGACAGACTCCTTGTCACGCAGTTCTGTCGTGGTTGCTGGGATGATTCCCTTTTAAATGCACTTCAACTAAAACAAAAACGGATAAACCCCCCATCTTTTCCTGAGTTGCTTCTCTTATTACGCACAGAAGAAGACCAAAATGCTACCAAAACAATGCGAATGAAGCAACATTTGAACATCACGAAACAAAAAGCGACATACCACCTCCAAACAGTCAAAGGCTGCTTAGACGAAAATGAAGACACAACCACCTTAAGCTCAATTAAAGAACTCTCAAAGCAAGTTGCAGAGCTCCAGGCCCAACTGGTGCAGCTGACCGCGAAATCAAAAGCGCAGAATTCCAGATATGCCTCCCATACCAAGTCTAAAGAAAACCGAAAGCCAGACAAAGTGAGCAAGGAGCCCTCAGAACGAACAGTTAAAACTCAAAGTACCCCACCCAAACCGTGGTACTGTTTCCAATGTGGAGAAGATGGCCACATCAAGCCAAACTGCGAAAATGAACCAAACCCAGCCCTAGTTGCTGAAAAGCGCAAACTGTTTAAAGAGAAACAGAGGAAATGGGAGGTTGAGAACCCTCCAGCCACTAAGGAACAGTTAAACTGAAAACAGTCTCTATTGCGGGGCAAATGGAGACTGCAGCCAGGCGATCATGTCCCACTAAGTACATGCAACATGCTAACTGTAAGCAATCTGTCACTAAGCCACAGAAGTATAGTCTGCCAAAAGGGTTGGTTGGCTCTAAATGCACAGCAGTAGTTAGCATTTCTGGCGTTAATGTAAATTGTCTCCTGGACTCAGGGTCACAAGTGACCACAGTCGCTGAGTCGTTCTACAAACAGAACTTTCCAGATCAAAATCTTAACCCACTCTATGATCTTTTGGAAGTGGAGGGTGCTGCAGGTCAGCCCGTCCCCTATTTGGGTTATATAGAGACATGCATTACTTTTCCAAAAGACTTCTTAGATGCAGAGATGGACATACCAACCTTAGCTCTTGTTGTTCCAGACACTCATCCAAACAGTCAGACCCCAGTGTTGGTGGGAACAAACACGCTTGATGTCCTTTATGAAAAATTTTTGGACCTTAAGACTTCTGACTACTTACCTAGTCCTTGCGGGTTTAGAGCCCTGTTGAAAACTCTAGAACTAAGACATACACAGAACAAAGATGGGAGCATTGGGTTAGTTACCCTGTCAGGCAAGGCTACAGTTGTAGTTCCAGCAGGCCAAACAGTAGTTTTAGAGGGATCTGCTAACGTTCATTGTACTGCAGCAGACACGTGTGCCATAGTTGAACACCCCTCTCAGTCTTCCTTGCCTGGTGGCCTTTGTGTTAAAACTTGCTTGATAACACTTCCTTCCCGAGCTCCACACAAAGTGCCTGTTATGATTACAAATGAAACAGAACAAGATGTTACTATCCCGTCTACTTGTGTCATTGCAGAGCTGGGAGCTTTCCATTGTATCATGTCCCAGCATAATGTCACCAGTGTTAATGAGTCAGCCACAAGTAAGACACCGCTGAATTTCAATTTTGGTGACTCTCCGATTCCACATGAATGGAAAGAGAGGATAACCAAGCAACTCAATGACATTCCGGAAGTATTCGCTTTTCATGATCTTGACTTTGGGTGTACGAACAAGGTGAAACATTCCATCAAGCTTAATGATCCGACTCCCTTCAAGCACCGTGCACGCCCTATACACCCTCAAGATCTTGAGGCTGTCCGGAAACACCTGCAGGAGCTGCTTGCTGCAGGTGTGATAAGAGAGTCTCAATCACCTTTCTCGTCTCCCATTGTTGTGGTGAGAAAGCGGAACAATGATGTGCGTCTATGTATAGACTTTCGCAAGCTGAACTTGCAAACAATAAAAGACTCTTACGCACTTCCAAATCTGGAAGAGACATTCTCTGCCCTTTCAGGATCCAGGTGGTTCACGGTCCTCGATCTGAAATCTGGGTATTACCAGATAGAAGTTGAGGAGGCAGACAAAGAAAAGACCGCGTTTGTGACACCGCTTGGGTTCTGGGAGTTTAACCGCATGCCGCAGGGCATAACCAACGCCCCAAGCACCTTCCAGCGGCTGATGGAGCGCTGTGTTGGTGATATGAACTTACATGAAGTGCTCGTCTTTTTAGATGATCTCATCATCTTCTCAGATAGTTTGGAAGAACACGAACGCCGACTTATGCGGGTACTCCATCGCCTTAAAGAGTATGGCCTGAAGTTATCGCTGGAAAAATGTAAATTTTTCCAAACCACAGTTCGGTATCTTGGGCATGTAATCTCTGAAAGCGGAGTTGAGACGGATCCCGAAAAGATTCAGGCCCTAAAGACCTGGCCACGGCCCAAGAATCTCAAAGAACTAAGATCTTTCCTGGGGTTCTCGGGGTACTACAGACGTTTTGTAAAAGGGTACTCGTCCATAGTACGCCCACTCAATGACCTCACTCGTGGTTACCCACCACTACGTAAGAAATCAAAGTCCAAAGAACCCAACCAGACCTACTTTGATCCCAAACTGCCATTTGAGGACCGATGGACCGCAGAGTGTCAAAAAGCTTTTGACTCCATCATTGAAAAGCTAACGTCAGCCCCCGTCTTAGGCTTTGCAGACTCGAAGCTGCCTTATGTGCTCCATACCGATGCCAGTACTACTGGCTTAGGTGCAGCACTCTACCAGGAGCAGGAGGGTCAGCTCAGAGCCATAGCTTTTGCCAGTCGTGGGTTATCAAGAAGTGAAGCACGATATCCAGCCCACAAGTTGGAATTTTTAGCACTCAAATGGGCAGTGACTGAAAAGTTTCACGATTATTTGTATGGTGGTCAGTTCACTGTGGTTACAGATAGTAACCCACTCACATACATATTGACCTCTGCTAAGTTAGATGCCACTGGCTATAGGTGGCTTGCCGCTTTATCTAACTACAACTTTAAGTTACAGTATAGAGCGGGCAAGCACAACCTAGACGCAGATGGGTTGTCTAGACGTCCTCATGGAGAACTCGTAAATGATGTCCAGTCCAGGAAAGAGCAGGAGCGTGTAAGCCAATTTGTAGAGCGTCACCTAGCTGACACTGACACCACTGACACCATAAAGCTTGTAGATAGTGATGTTGTCCAAGCAATCTGTCAAAATCACCTTGTAAAAGTCAGTGATGATTGTCAGGATAGTGGTGTTACACTTGTAGAATCGCTTACCCTCTCAGCTGACGCGATTCCAGACATCTATGTTTCAGAAGAACATCATGGCTTACCAACCATCCCTGCCTTGTCCCAATCAGAAATTAAGGATAAGCAGAGAGCAGACTCGACAATCAGCCAAGTTATCAAACAAATCGAACATGGTCAGACACCTCCACCGACTGTTAGAAAAGAACTCCCAGATCTCCCTCTTTTGCTTAGGGAACTCAATCGGTTGGAAATGCACAATGAGGTGTTATACAGAAAAAGACAAGATGGAGACCAGGTGACCCACCAGCTTGTTCTTCCTGAGGAGCTCAGAGCTTCAGTGCTCCAAAGTTTGCATGATGACATGGGCCACTTAGGTATCGACAGAACCCTGGATCTGGTCAGAACCCGATTCTATTGGCCACGCATGGCGACACAGGTTGAGCAGAAAGTGAAAACATGTGATCGTTGTATACGGAGAAAGAGTCCCCCTGAAAAAGCAGCTAGACTGGTCAACATAACAACAACCAGACCTTTAGAACTCGTCTGTATGGATTTTCTCAGTCTAGAACCAGACAGTAGCAACACACGGGATATCCTTGTGATAACCGATCATTTCACTAAGTTTGCCCTCGCGTTGCCCACCTCTAATCAAAAGTCACGAACGGTCGCCAGGTGCCTGTGGGACCAGTTCATTGTCCACTACGGCATACCTGAGCGCCTGCACAGCGATCAGGGTCCTGATTTCGAGGCAAAACTGATAAAAGATCTGTGTGAGATCTCTGGGATAAAGAAAATAAGAACTACCCCGTACCACCCACGTGGTAACCCTACTGAACGATTTAATAGAACACTACTTAGTATGTTAGGAACACTGGAATCCAAACAAAAGTCTCACTGGAAAGACTATGTTATGCCATTAGTACATGCGTACAATTGCACCCGTAGTGATGCAACAGGGTTTACACCCTACGAGTTGATGTTTGGCAGAAAACCCAGATTAGCTGTTGATCTTGCATATGGACTTCCTCTCAGCAAAGATAAAAAAGTGACACATTCGCAATATGCTGAAAGTCTCAAGAAACGGCTAGAGGAAAGCTATAGGTTAGCTTCTCAAACCGCACAAAAAGTGGCAGACAAGAATAAGGCCAGATTTGATCGCAAAATAACTGTTTCAGAACTTGAACCTGGGGACCGGGTTTTAGTTAGAAACGTGCGGCTGCGTGGCAAGCATAAACTTGCTGATAAATGGGAGGCAGACATCCATGTGGTAGTCAAACGTGCAGGCGACCTACCCGTTTATACTGTTAAACCCGAGTCCAAGCAAGGTCCCTCCCGAACTTTACACAGAGACCTGTTGCTTCCCTGCAGTTTCCTCCCGGTTGCCACCGCAGACACATCTGAGCCACAGCAGGTTCACCGTCCTAAAACGCGTCAAACTGTTGTCACAGAAAGCAATGAGGATGAAGAATCAATGGAACTTGACAATGAACTTTTCATTCAATGGGTTGATGATTCCCCATGTGAAGAAATAACCAGATTTACTACTGTACATGAATATCCAAAACCTTCTCATGAACCAGACATTACAAACTTACCTGATTGTGACCTTTCTGAAATTGCTAGCAACAAGGAGCTGAATATGGATAAAGATGCAAGCAAAGACGAACTTACCAATCATGTGCTTGTTGAAAACTTACCAGATGGAGATGAGATTGGAATTGACGATCCTGTGGACAATGGAACGGGAACCGTATTGGATGAATCACCTGAGGATTTGGTTAAAGAACCAGGAAACCAGCCTGTTAACGCACCTGATGAGATGGACAGTTGTGATCCCATTACAACTCAACCAGTAAGACAGTCAACAAGAATCAGACATCCACCTAAAAGACTTGATTATCCTGATTTAGGAAACCCTCTAGTTACTGTTGTGAAATCACTTTTCCAGGGTTTGAGCATAGCCTTTTCTGAGTCCCTAAACAGTACAGAGGGACAGTACTGGCTACACATGCAACGAGACGTGCATGACATTTAGCTGGGGAGAGTGTAACCCAGTAGAGAAAACTACCTTTTGTTATTTTTTTTTCTTGTTTTCGTTTTGATTGTATAAATGTATTTTCATTATTTTATTTTGAAAAGAAACATTTATTTTGAAAAAAGGAAGTGTGATCCTCTAGCAAACTTTATTTTCTGTTGCTGGATCACAAGGGATAAATGCCTTTTTCATTGGTTGAAGGTGGTTTTAGCCCCGTCTTCCGAAACACCAGACCATCATTTCACATGAGCTAGATCTTTTCGCACGTGGAAATAGATGAGACAGGTCACGGATAGCTCGTGCGGAATTTTCTAACATTTTGGTGAGTTTAGCCCATGGGTTTGAAAAGTTAATAATGTGTTAGTCTGTTGCTAAAAGTTGTTTCTTCTGTTCATACCGATTCGCGAGTGGTAATTTGCTGTTTAAAAACGGTTGAAATGCTGTTGTGGTAGGATTTGTTTAGCATACTCGAAGGATGATTGGAAAAATGTATTATCTTGCTGGTTATACCTATTAATCATAATTTCATGGTTAAAAAGAGAACAAGAAATTCATTTGTTGTTTACATGGTTAAAATAATTTCATGTATAACGAGAGATATATTCAAAGCATGCATGTAATGTATTACTGTGGTAATGTGAAAGATGTGAAAAGAGATAGAGAACTAAAGCTATAGCTGTGATACAAGAGAAGAAACGGAGCCTGCTGTGTACAATAATGTTAATATTGTTGTGCAGGCTAGGTTTTTTTCCCTTGTCCGTGTGGAAGGAACTAAGATTTTGGATTCCAATGGATTCTCTCCGGATGGAGATGGCGAGCCTGAGCCCAGACTGAACTTTGCAGAGGAACTTACTCTTCTTCCTCGACGGAGACTCCCAAGTGGTAACACACAAACCACAAACGAAAGAGAACAAGAACTAGACTAAGAATTTTTGACTTGACAGATGACCAAAGACAAAAAGACAATTGAATATTGAGCTCAAACGACTATTTTTGGGGTTATTTTTGTTTTGCCGGCTTCTTCTTCTTATTGTTATGGTTATTATCACTACTACTGTCAATGTGGAATTTGTGTCTTGTTTATTTCATTTTTGTGCAAAATAATAACTGTTGCTGCTCAAATTCCTGTCTCCAGCCATTTCATTCTGCATTCGCCTCGCTTTCTATTGTAGCCCTGCCGAACCTAGCAACTGGTCCGTAGTTTGGCTGTCCTAAACTATTTAAAATGAGTCAGTGGTTACAGGTGCACTTAAAATTCTTTAGTTTTCTCAAAATTTGACAGTGCGCCTTATGTATGGAATCTGGTTGTTTTTGCTGACCTCAAACCAATTTTATGTGGTACACAGCGCTCAGAAATCTGTCAAAAAATGTTTCAATACGACTTAGGTTGTATTAAGCTACGAAGCCGCAACGGTTGATGGATTGTCAGAGCATTACGGCTACCAGAGTCAGGAGCCTCGCTGACTTGGAGTAATCTGGGTCCAAAACTCCTTCCTCTTTGTCCCGTAATACAGTGAGAATCAAAAGTAGTCTATAAATGTTAATGGAATTAATACTTTGTTTGAAAACATAATTCCCAGCCCCTCTCCTGCTTTGTGACCAATGAGCTGACAGCACACTTATGACAATTCGAGTATGACAATTCAGATTACCGCTCATCTCATTGGTCGAGGAAAGGTCGCTTACGGAGAAAATACCGGAAGACAACAGATGACCACAACAAGAAGCATGGCCAACAGGGAAACAAACGCCGACACTGCGGTGCAAGTCTCGGACGACAGTACACCTAAAGCTGGGCAGACACTGTGCGATTTTTTTTCAGTCACGTTATTCAGCTCCTGCTCAAACTGCACGATTGACTTGCAGGGTTTAGAAGTTGGTAGGTCACGATGCAGGTCTCACACTATACCGCCCGATGCTCTGATGCAACCTGAGTGCTCACACTGTGCCTCCATAAAATTAAGGTTATAACAGAAAATCTGTCGCTCGCTCTCTCTGTCTCTCACTCACACAGACACACCACCACCACCATCAACTTTGCTAAATTGCTAATGAAAAACATGATCAGGCAGCTGTGATTTAGCAGCGATGTAGATCCAACTATTTTCACGGTTGTTGTGGTCGTGATAATTTTGTGATGCCACATCGAAAAGGCTCGGATGAGCTTTTCAAAGTTCTACAAGTTGTGCCTCCATCGCTTGTGTCCAGATCACACGCTGCACAGCCGTGCTGCTCCATCTTTTTCACGACGTTTACGTGTTTGCGCGCGAGCAGTGTGAGCGGCTGTGGTGAGACCCTCACGAGCGATTGATGATCGGGAGCTGGTCGTGAGGTGTTAATCACTTCTCGTTACCCCACGTATACTACACGACGCACGATGAAGGCCAAAATCGGTCCGATCACTCAAAAATCGGCTCAAAATGGGCCTAAAACCGCACAGTGTGAGCCCAGCGTTAGAGCAGCAATGTTTGTTCCCCTCAGAGAAAGGGAAGAATGGGAAAAGGAAAACACCTGGCTGGAAAAAGTTAATATGGGCATGTGCAGTGAATATCAGCGCTATGTGGCCAGAAGTGTGATAATATAATTTATTTTGTGTAATAAACGACTGCAAGGATAGATGATTACAACAAATAGATGACTAATACATAAAAGTAATACATAGATGAATAATGATGATGAGTAATGATGCGTAATCATGGGAACAAGCGGGTTTACAAACAGGAGCAGCTGATTAGCATTAGAAAAGCTGAAATAATACCTCAACTGAAGCCAATTGTACTAAATGCACTAAATGTGCACAGTTACAAGAATGTTTTTCTTTCTATTGTTTTCTATTATTTTAAGTTAAGCAGGACAGAGTTCTTTTAAAGAAAGATTTACTTATATTCTCAAAAGTTAAGCATGACAGGCTTCTGTTTAAGAAGGAGACCTGTTTTATGTGTTAATGTTGTCATTTTGAGCTAAAAATAAATGGCTAAATGATCATTTGTTTCACATGTGTTCATATCACAAAGAATACACATCTACTTAAATCAAATTCAAGTCAAATGGTTAAAAAAATAATTTCACACACAAAAAAAGAGCTAGAAAATTCACCACAGTGGGAAGGGTGAAGACAACTGGGTCGCCCGGCCCTGGCCACGAGGTGTCCCTTATTTATTTTTCAGGGAGTTGGCAACCCTACATGGGGCGCCTCCACAAACGCAAATCAGGAGATGAAGGATCGCTGAATATGTTTCCAAACCAACTTCATTCTAATCCAAAGACTAGAAAACCTGCACAACTAACTTGCACAAGTGCCGAGGTAGGTCTCCCCTGCAGAATTGGTTTTCCCTTTGTCGGGAGCACGCACTGGGCTCTTCAAATCACAGACAAACAGTATTCCACATTCCTGATTTTAAGTTCACAAACACTTGTTGTAATGACTAACTACTCCTGACATTTTGGAGATGTTATCTCTTTATACAGTAAAGTTACAGTGGAGTACAAATAATATCAGGCTCATCCTGCCACGATTTGTTCCCCATGTCTAAATTCCGGACAAACAGTATCCCACAGTTGTTTATGTTTTTGAACCCATTTTGCAGAGGGATTGAAAAATGTATTGATAGCAATGTTGAATATTATTACACAGGAAAAAAACAACTACATGTAAAATAATTACAATAACGTGGCGCACAGCGTGACGTGAATAAAGGCACATACCTCTGACGTTGCGTGAGGAACTCTGTATTCCTCGTCCACACATAAACGCAAAAAAGGAGATTTAAAAATCTCCGTTTTCGGTGATTCGAAACGCCGTTTACGTGTGCACGAAACAGCTGCGTTTTCAAAAATACCCGTGTAGGTGCGGACGTAGTGTAAAAGAGTTAGTAGTTTATTTTCTTACTACCTGTAATTTATTGCAGATTACTTGCATTTGCTTAATTGTTCACTAAATGTTTGAGGTGTGAAATAAACCGCAATGGTGCAAAATATGGGCGTGTGTGGTTGGAGGATGTGTTCGTGCGTGCGCGTGCCGGGGGGGGGGGCGAACATTTTTCTTGTAAAACAAAGGGGGCCTAGCAAAAAAAGTTTGGGAACCACTGTGATAGACCATGTTCTGACTGAGAGATTTGTGAAAAAAACAAAATGTACAGCTCTGCTATCACTTCTAACATAAATGAAGACAGAAAACCAAACAGCATTGACTTTTGTAGGGTTACTGAAGTTGGACTAGCTGGTATATAATGATGTGCTATGTGATCGCTAACGATATAGCAAGGTTAGCATAACCAATACAGTGAAGCTGTAGAATGAAAGCTAACTTTTTTCCTCTCAATAAAAAGTTAACGTGAGGCAGGGCTCACAAAATCGCTAGCCCGACGTCCCGGGGCTAGCGATTTTTCCAGTCGGGCTACCAAAATCTATCTCTGCCCTGCCCGTCGGGCTGTCATAGGAAGGAAAAATATATGTCAATGCTTTTGCATTCTTTTGGAAATGTAATTATGTCATTGTCATCGGTGAGCCACTGTCAATATGTGACATATTGAAATCGCGTTTGAATTTGCGCTTGTTTTTTGCTTTCACTTTGCAATCGCGCGAACTGTGTATAGAGAGCGACAGCACTGATCTGTGAGTGATGATAATTTGCGCACCAATTCCTCTGACATCGTCTTATCGATCATTAGCTTACTATGCAAACATGACAAGTGAAATCTCCCGCAGCTTAAACATGTGAGAGGTTGATCGCGCAGAGAATCACTGAGCGTTATGTGAATGCGTGTGTAAAAGCAGCAGGATATATATTTTAGTTCTGCTGAGCCAAATAAGACAGGTCAGGGTGAAGAAGTGACCACAAAACGGAAAAGTTATGACAAATCAGACTATAAGGCAAAAAGAAAGTGCAGCTTTATGGTTTCATGGACAAAAGAATTTCTGTGGCTGCAATATGACGAGCTAAATAACCAGGGCTGCACATAAGTGGTCCGCAGGTGCGCATTTGCTGTCAAAATAAAAAACGCGCACAAGATAACAAGTTGCAACGCGTGTTTGCGTACATAAGATTTTCTGGAGGAGGACAGACATTTGTTTAGAACTCTTAAAGATGTCGAAGAAGCTCCTTTAAGCAATTACTTTGGTGTTCCTCCACCTCCAAACAAATGTCAGAAGGACCACAAAAGAAGCACGTATTCTCGGGAAAGTGGTTGCAGGAGGTGAGCTGGCTTCAAACAAATGATGAACGCACAGAGATGTGGTGCAGAATGTGCCGTGAAAATCCCACTCTAGCGGACAACAACAGTGCTTTTTATATGGACGCAAACGCACGTTGCAACTTCTTATCTGGTGCGCGTCTTTTATTTTGACAGCGAATGCGCACATGCGGACCACTTATGTGCACCCGTGTAAATAATATAATGTTCTGCCGGGTGTGTTGTTGGTTTTCTCTCGATTTCTGAGTCGACAAGCGCCTTTGTTACTGGGACCAGTCATTTTAAGAAAGGCCCCCATTAGAACCCATGAGAAATGCAAGAAATGCATTATTGCTCAGTCTGCAATATCTTTCCCAGAACAAACACCAATTGCAAATAACATACTAAAAATAAACCTGAAAAATCTGTTTAGAACAGCGTACTATGTTGCAAAGAGTGAACTACCACTGGCACAATTTAGCAGTCTTTGCAAACTTCAAAAAGCAAATGGCCTCGATCTTGGTTCCACTTGCCTCTTACCCGTGACTTCAGTGGAAATTTCAAGTTCAGGATCTGACCCAGACTGATTCATGTCCTACACAGTTCTTACAAATTCATAGAAATGTCTGTTCAATTAGAACCAAGTATTTGAGTTGATGACTGTAATTTTTATACAATGTTGTAATTTGTGTTTCAACAATTTTTTGATTAATGTTTTGTTTCCGTTACAATATTATACATTAAAGTATAATATTGTAACGGAAACAAAACAGGAAACAAAACATCAATCAAAAAATTGCTCTCTTTCTTATTCGGGCTACTTAAATTTATTTTGGGCTACCAAAAACTGAAGAGTCCCTGCCCGAAGGGCTACCAGGGATTTTGAAATTTTGCGAGCCCTGTGAGGGTTCCCAATGGTTAGCGACAAATGCAATCATATGGTGGGATGCTGTAAACAGAACAAACCTTAGTCAGGAGAACAACTGAGATAAAAGATCCACAATATGAGGTTAGTCATTAATATAATGCAACAACAGTAGCTGTGAGAGAATTCAACATTAATGAATCAATGGTACAGAAGTGGAGGAAGCAAGAAGAATGAGTAAAGTTTGGCTTATCTGACTGTTTTGTTTCACTTAATGCGCCTTTTGTATGAGCAGTGCACCTTATAATCTGGTGCGCCTTATGGTCTGTAAAATACAGTACTTGCTTTAATTCAGTTACTTTATTGCTGCTAAAGGTGGTTCTACAAGCTTTTGAATCATGGGGTTGTGAGAAATGTTCCTTTGCACAGAACTGTAGTACATTCTTTTAAATGGCCAGCAGGAGACGACATCTTTGATTGCAGAAAAGAAATCCAATTGCATAAAACAAGTCGTCAAGTTAGGGACCCTATCGCTCGCTTTAATTAATATCTAGTAAACACTTTCCTGAAGACTTTATGGTCTCAATCCCTTGTTTTGAGTGTGAAATAATTCATCATGATGTTCAAGATAAAGCACAGTGTAATTTAGGCCCTGATTACCTTGTGATGAAGAGTTTGCTACCATATGAGTGAAGTGTCCTTGTCTTCTCAGTCGGATCCACTTCTCATTAAAGAAACGTGATGACACAGTAATGATGTCCATTTTAAGTGTAGTGAAGAGATGATGTTTGGTGATGATGATGTCTTAAAGATCTAGGGAAGTCGAAACATAACATCCTTATTTTACCCGAACCTTTGCACAGTACAGCATGTGTAAAGATAAATTATCCTTATGTTGCATGCTGCTCTTTGGTTCAGGCTCCTGGGGACAACATTTGTACAAGCACACATGTTTTCATCCATATATTTCTATAATAATGGTGATATCTTTCTTGCTGTGGAGGATCACAACGCTTGCATATTTACTAGTTAAATACGTTGCTCTAAAATACATTCTTTTCAGATCAGACCGTCATCTGAAGGATTTAACAGTGGTATTTTTTAATATATCACAGTCTGTAACCAAGCACCTCTATTCTAAAAACAACACTAGATATTACAAGGTATTAACACTGGATAACAACATATGTTCTGAGTCATGAAATTAAGTGCTTGACTTAGTAACAGTAAGAAAAAAGTTTTGTGTTGAAATGAAATCTGATTGGTTTGTAAAAGTTTTTAAAATAATTTTTATAAGTCACATTAATGTAACAACCTTTGAGTTACCCAAAATCTTTGTTAAAGTGATGCCGAATATCACACACAAAAACCTCAGCTATAAGCTTACAGCTTATTAGCCCCATGATGCTTTAGTGAGGACGTCTGAGGCTGCACATCACAACTTTGCCAGTAAATTCTCACTTTAATTTACTCCTATTAGTAAACTTTATCATCAACTTTGCTGGTGATTTTAACAGTTGCTTGCAAACTGGAAAATAATGAGTGAGGAATCACTATTAAACTATATGTGTTCTTACATAATCTTACGTGTTGTGACTGCACAGTGTTTAAAGGGGATCCAGTGATTTTAGTAATGTTTGTTTTTTCCATATAACATGGGGGAAAAAAGTTCTGCTCATATTTTAGCTTTATGCTCTCTTTCCAAACATATCTGCCAAAAATATAATTCAGTCAGGACAAAGATAATGAAAGAAGATTGATGTATTGATGACAGAACAGAAATTTACATGTAAAGTGACATAGACACTTTTAAATAGCAGAGCAACCAGAATATAACCACATGGCAACCAACTGAGCCAAGTCCCCTACTTCAAAGAGGCGGGTTGCACACGGGTTGCAGATGAGTCTGCAGACCGATGCAAACTGATTGTAACATATTGTCTAAGTTAAAAAATCAGACACCAGTTATTTGCAAACCTTAGCCAATCTGCAAGACTGCAGTTGTTTGGAGACAGGTTGGTTCCCACATGTTTGACTTGCTTTAACATCTGAGCAACAGCTGGTGGTAGAGTAGGTCATCTACCAATCAAAAGGTTGGGGGTTTGATTTCTGGCTCCTCCAGCCCATGTGTCGAAGGTTCCTCGGGCAAGATACTGAACCCTGAGTTGGTTGAGGCTGAGGGTTTTGAACACTCAAACTCAACCAGCTGGTTGCCTTAACTCTTGGCAACATTCATTGCAATGAATGGGCAACCAACAATTTTTGTGGTTACAAAGGACATATGTATATTTTTCAACTTAAGGTCATTTTTAGCTTACAAAGCCAATTTCTTCTAGCTACTTTCTGTGCGTAAAAAAATCAGTGGAAATCCCCTTTAAACTGAAATCTATATTTTCAGAAGAAATACCAGCTTTCCCCCAAGAAAAACAGAATGCTATTTTGAGCAAGTAATCATTTTTAAATAATGGCCACAGCCAAAAACTGTAATCATAACACCATTAAGTTATTTGTTCTGGAGCAGATAACAGCAGGAAACTAAAGTTAGCACATCTCACATTCACATTTTGTTTTATGCTGTTCGTTCCTATATAAACATCTAGCACGAAAAGGCAAAACGAGAGTAATGCTGCATTTGTAATAAAGCAACTGACTGCAATGCTGTGGCGAGAGGTTTGCTGTGATTGCAGCAACACTGCATCACTCTGTATTCAGTTTCCCTGTAAGAAAAATGTAAATATGAATCTGGCCCTGCGTCATTATTCATGAGTTTTTTGGGGGAGCTCCTCCTCTTTAATTGCTGCATTTTAGAGAAACCAAACCATGTGCAAAGAAATGCATGTTGGGTACTTTTGTCATCCACATTGGCGGTATCTCTCTCTCTCTGTTGTTTTACTTCAGATGTTGCGCAAATTGTGATTAGTACCATTTCTAGAACTCGTTTTCTGTTCCACTTGTGTGATTTCATTTTAGTTCTTCAAACTCTGTCAGTATCATCTTCCTCCTCCCTCAATATATCTGTGGTTTCATTTAATATCACATTCACTTCATATTATTTCACTTAATTTGTGGACGTTCTAAGGTTACCCTGTAATTTTAACAACTTCCATTTGTTTCACAGGGGGCACACTTTCTGCTCGGCTGGAAAATCATCAGTTGCCAAAGGCAGCTGATTAGAGCCTTTGATACTGATTCATCCACGATCACCACTGCCAGCCTCGACAATCTAACATTCACACCTACCTACGCACAGTAATTGGCTGTGGTGTGTGTGGGGGCGTGCAAGCAGCTTTTTTTTCCTTTTCCTTTTGTCTCCTGTGATGCAAAGTAGTTTTTTTAAGCATAACCATGGTTTTTAGCACATTACGAGATACACGCTCCATATTTATCAGCTTTACTGGCATCAATCACCAAGACTAACCACTGATTGGAAAATATTTGTAATGACTTTCTAATGAATAGAAAGAACTTCAGCATATTAGAATGAAATTATTAAATGGTATTTGTGCTTTTTTTATTCATCATTTTATGCCACTTAAATGTTTTAGAAGTTTCATAGTATTAATGAGTTTGAGGTAGTTGACCAGTAGCTTCCAGTATGAATCTGAATTTGCTTACATTTGTACATTTGCATGATTGTGGAGGTAGCGTTTCGATTGTTCTTTAAAGGCAGTTTTTCAGTGACTGCTGGATGTCTTCCATTAAAATATTCACGTTTGCTAAGAGGTGCAAAACTAATACACTGATGAAGTGTTTTAGATATTTTGTGGTGTAGTTTGTCATTCATAATCATTCACTGGCGCCTATGCAGCATCCTTTATGCTACACTTTTCCCTCCATTTGATGCGATCTATCAAGATAATGTAATGTTTTATTCTCATGTACTGTTTACACAAAACCCTAGGCTACGTGGAACAAATTTCATATCACAAGACGCAAAGCTGAGCTATATTAACTGCCAGATGATTGAATACAAAGGCTAACACAATATCTAATCTGTCTTAGTTTATCTTCCAATATTTTTGGGGGGTGTTTCTATTAATAAGGCTCATAGTGGTTTGTTTAAACATGTTAATTTTCACTCTGGTTGTTTTATCAGATGACTAATATTTGGCTGTTGTGCCATATCAGTTTTGGGATAAACAGGCTAAGTGTACAAAGTGCAATGAAGAGCTGAAAAACATTTTTTGTAACAAAAATGTCTTTGTGTGCTCAGCACAAAGGCTGGATAATGAGATACACAGACAGAAAAAAGGCTATTAGTCTAATTCTTATTTCAAATAAATAGAGACAAAATACCGACCAAGCCTTATGACGGCAAAGATCGTGCATGGATCTTAAATTAGGTCTGTATATTTAGCCTGCATAAATACTGGCATTGTTATCTTTTGATGTGGTCACACGTCTTTGTGGCTCCACACGTGATCAGCCAAACCTTTTGGTAGCAGGGCGAGGACAGACGACAGGACCTGCTTACATTATTGGATGTTTGTGGTTCAGATACAGGAAAATAATATGAAAGTGACCAATATAGTCAGATTGTCTTTGGTTTATGGACTGTTAGAAGGGTTAGTTAGTCATACTGTTATTTTCATTTCAACTCCTAAAACTTATTTTAATTGTAGAAAATTAACATGTGTACTCTCTAACCATCATTTTAAAGTGTAACCATATTTAACCTGTGACATCAGATAGTTAATGACTGTGTCCTTCATGGGGCGGTAGTGTAACAGTATGGCTTTGTTTCGGGTTTCTCTTGCTAACACTGTAATTATTCAGTTATCCCACACCTGATACGGTGAAATTGCCAGTGAACTAACTTTTTCTGATTCTTCTTCATTACTGCTTTTCTTATTGACAGCAGTCATTTCTAACTCTTGATCCGTAAGCGCCCTTCCCGAGTGGACCACCGCACTCTCGACTCTTGCACTCCTATTCACCTCAGCCGTGTCATTCAACTTGTTGTCATTATGGACTCGATTTCTTAGTCCCAACACAAAATGGTTGTGATTAACAACTTCTCTAGAAACAGTACCTTCACAAGGTGCTTGCACAGACCTTCTTTTCCTCCTCCACCCAACAATTCTGCTCCACAGCTGGCTCTGCACAATGCAACAAAAAGGCCTGGACTTGCATATCGCCTCGAAGCCCCTCTTAAAATTCTCATTGTAGTAGCCATAGATGATGGGGTTGACGCTGGAGTTTGAGAAAGCTAGCCAGTGTGCGAAGGGGAAGATGTAGCTGGTCAGAAGGTCTAGCTGGTTCCCATCCAAGTCTGCATAGTCTGTTATCATCATGAGGGTCCAGAGAGGCAACCAGGACAACATGAAAAGCAAAGCTACCAGAATGAGCATCTTTATCACCTTTATCTTTTTCCTCGATACCCTCGGATGAGCGTGTCTCCTGCTTCCTTCCTGGACTGTAACATTGGCCAGGTGCGGCTCCTTGTTTGCAAACACAGAAGAACACAGTTTGACTCCAATGCTTATGTACATCAGTGAGATTACTGTGAGGGGCAGCAGGTAGATGTGTGCAAACAAAACCACTGTGTAGACATTTCTCATCCGAGGGTTGGCAAAGTTTTCGTAGCAGGTGTACAAGGGCAATGTCTGATTGAAGTTGTTATTATATATCATGTAATGGAAAGGGACTTTCTCCACAGTCAGGGCAACTGCAGCAGGACACATGAAGGCCACAGCTAACACCCAGATCGAGACGATGGCTAATTTGGCAACGAACACCGTCAGCTTGGGTCGTAGTGGGTACACAATACAGCGAAACCTGCAGGGGACAAGGAAACAAAAGAAGCATTGTTATGAATTAATGAAATAAACTTGTGGGTTTTCAGAGATAAATATCATAACTTGTTTAATTAATTTTTTTTAACCCTGTGAGATAAATCCATTACATCACAACTGTTTTACAGGAAGAAGAAAAGAAAAAGTGTAAATTGTTTCCGATGTGTCATTCCTATGTAAAAAGTCTGTGGTTGTATATCAATTGCATTGAATTTTTTCATGTTTGTTAAAAAGTAGTTTTAGGTATGAAATGATTTCCTAGAGGTAGAGCATGCAATACTTTCAACTTCTGGCCAAAAACTTTCTATTCCAAGGTAGTAGGCAACCTGTCTCAAACACTTGCGGTCTGACTTTTACCGACTGCAGTCTTTGTCAAACTGGCAAAGGTTTTCAAATAATTAGTGTTTAATTTAAAAACACAGACAGACTGTGTATTGCATTTGCACATTTTGCATTAGTCTGTGCAAAATAGCAAAAGACACATCTCTCTGCAATATGGGACTTGACTCAACTGGCTGACTACTGGTAGCATTCTGGTTATTTCTATATGAAATCAAGGTTGTCCTAAAAGCAGTGTCCATTTAATATTGCAGTTCAGTTGCTCTCCTGCAGAAACTGCATCATTGAGGAGGAACTTCTTTTTCATATGTATGTCATTTTAGTTGGATTCTAGTTGGAGTAGCTAATTTGAATTTCTGTGAATGTAGATGACAACACTCATCTCAATTTTTGCTGATTTATAACCGTTAATTGATGTATTATCAGACAGATTTTATGTCATTTTGAACTTAACTCCATTCAGTCACAGACCTATTATCAGACTGACTGCGTCTGCTTGCCATTTTGTTGTTGTCTTAATGCACCAAGGTCACGCTGAAGATGACAAATGAATATGAGTGGATGCAGATCTGATCTTCATTTTCAAAAAACAAAAAAACAAAACAGATTTCAAAGGCAACAGGATCACAAGTTGACTGCACATCCTTGCATTAATGTTGGTTGCAAGTTCCTAGAGTGATCTTAGCAATAAGTGACAAAATAAAGCTGTTAAATATTTTGGGTTTTTGTCAGTCTGGGTATGGCTGGTTGGACTGTCCAACTTAAATGTATAAATAAAAACAACGGCGTTCCCAGAAAGGTTCGGGTCCTCTGTAAAATGTAAAAATAAAACTGAACGCAGTGACTTGCAAATCTCACATTTTATTCACAGTAGGCTATAACACAGAAAATGCATCAAATACTTAAACTGAGACAATTTCACATTTAATGGAAGATATCAGCTCAATTTGATACACTTTTCATACCATCAATAGGCCAAAGGTGTATATTTGTCCGCTGCTGTTAGTAAATAGTATTGTTCTAAAATGAAATAGGAATAGAGCAAACATTGCACCACTAGAATTATTATTAGAATTTTTATATATTTGTCCATTAATTATTTCACTGTTATTGTGTTATATTCCATCAAGAACCAAAGAACAATGTGCACTTACCTTTCAACAGCAATAGCCACAAGGGTGAAGACTGATGCAGACACTGACACGCCCTGCACAAAGCCGCTCATCTTACACACAGTGTTGGAGAAGGGCCAACCTGTTAAGAAAGTAACATCATTGACAATACAAGGAAATAACTGTCCCAGTGATTTTAGAAATCCTTAACATCAGTCTGATTATATTGCTGCAGGAAGAAAATTGAGGTTGGCAATCAGTTTTTAGACTTCATGCTGTACAATCTTGGACAATGCCATGTCTTTGTTGTCAAACGACAGTAGACACACAAAGTGAGACGTGGCATTTAGAATGGAAGACGTATCCGTTCACATTTTTCTTCCTTCCGCTTCACGGTGATTGTTTCATTTTTCAGCGGCAGCAGAAACAGAGTCTTCAAACACAGCTGAGAGCGTGACTATAGCCTCCCAATTTCTTTTCTATGATGAACGGCAAATTGCTCGAATTGAGCGCGATGGGATTGTAGCAGTGGGTTGGTGTGCTGAAAAAATTTGAAATCAATTGACAGTGACCTCGGGGTGTTGGAAAATTGCAGCTCTATAGGCAAACATTTCATGTCAAATAATACTGTACCTTCCTCACTCCATTGCACACCATCAGGCAGAGGACGTGTGAGGTGCTAAATACCTCTATATGATTATGGATTACAACAGTGCATAATAATGTTGATACTTTTCCAGCATTGTATGTAATTTCTGCAGGACAAATAAGCAGGTGAAATTTCTGAGTTCAAGCAAAGCGGCATTTTCTCCCTGCAGAAACTTGCTGTGGCTAAGAATCCTTGTGTAAGAATGATCATTAGAGCTTATAGGCTGAAAATCCCAAAGTGCTAAAAACAAGAAAACACAAACAAAAGATTTTGTAAGAAAAAAACCCTTAGGGACAAAAAGGTGCGACAGAGGACAAAATATAAAAGAAACTCCAGTCAGCATTGTGAAATGCCTAGAAAGGATTTTTATTGTGAATTTAGGGGTTCACTGGCTTCTCCATCAGACCTCTTAACATAAGTTCATCATTTATCACTTTTTCCTCGGGTCATTTAATAATCAACACCAGAAACCAATCGCCCTAGATTCAACATACAGAATGAAACTTCTTCTCTGGACCAGAGCTCATTTAAAATGGACTGAGACAAAGTTGGAAACCGTTCTGCTGTCAGACGAATCAAAATTTTTAAATTCGTTTTGGAGAACACAAATGTCACGTCCTCCAAACAAAAGAGGAGAGGGACTGTCTGTTATCAGCAGATTTCAAAACCCTGCATGTCTGATGGTATGGGGGTGCATCAGTGTCTATGAAAACCACAGCTTGCACATCTGGAAAGGCACCATCAGTGATGAAAGGTACTGTATATAAAGGTTTTAGAGCAACATATGCTCCCACCCAGAACACTAAACTTCATTCTACAGCTATTGCAGCAGCATCGCCTCATATAAGATGAGTCCGGGTGTTGAACTGACCTGCCTGCAGTCCAGACAGAGCAGCTAGAATCCTACAGTACTGATTGAATTGAATGGATTGTTGTTAAAAGAAGATGGCATGGTCCCTACTGTGTGATGCTACCATGAGCTGGCATTTTGTATAGCAAAATGGCTCAATTTAAACACTTATATGTTTTCAGTTGTGTTGCGATTCGGGTCCCAACTTTGGAATTGTGGATGGAGTTGGAGTTGTATGATAATAATAATTATAATAATGGCAATTCTTTACTGTATTCTCCCGATGGTTCTTGCACAGAGCTCACTGAGCTGCCACCCACACGTTCCACCTTTTGTCACTTCACCATCTGTACATTTAAATGATTGTGAGCAGCCCTAAAATAAAGACAATGACATCAATAGCATGGTTCATCCTCATTATCATATCATGAGACAAGTTCAGCCAATTCCATTCTGTTCAGTTCAAATTTATTTACATAGTGTCAAATCACAACAACTGTTGCCTCGAGGTGCTTTAAATTCTATATCGCAAGGTAAAGACCCTACAATATTAGAAAGAAGACCCCCAGGAATCAGACGGAATGAAAAGAAAATGTTGATTGCTGCTATCAATTCAGCATCTTGTGAAATAATCAGACTGCTGTAAAATTTAAAAATAAAACCCGCAGTAAAACTTGCATCTTGCTGTTTGGTGGTGGACACTGCTAGAGGACTAAATACCCATCGATCAGCAGGCTCATTGCTATGCATCTCCATTCACAAGGTGCTTTGCAAAGTCTTTTTATGGTTAAATGCCATGCCGAGCATGAAATAGGGATCCACATATGCATTTAATTTATAAAGGGGAATTGTCTGCAGTTTATATAAACCTGATTATCCTTTGACACACAGATTTTAGTCTCTGTGCACATATACACTTCTAGTATGGTCCCATGTGCTGTTTTGTAAATGAAGCCCCAGGTCATTGTTTTAATAATGCATCATCAGAGTCACTGTCACACACCATTGCAACCAAACCACTACAGGAGGGGCTCAATCTCTCATAGTATAAAACACAGAGGACAGACACTGAGTCACACTAGGCTGCACGGACAACATACTCGCTGTTGGTTTACGTTGATTCACAGCATACTGCTATGTGCTTAAAGTGAAATGCTTATGAAAAACAAAAACTTTTCAGGTGGTGATGATTTATCACCGTGTTTGACACTGGTTTTAAAGGCATCTATAGTATTGTGTGCGATACAAACCTGTAGTAGATGGAGAATTTCATTATTTTCATTCATGGTTATTCATGCTTTTGTCATGGTCCTGGGTCAAGCGACCCAGTGTTTGAGTTTATGTATCTTTTGTATTTCTGTTGTGCCTTAGCTTAGTGCACCTAGTTAAAATTTCTAGATTGCTGTTTAGTCTTGTTCCTTAGTTGTTTATGTCATCTCCCCCTGTACTAAGTCTCCCTGGTTCATGTGTCACGTCTGCGTGGTTATGTTTAGTTCATGTCATGTCTAATCTCCATGTTTCCTGTTTTACTTTGAAAGTCTGTATTCATGTCAGTGTATTCAGTTTCACCTCTCCTGTCCTGTCGTTATGGTTCATGTGTGTCAGCTGTGCTCCCATGTGTGACCACTTCCCCTGATCATCCCTCATGTGTATTTAGTCTCTGTGTTTCATGTAGTCTGGGTCGCGTCGTCTGTGTTCCCACCCCCTGTGTTCCGTATCTCCAGCCATAGCCTTTCCATAGTTTATGTCCAGTTTAGGTTTCTGTTGAGCTACTACTCTTATGCTGCCCTCACTCTGGTTTGTTCCTTTTCATCAGCCATAATAAAAAGCTCGCTTTTGTTTAATCCAC